>NC_047663.1:26482892-26833725 GCF_011762505.2 Arvicanthis niloticus | reverse complement strand
GACGGGTATGGGGATAGGGGCTGCTTAGGTAATGGCATAATTACTGGGGAAGGGAGATGCACCCTTATCCCCCAGCATCTGCCCACTAGGGGCGCAGGAAGGCTGAGAAGTCGGTACTTAGGAGCCACAAATGGGCGGTACAAGGAGGAAGGCCATGGGACACCTGGGCTATGAGCACCAGGGATGAAGGAGGGACACCTCCTTTTTTCTTGGAATCTGAAATTTGTCAGGGCAGAAGGGTGAGGGGAGGGGCAGGCTCAGAGGTGTTTATAGGGTGAGGGAAGTTGAAAGGCGTTTATAGACTGGGGGGAGGGAGCCCTCATGGGAGACTCCGCACAGTGGAAGGGGCAAGGACTTTTTCGCGGGCTGCTTTGATTTATTATAGAAAATGCCCTGGACTGGGAAAGAACGGGGAAGGGGTCTGAACACACCTTAATTCCCTCTTTTGACTTGGCCAACAGTTCGATTTCCTTCTGAAAAGTTTTTCTTGGCAGAGAGAGGAGGGGAATCCAAGGAGGTCCCGGTCCCAAGACCTCAGCTTGCCTGGAACCAGAAGCCAGGGACCTGAAGGGTTTTAACCACGTGTTCATCAGAAACGAATAAAGAGACTTAGTCTTCCACTAGTTCCCTATCATGAATCCCATTCCTCAACTTTTCCCTGGGGTCACCATTCTCTGGACCCTCTGACCTCTACACGTGGAGGGGGCAAGGAGGTCCACAACGCAGTGCCATTGAGGGAGGCTGCACTGTAATTGAATCCAGGGACCTTGAGACAGGCAGAGGCCAATGGCTTTTCCCGGCCTAATTAGATGTATTAAAAAAAAAAAAAAAAAGCAAAAAAAAAAAAAAAAAAAAAAAAAACCTAGGAAACAAATCCATATGGTCTGCGATTCTTTTCTCAGGCTCTTTACCCTCCTGAAGTCATAAATGTCGTGGGCTTTTTAGCACCGGGGAATTGGGAGTGGGGAGGGCCCCACAGGCTAAGGTTTCTCTACTGTAGCAGGGTCCAGAATCTGGGATTTCAGCGCCAGGGTCTACACCCCCACCCCAGACCCTGGCTCTCTCTACGCCTGGCACACAGCCTCCATCCCCCCACCCACGCAAACCTCCCTTCTCCCTCAGGCCTCTCCACCCTCTTCCCCAACTCCACAATCACCCCCCACCCTGCAGTCCAGGCCCTTTCCCCTCCACCCTGTGGCCCAAATACATCTCCTTTCATCTGTCCTTCAGCCTTTTCCTGCACTGACATAAGCCCACAACCTTTCATCAATCTTTTCTCATTGTGTGATCTTTCTTCACGACCAGGCTGGAAGTTGATCAGAGACAAAATGTATGTCTTTTCCATCAACTTGGCGAGGGGTAGACTTTAAAGTAGCCCCAAGCAAACTTCACCTGCTGTATAGGAGGCTTCCAAAGCTGACAGAAAGGACCTGGAGGACTTTATATCTATGTAGACACCTCTCAGTGTAGGAAAAGGTGGAACCTGGAATGGGAGTGGTGGACCCCTCCAGGCTGTGTATTTCCTGGCCTGAACATTTCTGCAGGACCAGGGAGATGCAGGGTTCTGCATTAAAACAAGGAAGGCTTAGTGACTGAGTGATTGCCAAACAAGAATGCTTGCTTCTTAGAACATCCCAGCTTTGGAAATCTAGTTCACAGTGTCTTGCCCCTAAGACCCTCTGCCCCCATTATGGGGATTGTGAGAACAACCCAGAGTACTGTGGTCCTTTGGTGTCCAGAGAGAATTGATTCCAGGATTCCTCTGGAAACAACTCCTCGACTCCGCCCCCACAGGTGTTCTTGGTCTTTCAATGGAAAAATAAAGTATTTACCTATACCCACCCTGCATACTTTAAATCCCCTCCAAATAACTTACAATACCAATGAACTATTGTGTAAACGGTTGCTATCCTGTATTGCTTGGAGAATGACAAGGAATTCTGTATTTTAATACAGATGCAATTTTAAAAGAGTTAGTGTGTGTGTGTGGGGGGGGAGGTGCGCGCACCTGTGCATACTCATGGCACTTTGGGAGTGCGGAAGTCACAGGACAATCTCCAGAAGTTGGTTCTTTCTTTTGTTTTGAGGCAGGATTTACTACACTGCCTCATGTGAGTTTCCAGAGGATTCTCCTGCCTCACCCTCGCTGTAGGAGTGCTAGAGTTATAGATTCAAACCACACAGAATCCAGGTTCCCAGTTTGTTAACATAGGTTGCAGGGATTGGACCTAAGTCCACACATGCTTTCCTTCACTGGGGTGTTCCGCTGGCTGGCACTCTTTGCTGTGAGCTTCCAGTCCACCGTTTGTTGAATTTGTGCCCGCAGAAACCACAGATATGGAAAGCTGACTGACTGGACTTAGAGACCTAAGGTCTCAAAGACGGCTCCACCTCTGCTGTGCAGCCATTGGGTGATCTTGGGAGAAGCTTCTTTGAGCCTCAGTTTCCTTGTGTACATTTGGGGTGACTGTACAAACTTGTTCATCAGCACAGGCCAATTAGTAAGAGCCCACCCGTTCTCAAGGAGCCTGTGGCCCAGGTGAGACATGGAGGGTCATCACTGAAACTCTAAAGGGGGTTGAAGGATGCTCCTGCAGGGAGCCACCCAACAGACAGACAAGTGTGTCTGCTTTCTACACTTCAGCGAGGTCAGCCCCAGCCCAGCTCAGACCTCAGAGAGGGATCTCTCTCTCTCTCTCTCTCTCTCTCTCTCTCTCTCTCTCTCTCTCTCTCTCACACACACACACACACACACACACACACACACACCTCCCCTGACTCACACCCTTCTCCCAGCTCCTGCCTGGGAGAGAGAGGCCCAGGCTGCATCTGCTTAAGAAAGTGATGCCTGTGGGTGGCTTCTCCTTCTCCGTGTCAGCCAAGAACGGGGGAAGGAACAAACTGCTGGCCTTGCTGGAGCCTGAGGGACAGTCAGGAGTAGCTTTTGCCAAACTGTGTCAGGCTGGATTAAGTCAAGGGGCTGGCCAGGTTACAGTGTTTCCCTCTGCTCTCCTACTTTGTCTGTCTCGCACGGTTGGGGGTCTGGGTTGGGGGTCTGGGTTGGGGGTCTGGGTCCTCCTTGAGAGGCAATGTGGTCCTTTTGGTTATGAGACTGTGAGTAGTTGACCAAGTAGGTGGGTGGGAACAGGCTGGGCTCCCTCTTGGTGGAAGAGAACCTCACAGCCATCCCAGGGTTCTGGGCACTTACTCAGGAGGGTGGGCCTCGGGTGAGTAGTGGCCGTGGAAAGGGTCTCAGAATTGAGTTGGTTTATAATTTTTAAAGATTTGCTTGCTTGCTTGCTTGCTTGCTTGTTTATGTACTTTGAGACAGTGTCTCACTATGCAGCCCTGGCTATCTTGGAACTCACTCTGTAGACCAGGCTGGCCTCAAACGCTCAGAGATCCTCCTACCTCTGCTTCTTGAGTGCTGGGACTAAAGGTGTGCGCCACCAACACCCGGCTTTTGATTGTTTGTATTTTTTATTATTTTAAATTATGTGTAAATACCTGCGCATGCATGCTCACTGCCCACAGAAGCTCGGGCCTGGAGCTAGAGCTAAAGCAGTTGTGAGCTACCTGACATGGGTGCCAGGACTCGAACTCAGGTCCTCTAGGTGAGCAGTACATGCTCTTAACCACTGAGCCATCGCTCCAGCCTCAGCTTATAATGTTTTCAAATAGATAAACCAAGGTCCCAAAATTGAATGCAAAGGACTGAGGTGTTTGTTCTGAGGCGATGTGACATTGAGACCTGGGTGGACGGGCACAAGGATGCAGCTGGTGCCAGGTAACTGAGAACAGCCCCTGTGGGCGGGCAGCAGATTGCTGTTAAGGCCCCATGCAGGGAAGGGCAGGATGTGCTGGAGATGGCTAGACTGAGGGAGGAGTGGGAGGGGTACAACTCACCCAGTCAGGCTGCCTGACAGGCCTAAGAAGGACAGGATGGGAGATAGGCTGGAAAGGCAGGGTGAGGTTCCTGGTGGGGGGATGGGCAACCTCTAATACCAGGATAGGAGAGACAGTGACTCAAGGATAATTTGATATAATTATATTCATAAATATAATTTAACAGGCTTGTGCTAGATTCAGCCTCATGCATGCAGTATTAACATTAAGTAGCACAGCAAATTGCCCAGTTAGTAACTAATTATCCCCATTTTACAGCTTAGGGAATAAGAGCTCAGATAGGATTTGGGACCCATTTCCCCCAGACTCCATAACTAGTAAGTGATAAGGCCTGGCTTTGAGTCCAAGAGTGTGTGGCTCTAAAGCTAATTTTCCTCTTATAACCCAAGGGATGGAATGGAAATAACCAGGAGAAACAGTCTTGGGACTGGTCCAGCAGACAAGCCTGGAGACATCTATTCGGAACATTGTGGAGCTACCTGGTAGGATCCAGCAGAGACTGGTGTATGTGTGTGTGTTGGGGGGTGGGGGGCATTTAAAAGGCAAGATTTCTAGCCAGGCAAGATGGATCATGCCTATAATCCCAGAATTTAGGAATTAGAAGAGAAGGATCATTAGGAGTTAGTGGCTAGCCTGGGCTACATAGTGAGTTCTAGGCCATCCTGGGCTACAAAGTGAGACTCTGTTTGTACAAAAACAGAACAGAGCTAGAGAGATGGCTCCATGGTTAAGGGCATTTGTGCTAGTCTGACAGGGGACCTGGGTTCAGTGCCTAACACCCACATGGTGGCTCACAACCATCTGTAACTCCAGTTCCAGAAGGTTCTAGCACTCCTTTCTGGCCTCTGAGGGCATGAGGCAAGCACACCGTGCACATGCAAGCAAAGCATTCATACACATAAAAGCGAAAATGAATCTAAGAGACGGGGATGAAGATCAACTTCTCTGGATAGACAGGTGGCGAGGCAGCTGAAGATGGACGGAGTGGTCCAGGCAGGGTGCCCAGAGCAGGGACACATCTGCAGCATGAGCCTATCTTCTGGCCCTGCCCCCCAGGGCTGCCCCAGATGGCTCTATGCCAGGTTCCCAGCAGCCCCAGCCTGCTGCAGCTGGGGTGAGAGGCTGGGAACAGAAGAGAGGAGGCTCTGGCACTGGCATCACTGTTCAGACTGCAGGCTCTGAACTGGGATCCCCTTTCTTCTCACCCTGGTGGGATCCAGCTGTCCCTGCCATTCTATGGAAGGGGACAAGAGATGCTGGAAGGGGATTCTTTAGTAACACCCACCAAGTAAGGTTAGTTTATCTTCAATCTCCATCCTAACCTTGAATTCCAGTTCTCACTCCAGTCTTACTGTATCTCCAGACCCACGCCTCACCCCCAGGACCTGTATCTCCATCACACCCACCATCTCTACCTCCCATTTCAGCCTGCTGGTGGCATATGCCACCTGGGATGGGTCCCACTCAGTATAAGGCTCTGTGAGGCAGGTGGGGCTCCCACATGGCCTTGGACAAATCCCTGGCTTTCTGAGATCTTGTCTGTAAAACCAAACTTCTCAAGAAGGGCCAACGAGGTAATTGGACAGAAGGACAGTAGTTGTGACCATGCTTTGAAAGCTTTAATGTGCAGGACCAATATCATCTGATATCATGAAGTAGTGTTTCCCGGGGGCCCTGACAGGCAGTTTTGTCCCCAGGGAGTTTCCAGACCTAACTTGGGACCAGACTCTGAGTTGGTCCACTGATACCTTTCATCCCCTCAGGCTAAGAGAGCAGATCACACCCTCCAAGCCTGGAGAGTAGCTGCCCCTCTGTCTCCATGGAGTGGTTTTGTTAAAGGAAGACTGACTAAATGGCAATACTGACTCCTTGTTGCTCCTTGTTGGGTTTTCCTGGGACAGTCTCGGTACCAGTATGCCAAACAGATTTCCCCACTACCCCCTCCTCTGTTCTTGCTAACCAGGCACCTGGACAGGTGAAGCACTACAGTCTGGCCTAGGTGAGAGCCTCCTTCCATGCCCCCACCCTCGCCTGAGTCACTGTTCTGGGTTTACCAAGCCCTGGGGCTTCTGGCAGCCTCTCTAAAGAGGCATGTGACAGGCCCCAGCCTGACAGGCATGTGACCCTCTCTGGGCACGTGCCCAGCCCATGTGTTGCCCTATGAAGGAACTGGGTGCCCTAAACTGCTGAGGTGGTTTTTCTGGGAACCTACTGTGATTTTGGCCTCCTGCACAGTGCACTGGCTTGTAGCCAGTCTTACACACACACACACACACACACACACACACACACACACACACACGCACATCTGCTTGCTTCTCCAAGTCTCATGGAGGCAGCGTTTTGACAGGAAATCTAGGCTGTAGCTCCTGAGACAGAATCCAATCTCACCGAGACAGGCAACTTCTGTCTCCATTTTGAATAGTCACAGAACTCCTAGAGAGGGGGATGCTGGCTCACACTGGCCGGAGACTGAGACTGAGGCAGTAAGAGCAGGATCCCGGGGGCTTCAGACAGCCTCTTTTATAGCTGTGTGTAGACACCCTTGAAGCTGTGGCATTGCTGAGGCTGCCACAGTTGGGGGTTCAAGGTTGCCTAGACATAGACTTAAGGCTCCAGACCATGGGGCCCCCACTTTCCTTTGTTCCTCACAAAGAAAACTTCCTGTTGTTCCTGGAAGGATTTCAGTTTCTCCTTCCCTTCTCAGCACACTTTCTGGGTGTCTTGCTCAGGGGGGCCTCCTGTCTTATCCACCACACTCCGCTCTGACTGCAGTCACCTGTCTCTCGCCTCCCTGACCAGGCCAACCCAGTGCCTTGCCCCTTTCGGATTCCTTCCCTGGAGATCCCTGATACCTCCTGCTCGAACCTCGCTGCTTTCATGGTCCTCAACTCAGATCCAGACCCCTTAACTCACTGACCAAACCTTCCAGAGCATCTGCCTCACCCCTTCACTCTGGTCCTTTAAGCAGGCCTGTCTAACGGTGTTGGGGGGTGAGGGTGGGGGGGCCCTGCACACTCTACAGCCAGCAGAGGGATGATTCATGTGAGGCAAGACAGAAATTCAGTTCAACATGACTTTGTTAGCTGGAGAGGGTCCAAACGTCTAGAGTCTGACCCACGCTGTTTATTTTTTGACATATTTAAGCACAGTACAGCTTTGGGAACAAGTTTCCTTGTGACAGTTAGCACAGCAAAGCTTAAGACAAGACTGCATTGAAACGCCTTCTCAAAGCGCATGCCTTTTGCAGAGTACGTGTGACCTCATCCGTAAGAATGGGTGACTCGGGTGAAACCTGGCGCAACAGATAGTAAAAGATCATCGGGTTTCCAACTACATCACTATAGGTGGAAAACAGGTTCCTTTGGTTGAAGAGAAAAGCCTTCAAGGGTAGCGGTCCTGGTTCCCCTGGTGCTAGCCGAGAGCTCAAGGACCTAATGCCCGCTACATAATGGACTTCTTTCCATCCGGATCTCACCCAGTAGCTGTCAGATGACTCCAAGGTGCTCCTCTTGAAGGCTGGAAATTCCTTGAGCCTGGCATTTCACAAATTCATCTGATCATCACCCCAGGATGGGTCCTCAGGCTTCTCGGAAAGCCTGTTTTGCCTCTCAACTGTCCCGTGTCTGAGCAGCTGTGTCAGCCACTCGGTGGCCCAGGATGGACCCTGGTCTTATCCTGCTGACTGCCCCCTGCCTTGCTGAGTGCCTTCATGCACTGGCACCAAGGCTAGCTGCTTTCCTCTTTGTTTCTTTTGAGACGGGGTCTCACTTGTAGCCTAGGCTGGCGTTGAATCCTCCTGTGCTAGCCTGAGTACTGGCTTATAGAAGTTGCCACTGTGCTGTGCCTGGTTTTATCTTATCTCATCTTACCCACTGCTCCCCCGTCAGTATTGGAGACTGAATACTGGGCCTTATGCATGCTAAACAGCAAAGCTACCACTGATTATATTCCTGGCCACATTACTTCTTTATCTTCTTCAATTTTGTTTGGTTATTCTTTTTTTTTGCTGTTATTGTTTTTATTGGTTGTTTTTGGTTGTGTGTGTGTGTTTGAGACAGAGTCTTACCATATAGCTCTTGCTAATCTGAAACTCATTATGTAGATCAGGCTGGTCTTGAACTCACAGAGATCTGTCTGCCTCTGCTTCCCAAGCACTGGGATTAAAGGCGTGAACCACTATGCCTGGTTAAATTTTGATTACATTCTTTTATTTATGCATTTGTATGTGTATACACATGCATGCATGCATTTGCCACGATATACGAGTGTAAATCAGAAGACAAGGTATAAGAATCAGTCCCCCCCCCGCCCCCCTCCCCCACTATGTAGGTCTCAGGGATCAAGCTCAGTCACCAGCCTGGTGGCAGGTGCCTTCCATGCTGAGCCATTTCACGGGCTCAAAACTCTTCTTATAAGCGCTGCCTGGATTGTTTTTCTTCCTTCCTTCCCACTTAGGTCTCATGTAGAGATTAAACCAGTCTCTTTCCTCCATCCCAGATGACCTCAGTAGCTCCTCATTCGGTCCAAATTCCTCAGACTGTCACCAAGTCACCACTCGCCTGGCCCTGTTCCTCCCTTGTTCTCGTGAGTATTTCTGGGAATGGAACTTAGCCTTCTACTCCTTTTGTCCTGCCTTTGCTTCAGCTGTTTCTGGTCTATGTATTCTCTCCAACCCTTTTCCATCACAATCTAGACCCTATCCAGACTTTTGGGGCTCAGTTCAAGAGGTATTCTGATAGGACCCTCTTGGAGTTTCTCAGGGCTCTAATGCCTGCTGGATGCTCCTGCACCTCAATACCTACATTTCCCCCAGTGAGTCTCTCTCTTTTTAAAAATTTATATTTCTCTGTCTCCCACCCCCACCCCTGCCCTGCTCCCCCCATCTGTGTGTGTGTGTGTGTGTGTGTGTGTGTGTGTACAGGCATATGTGTGCAGGTACTCAAGAAGGCCAGCAGAGGGCATCAGACTTCCTGGAGCTAAAGTTACAGGTAGTTGTAAGCTGCTAGATGCTGAGGCTAGGGACGGAACTTGAGTCCTCTGCAATAGTAGCAAGTGCTCTTAGATCTCAACCCATCTATGTAGTCCTTGATGGTTCCTTCTAGAAATTCACACTGGGTCTACCTGGTGAGGAAGTGGGCGGGGCAAGTGTTGTGGCTGAGTGAGGCTGCATTTGATGTTTTGGGAGACCCTTTCAGCAGTCTTATTTTCTCTCCCCACCCTGCCACGCACATACAACTGCCAGTCCCTTGCTTCAGGTGAGATGACATTCCTGTCCCAGGGATGGAGCACCCAACCTTCTCCTTAGTTCATTTGTGATCACCCTCATGGGTCACAGGGGGATGGGCCAATCAGAACCAAAGACCCCTGGGGACTTTGGTTGGATGTTAGGAACAAAGTAGTCTCTACCCTAGACCTTGAACACAAGGCCTTTAACTCTCCTGACAGCACAAAGGAGAAGGCTACCTGAGGAAGGGGAACAGGAGGTAGAGATGAAGAAACTGGGTCCTGGGGATGTCCTATCCTGGCCTTTTCATTCCTGATGATCATATAAGTTGCCTCACTGGGTTGGTTGGGCTCGCTTCCTGTTGCAACAACACAAATGCTCCTGGCTATTATGTTGAGGAGAAGGGAACTTGAGGCTGGCTTCTGGGCTCTGTCTGGGGAACCCCGAGAGGTCATGGCCTGGACCTCTGCTCCAGCAATGATGAATGGCACCTGAGTTGCCCTGTGCCCCTGGCCTGCACATGCTATGCACAGTGCTGGCATCCAAGGTCTGGGGGAGTAGAATGAGAACCATCTGGACTGCTGATGGAAGCCATCGCCCCAGGGTAGGGCTAGGTCTCTGGAGTGGACGTTGCACCCCAGGCCAAAGGTTTTTGAGGTGGGGTGTCAGGTTCCTTCCTGCTGGATGACTCCAAGGAACCTTATATTCTGAATCACTAGGCTATGGGTCAGGGGAGGGCATTCCTAGGGGTTTTTTTTTCCCTAAGTGAGCCCGGATCCCAGCCCGGATGTGGTCTGAAGGGGGTACCATTGAGTGCCCTGGGAGGGATGAGGGATGAGGACTAGAATGTTCCAGTGTGTTCTTCTGTAATGGTGCCTTTGGGAAATGTTCCTGGCCTCATCTCCTGGACTCCTTGAAGGGCTGGAAAAGGTTGATGCCTAGGTGGGGCATGCTGGGAAATGGGGATTACTTCCTGGGCCTGGGAGTTCTCAGCCTGTATTTGGAGCTTTTGACATGGGCCTGGGTTTGGGCAAATGCTGAGAATGTCTGCTCACTTTGGAGGCGCTGGGCTGAGAGCTGGAGCCCAGGCACAGGCCAGGCAGGGTAGCAGGCAGGTGTCTGGTGTGGCTAGGAAGAGTCAGTGGGAGGAAGGAGCAAGGAACCAAAATGGATAGAAGGCTGAAGAAAGAATTCTCCTTGCCTCTGCTCGTGTCTCCCTGAGTCCAGAAGTCCAGCCGTCTGCCCACCAGCTGCCACAAAGCTGAAGCAGTCTGTTTTGTGTTATCAGAGGAGCTGGTTCTTCTAACCATATGGTCAGCAGACCCTCAGCCACATGATCACCAAAAATGTCTTCTGTTGACCCCAGCTCTGGTCCAGCCCCTTCTTCCCCCTGGGGTTCTATCACAGGCCCAGGGTCCCCCATGGTTCTCTCTGCTGGATGCAAAAGCTCTAGACGTGTTTCAAGTCCTGTCTCATGTTACCCGTTGGCTGACTAAGGGGGGGAGGGGGTCTGAGAGGAACGGGGTGGGGCAGCTGATCCTTTAAAGATGAAGAAATGAGACAGAATGAAATAGAGTCTGAGTTTAGAAGAGAGATGGCTTGGGAGTGTCATAAGGCATACAGGAAGTGAAGACTACAGACTAGGCCCAAGGATGCAGAGGACCCAGGCCCTTAGGGGTGTAAATAATTTGCCCCCAGGACTTGGAGTGAGTCACTACTTTGAAGGTCCAAATCCCTACTGCTGAGCCCTGTACTGCAGTGACCCCGTGCAATCGCCGCTGGCCATTTGTGATCATTGGCATTGACACGTGGCTGGTCTATGAAGTGCAGAAGAAGAAGAAGAAAGACACATAGGAGCTGGGTGTGGTGAAGCACACCTTGATCCCAGCCAGCACTCAGGAGGCAGAGTCAGGAAGATCTCTGTGGCTAAACCAGGGCTAGCCTGGTTTACATAGCAAGCTCCAGGACAGCCAAAACTACAGAGAGAAACCCTGGCTTATAAAAAAAATCAAAAGAGAAAACAACAACAAAAAAAACCAGAAAAACAAACAAACAAACAAACAAACAAAACAAAACCAGGACTGTGATACTTAGTAGGACAAAACTATTCCAAATATTTCATTAACAAGTTTAAATATGGACCACAGGTTGAGACGATGGATATCTGTCGGTGTATATACCATTGGCAGGGTCAGCTGTTTCTTTTGTTTGTGTAAGATGCCCACTGAAAAGCTTCCAAGTCCACATGTGTCACTTGTGTCTGGTGAGTATTGGGCAGAAGGGAATCAATGCTTAGTCTGTGTAAATAAATGAACAGTATGTCCGCTCTACACTAGGTAAGGTGCTGAGCTTGAACCAGTGAGCAAGACCAGAGCCTGCCTCTGGGTTCCTGGAATTTACAGTAATTGAATACTCACTCAGACGGGTGCCTAGTGCAAAGAGGGCTTATGTAGTGTAAAGAAAAATAGGGGCCTACGGGCTCTGAGGCTGGAATCGGGGAAACTTGTTCTGGAGCTGGATATGGTGGCGCAGTCCTGTAATTCCAATGCTCGGAGTGTAGAGGCAAGAGGATCAGAAGTTTAAGGCTACTCTTGATTATATACGGCTGTTCAGACCAGTCTGGGTTATAAGAAACCCTGTCAGAAACAAAACAGATTAAACAAACAGACAAACAACCCCACACAGACAGAGTTGGCGTGGGGGGAGGGGGGACAGCTAATTTGGACCCAGGCAACCAGTCAGGATTCCCTAAAGACTCACTAGACTGAGGTAACTTAGTAAAGAATATTCTAGATAGAACTGCACACACAGAGGCCTTGTGGCTGAAGGAAATTACAAAGTTTCCAGAATTCTGAAACTGCTTTGGAGGTACACAGAGGGTAAGGTCAACTGCTCCATCTAGGCGGTGAGTCTGGGGGGGTCTCGGGAGGGACCTCACACAGCCCCGCAGGACCACAGCATGAGGAAGCTGAGAGTAAAGCTGAACTCCTGAGGTGGAGACAAGAGGGCTGGAGAAGGGCAGAGGTCCACCAAGCCTTTTCCCACAGGGTAGGGAAGGGGTGGGGAGGGTTTCAAGCCCCCCACAGCACTCAGAACATAGTCCAGACCACTTGAGCAGGCTCCACGGGAGCCCAGGCCCTTGTCTGGCCCTCCCTACCTCCCTCCCTTCCTTGCTTTCCCCACTTCTTTTTCTGGACTCCAGGCTGGGCTCTGTTCTCACTCCTTCTGGGCCTGCTAACTCACGCACCCCTAAGGGCCAGCTTCCATGTCCCTTCCCTGACCTTTCTGGGGCTGGTTGGGCTTGACTAGGCCTCCCCTGCTTGCACTCTATATACCAGCCAGGGCTGCCTGCTGCAGCTCTCTGAAGAATGCAGCCACTGACAAGAGGACTGTTTCTTTCCACCAGACAGAATCTGGGTTTCCCACCTTGAGGGTGAAGATGATATTTACTTCATCAGAATGCAAAGTCCCTGAAGATAGCAGATATACTTCCATCTTCACAATAGGAGTTTATTCCTACTAGAGAGTAGGTCCATAATAGGAAGATAAGCCCCCAAGACTGAGACTTTCTCCACCAGACAGGGACTGTCCCTGCCATTATTTTCCTAGTGCCAAGCGTTTCTCCTCTCTACCACGATGTCATCCTTCTTGTCCATCCCATCAGTGGGGGTGAGAAACAAGAAGGCTCCTGTCTTCCTGGTGTCTGACTCTTGGCTGGGCCCCACTGGCCCCACTCCCTTGGCCTGGAAGGCTGGAGGTTTGCTTACTGTTCTTTCTAGAAGAGCAAACCCTTTTTTTGCCTTCCAAGGTGACCACAAACCACTTACTAGAGGACCTGGATGACAGAGCAGTGAGCAGGAGGACCAGTTCTGATTACCTGCCTCACCAGCCTCCGAAGGGGCACAGCTTAGAGCCAGGGGTCCTAGAGTCTCTCTGGCCAGAGATACAAGCGCTCTGGTTAGGATCTTCACAGAGTCTCAAGGGAGGGGCCTGCCTGACTCCTGGCCAGGCCAGCCAGTCTCCTGCTGGGCCATCTGGACCCAGATCCTGTGTGATCTTGTGTATGCTTCTGTGTCTTACAGGCCATGTGGGTGGCTGGGAGCTATGGGGTCATGACCTGGCTCTCCATCAAGCCTCTGGCTCCCCTGTGGTCAGTTTCACTTCTGACATCTGGTCCAGTTCACAGCTGGCTAGTTTCCTGCATGGCAGTTTTTTACTTTCCCTCTCTGAGATCTGGGAGCAAAGGGCTCCCGCTCTTTTCTCCCACCCACTTCTTGACTGCACACGCGAAGTTGCTAGATTCTTGTCAAAACTTCTAGAAAAAAAATGGACAGGAACTAAGATGGAAATTATAAAATCTAGGGGTTCCGGGGAAAGGGGTGCTGATTTACACATTTAATCGCAACTAACAAAACATGATTATTTCCAGAAGAAAAAAAAAGTCTCTTGGTACCATTTTTCATTTTTTTCTTTTTTTGCTATTTAATGGTCATCACGTACGTTTTATGTGTAGGTTTTGGGAGGGCCCAAGAAATGATTACACAGGATGCAAAGGGAAGGTGTCGGGGAGCATGAAGGGGTCTGGAGCTCATGTCACCAGCTGGAGGGCCAAAGATTCCATCTTGGCCCAAAATAAGGCTGGAGAGACCCCAGAACCAAATACATGCTAAACCGTACCTGCAGCTCCCCCCACTCCCCAGCTTCTGGGGAGGAAAATAAATACACGAAAAATGTCCCACTTCCCAGGTGTCTGGGGAGGGCCAGCAGGTGGGGTCCCTCTACCAATTGCAGATTGAGGTCCATAAAAATACCACCCGTGTACAATGCTCCTGGTCTCTTTACAGGGTTGGGTGGACCCTGGGTGGGGAGGGATGGTGGTCAGTCTGTGCATACCCTGCCTGGGACTCCTTCATGCTAAATAGAGGGGGAGCCCACTCATTCCAACAGCAAGCAAAACAGAACAGGCCAAGAAGCCAGGTGAAAGCGCCACTGAGTCCTCGTGCCCTTCCTGGCCGTGCTCAGGAAATCAGTCCTTTGGAGGGGCCTTGAACTGGAGGAGAAAGTTGCCACAGACTGCAGGCCAGCATCTGCTTTTTCTTGTGTTCTCACTGCTTTTCTTCGCTGTAGTCTTCTGGATGCAGCCCAAGTTGGGCTTCAAGAAGGGGAGGAGTGTGAGCATTCCTCTGCGTACAGGCCATCGGAGATAGAAGCCAGTTCAGATGCAGCAGTTCTCAGCTTGCCAGAGCCCAGAGTGAGGAAGACAACCCCATGAAGCTCTGCTTGGTCCCCTCCGATCTTTCTCTGGCAGCAACTCCCAGCAGGATCTAGTCTCAGCCCCAAAAGAGCCAGCCATGGGGGGGGGGGGGAGAAACAAGACATCCTATTGTGTGAGTGTGAGTGTGTGTGTGTGTGTGTGTGTGTGTGTGTGTGTGTGTGTGTGTGTGGTGTTAGACTGTGGGGTGGAAGTCCTTGGTCCCTGAACCCTAGGGCTGACTACAAGGGCCATTGTTGGCTTCAGGCTTATGCCAAGAATGAGAGCACTGACAGATTCATCCCTCCACAAATGCCATGTGGATAAGCCTGACAGAGACAGAAGAAGGCAGCACCCCACTCCTGAAGCCCTTAGACCGACTCCATCAGAATAGGCCACTGGACCAAGTCTTGGATAAATAGTTCATCTACACAAGGGTTGGGTAGGGGCCTGGAAGTGGTTGAGGGTGGAACAGACGTGACTTCCAGATATTTCCCTGAAAGTCACTCCATCCCTGCCAACAAGCACACTTGACAACCTCATTCAGAAAGAAGTGTGTCAGCCTACATTTGATCTCCCTGTTGTTGGGTGGCCTAGGTCAGTTCCTACCTCTCTCTGGGCTTTACCATCTTATGTGTAAGAGGGGAGTGTGGACTGGGTTCCAAACCTGCTTTCAGCTCAGATAGGCCTGTAATCTTCTTCATCTTTGGCCAGAGGGGAGAGAGGAGGGGCTGAGGAAGGTCTATCCTAGCACAATGCCCCTCTGTTCTCCGGTTCACAGTGTGGAGTCCATGGCTCTGGTTCTTCAGTACCTCCTGAGTCTTGGGGGTGCCCCTGTTACCTTCTCTAGTGTCAAACCCCCAGATCTGACACAGCTAATATGTAGAAAGAAAGGGAAGGCCTGAGATGGTCATGAGGCAAGACAGGCTTGGGGTGGTCCTATCTCTCGCTGGAGAGGGAGTGTGGTCAGAAGCAAGGGGCCCCTCAAGAGTAGCAACGGGGCTGTGGTTTGGGGAGCGGGACACAGAGGCCCTGCACAGAGATGCTCCATTCTGACTGTTGGGCCACCCCAAGGGAGAGGGGGGCAGCTCTGTGGGGGCTGGCTAGAACATCAGTCGTCGGAATGTGGGATAGGACAGGGGCTCCCGGTCTGTGAGCTCACACTGGGGATGTGGCCGTGGACTCGCTGCACAGGCTCTCCACAATGTCAGCTCTCTGGATGCGTCGCAGGGCGGCTAGAAGGGCATCAAGCGTTGCACTGTCCTGGGCACCCCAGCTCGCCAGCAGGGCTCGGACTGGGCAGGCCTCGTGGGTAAAGGAGTCTATATGCTCAGGCTGGTAGCCCAACTCGCCTGCCAGATGTCGCCAGGTATCACCATTGAGCAGCTTCTCTACCTCCTCACGCTTGGTCAGGGGCAGGCTACTGTAGAGGTTGCCATCACCCTTGAGGGCTGCAGAGAACAAAGGACTTCAGTCCCTAATGTTGAACTCTCATTCCTTCAATGCACCTAGCTAGCGGCTTGGGCCAAGACCCCAGAAGGGCCAAGGCACACACCTCTAAGTCTAGAGTCAGAGGCAGAGGGATAGCCAAGATGAAGGTCCTAGATGGGGCCCGGGTGGGAGGGACCTTGGGTCCTGCTGACACACTGTCCTCTCCACACCCTCGGCTCTGGCACCATCCTTTCCACAAGTGTCCCCTCCCCCCAGCAATCATCAAGGCCGAGGAGGGGACAGGGCACTTGAGCTCCAGACAACTGCAGCAAGTGTCCTAGAGCCTGGCTATGGGCCACTAATTAAGGTACACACTTAACCACTTGTTTCCTAGAAGTCCAGGGCAGGAGGCTAATTGCAGCTACTTTGGGCAGTAATTAACCCCCAGGGGGGACAATTAGCCTGATGAGTTTGGATGCTCCAACTTGTAAAAGCCTGCATTTCCCAAGTCATCCCAGGAGAAAACAAAAAAAAAAACAAAACAAAAAGTTCCCTTTTCCATGTCCCCCACCCCACTCAGCCTCTCCTACCCTGGTACCCAGCCAGACGCTCCTGTAGTCTGCACATAACTGAACCCCCAGTCTTTTGCTTTCTCACTCACCCTGGCCTGAGGCAGTCTGTGTATGGGTCTGCTGGTCATGCAGGCTCTGGCTGTCCACAGAGATGCCACTGTCGCTGTGCAGTTTCTCTCCCTCCGGTGGGGGTGTCTGGTTCACCGGCCGGCTGTTGGCTCCTTGTTTATTTTGCTTGCAGCTATTCCACCTGCGGCCCAGGGACAGGGGACAGGCCAAGTCTTGGGGTGAGGATTCTATCAGAGCAGCCTACATAGCTGTGTTGCCCATAGAGGCCAGGAGCGTGGCAAGTGTCCCCCCAAAGCATCGAAGGAGCTTTTTTTCTCTATATGACCTTATCCACAAGGCTGAGAAGTGATAAGGTGTTCATTTCTGCATGTGTGTGCTCGCACACACACACACTCACACATACACACACTGAAAGCTCCATAAGGGTGGAGGAACTTGGTAAGCATTCAGTAAATGTTCTCAGAGCAAACTACATAAATAAATGACTTCCTAGAAATCCCATTTTCCCCAATCTACCCTTCTAAAATACTCCCATATGTGAGCAGCCATCACACACACACACACACACAGAGAGAGAGAGAGAGAGAGAGAGAGAGAGAGAGAGAGAGAGAGAGAGAGATGTCCTTGGCAATCATAAGCAGCAGCAACAACAACAACAAAAACCCTGAAAATAAATGCCCATTAGAGAGGACTGACTGGCTAACTACATTATGGTTCATGTCGCCTGCTGTTGAATGAAAGGCTGTAAATGATCAGATAATCCGTGCTCTGAGGAAAACTCTCCTGAGGGGGATTAAAAGGGGAAAGTACACTGTAGAAGGTGAATGGTGTCTTCACATCTACATCTTCACATCTACATAAAGCACTCACGTGTGGGTGTTTATATATATGAAAAAGTACTCTCAACAGCTTAAAAAGTGGTATCCCAAAGAGATTTCCCACAAGATGTATAGGACTTGAGGAGATAAAACGAGGCTTTTGCTTTTTGCTTGAGGAGATATTTAGAAGTCGTGGGACTGGGGCTATTTCTTAGTGCTAGTAAACTTGCTTGGCATGCTCAAAGATCTGGGTTCCATCCCTCAGCACCACAAAACAAATTCGGTCTTGTTTGCATTTGCTTTTAAAAGGCATGGATCACTTTGATGATTTAAAAACAAAATACCAAAGGAAAAGAAAAGAAAAGAAAAACTGAATGGGACACACATTCAAAGTTGAAAATGCCTTCTGCGAGTTCCTTGATGTGGGTACCACAGGAGCCCAAGGGTAACCAGGGAGTTCGGGAGTGCCATGAAAGTAAGGGCAACTTAGGAAGAGAAGAGACACATGCAGAACAAGAGGCTGAGGGCAAGGAGGCAAGTAGCCAGAGGTGGTGGCAGGGACTAAGAAACAAGGAGCAGCCTGGGAATTGGGAAGAGCTGGAGCAAGGACAGAAAAGGAAACCCTGTTCTACTACACATACACTCATACAATACACACTATGCACACACACTCACACACACCACACATATACACCACACATACACACCACACACATTCACACACACCACACACATATACCACACATACACACCATATACACTCACACCACAACCATTCCTGCACACATGACAATACACTTATACAAGCACTCACACACACCACATGCATACACACCACACACACTCACCCCTCCACATACACACATAACATTCACACTCTCACACACACACACACATAAACATACTCTCTCACACACACCATACACATACGTACCACGCATACACACCACACACACTATGCAAGCATGTACACCACACACACACCACACATACACACTCACACACACATACACACACCACCCACACACACATACCATACAGATACACCACACATACACTCATACACACTCACACACAGCACACATACACACTTACACACACATACATACACATACAGCATACACACACATACCATACACATACACCACACATACACTCACACATACTCATACACACACTATTCGAGCACACACACACACCACACACACACACTATGCAAGCACACACACACATGCTGAGGTGGCCACACCCAAGAGTCTGGCATGAGATAGTGATGGAGGATGAGCTTAGGGTTGAATTAAGGGTATGCATGTTTTCAGGTCAAGGTTGAAGCAAATGTCTCCTTCGTCTTCAGTGTTCCCTCTCTTACCTCTTGAAAGCAATATAGGCCACGAGGCCCACAACCACAGCAGCCAGGATGGAGCAATAGACAGGAATGAGGTTGTCAGTGGTGCCTCGGGTCACTACCGGCTGGGAGCTGCCCATCACAGTGGTCACCATATCCGCCACTGTGCTGGCTACGAGGTCTTGCTCTGGGGGTGCCTCAGGCTCCTGGGTGCTGGGCACTGTGATGTCAGAGCCCTCCGGGGGTGGAGACCTTGTGATCCATCGGCCAGGGATCTCTGCGGAACAGAGCCACAGGGGTCAGGACCTATCCAGGCCTTTCCCCTTAGCTCCAACTCTCCAGGGCTTCATCATGAGCCTCTGATGCCCGGGACCAGGCACACGGGGCCAGGCTGTTATGCAAGGGGTTGGGAGCTGGGACTGTGCACATGACTCAGCTTAGAAAAGAAGAGCAAGGACTGTATGAGAAGAGACTTATGTCAGTATGGGGCCTTGATTTCCCCATCTAGAGAATGGGCTTTCTGAAAAGAAATGTTCTCCGAACAGCTTTTTGGCTTAGGCCATGGAACCAGGATTCTAGTCTCTGCCAGCAGTCAGGCATGACCACCAAGAAGCCTGAGCTATAGAGACTCTTCAAGCTGGAGCAATGCCGTAATTCCTTTGAGGAATAAATTCCTCTGGGCTAGTGACCGTGGCCTTGAGGAAGGATGGGCCACTTACATCTGATCAGAAGCCAGATCAGAGATGCTGCCCGGCAGGTGGCACTCAGCCCCTTCCTGTCTTAGATGCTCCAGGTCTAGGCTGGCACTAGATGTATAACTGGCTTGCTTCATCCCAGCCAGTCCTTGCACAGTGGCCATCATGTTTCTTGTGACACCTGACCCCACCTCCAAACAGCCTAGCCCTGGCACCTAGAGGAGAGTGGGTTAGACAGCTGGCACCCTCGTTAGCGGGAAGCAGACGGCTGGTGGAGGGAGGGTCTATGAAGTAGACCCTGCCTATTGCTTCAGAAGGAGCAACTCTGTGCTTGGCCACCCATCAAGGCCCGCTCATGCCATTTGGACAATGCCAGCCTTCCTGGCAGAGGCTCCAGCCCCTCTTGGCACTGGTGGGTGGGATTTTCCATTCTACCACCCAGCCAGAGGCAGTGCTAGAGGTTGTAGGCTCTGGATGGTGGCCTGGGGGATACTTGTCTGGGCAAGGCAGCCTGCCTCATCCATTCTCACTTCCCACACTTGGGGCAGGGAGGGAAAGCAGACAGGGTATGCTAGTGAGGTTAAGGGGAGGACACTTTGCTACCCAGCTCTGCCACGCCCAGTCTACAGTGTGCCCACCCAAGCTGGAGCTAAGGCTGCCCACTACTCCTCTGGGTCTCCCCAGCTCGAGACAGAGATGCTTCAAAGACCCCATTTTCAGCACCTTCTGAGGGGTAAGGCCCCCAGATGTGAGTCTGGAATCCATCTGGCTGGCAGTGGGGAGAAGGTTGCCATCTGCTGCCCAGTCCCACCCCTCCCCCAGCCCAGTACCAAGCAGGGCTGGAAGGAGCGGGGTGGGAAGTGGAAGAGACAGTCCTGTCTGGTTGGACCCTAGAGGACCTTGCTGTGATCTGCTAGAGTAACAGGGAAGGTTTAAGCTGCAGTTTGAATCCAGAGGCTGCAGATGTGACTCAGTTTAGATTGACAGTCCTGCCCCTGAGGTTGATGTGGGTGGGTGAGGGATACAGAAATGAAGGAGCCTCAGAGAAGGGTTAAAGACAGTGTTGAGTGTCCAGGACACCTCCCCTCACCCCCGCCCCCAGCCTCTCTGATAGGGGTTGGAGACGAGATCCAGATGTGGCCCTGTCCCGTAGCGTTCCAACCCACTAAGCGCTTGGCAGGTCCTGACAGCCATTTCCGGAATGGGAGCTATCAGGAAGAAGAGGGAGCAGGTGACCCCCTCCTAAACTTCAATGCGGTAAGGAAGCTGGGCGTCTGCCCCAAGGCTGGGTGAGTCACCATGTTGACACCTGAAATGTATATGCGGGCAAGTATGCTACATTGGACAAGAGTGGGCTGCCAACCCGAGAATCAAATTCCATTTCCTGAAAGGGATGCTTGGCCTCAGGACCAACATTTAACCCTTCAGAGGGTGAAACTGAAAGAACAATATAAGGATAACTGTTCCTCCAGGTCGCCTTCTGCCAGGACGGCTGGGGAAGCTGGATTGCATCTGGGAAGAAATGATTCCCTGCTCAACAGAGCCTGCCCCTTTTCCAACCAGGTCCTCCCTGTTCTCTAATCACATCCCTGACCTTGCGCCCCACTGGCTGATCCAGACTTGTCCACGGAACTGTGCTTCCTGCTGCCTGGCTTCTGAAGCTCTCTCCCTGCGCAGCCTAGCTTCTGAGGCCATTTGCCTGTCTTGGCCCATGGAAATCTTCACCACAGCCACCCTGGGGCCTATGCCCCATCCCTCTCCACTGAAAGAACTGCAAGCATAGTTAGGGTCTTCGTGCAGCTTTCCAGCCTTCTCTGCTCTGCTATTAGAGCAAGCTCAAGTCTGGGTATGGGGGAGGCCCTGACTGGTTGTCAGGACCCCTCCCCAGCCCCAGGACAGGGGATCTGTATCTTCTACTCCACAAGAGGCTGATGGAAGGCAGAAACTGTTTTGTCTCCATCAGGGTAGGGTATCTCCAAAGCTGGGGCTGTCTTCTCCCTCCAGTAACCACAGGCTGGGTTACCACGCTCCCCCACTGGGCCCGTGTCAAAGGCCATTCCCTCTCCGGGAAAATTAGGGACTTCCTGAAGGTGGTGCTCTTGCCTGCTCAATGTGAGGGCAACCTGAGGTTCAAATGTAAAGGAAAATAGATCCATGGGACGGCCACCCGCTGAAGGGCAGAATGAAAAAGCAATACCGGGGCTGGAGAGATGGCTCAGTGGCTAAGAGCACAGACTGCTCTTCCAGAGGTCCTGAGTTCAATTCCCAGCAACCACATGGTGGCTCACAACCATCTGTAATGGGATCCAATGCCCTCTTCTGGTGTGTCTGAAAGGAGTGTATGTACTCACATATATAAAAATAAAATCTTTAAAAAAAGAAAAAGCAATACCAACTTTCTTGGCCCCTTGGAGATAAACACTACCAGTGACCGTGGTGGCTGTGCCCTGGCTCCCAGTTGCCTCCTCCTGTCCCAGGATCTCTCTGTCTCTTTCAGGTGAGCTGGATGAGGCAGGCCCACAGCCTTATCTTGTCTACAGCCCTCGGTAGATGAGAGCCCTCCAAGCACACCCCACTTTATCCTACCCCTCCCCCAGCCCAGGCTTGCCACTCCTCTTCTGTTCCCTAGGACCACTTCCTTCATCACCTGGTCATTTTCTTCATCCAACTCCATCTCAATGTGTCACCCACCCCAACAACCTTATGGTGACCCTACGGCCATCAGAAAACACTTAGGTCCAGAGACAGGAGTGATCCCCTGATGTCACTTGGGGCTAATTTAATTTGGGTTGCTATAGCCGTCATCACCACCCACATTTGGCCTCATAGCTGAAGGGCCCTCACTCCTGTGAGTCCCCAGCCCCACTCCAGACCAGAAAACCTGCTCTAAGCTGGAAGGAAGCCTGCTTCAGACTCTGGCGTCTATGGTGCCTTCCGGATGCTGTTTGCGGCCCATATAATCGCTGAGAGAGTAGTTAGGATGACTCCTTCCAGTGAACGGTAAGCCGGGCCTTCCCAACGTCAGTCCAAAGAAGGAATCAGTGGAAAATATTTTGCTATGAGGTTGAATCTAGAATCACCACCTCAGTTCACTTACCAAGAGTGTTACTAGGCCTCAAAGAGGGTGCTTGCTGGATGAAGGCCAGCCTAGGCCCTTACGACCTCTAGAGGGCGCCCTTCCTCACGAATCTAGCTCTGCATCACCCCAACACCGACCCAGCCTGGAACCACGCTCACCCTCGCATTCGGCGTCGGCCCAGGGCGTGCACTCGCGTAACTGGCGCTCAGTGTCCTCGCACACCGTGCAGGGCAGGCACGGGTCCACGTGGTTGGCTTCGTCTGAGTATGTGCCCTCTGGGCACTCTTCACACACTGTGTTCTGTTTGTCCTGGCAGGAGAACACGAGTCCTGAGCCCACTTCGCACACGCTGCAAGCCTCGCAGCGGCCAGTCTCCTCGTCCTGGTAGTAGCCATAGGAGCATCGGCACACTGCATCATCTGCCTCCACACAGGGAGCGGACATGCTCTGCAGGCCCAGGCACTCGGTGCACGGCTTGCACGGCTCAGTGGCGCTCACCACATCAGAGAACGTAACACCTGTGGACACACACACACAGGAAAGCATCAGCATCAGAACATAGTCACTTGGACTGTGTTTGAGCACAGGCATATGAATACAGGACTGGAGTCCGTCTGTCCCCATCCCCAGCTAGGACTATTTATTGCCTCTGTCTCTGCTTCACCTTCTTATTGACTCCCACTGTCTTTTCTGGAGTCCCTCAGCCTGTGAAAGCTGATTTGACAACCGACTGGGAAGGAGACCCCTTCTCCAGGCCCTAGAAGAGCCGGTCCTAGGGCATCCTGAGGTCCCAGCTGTTTAGGTAGATTCCTTGGCAAATCTCAGAGAGTTGCCAGGCCTGTACCCTAGTTCCCAGCACGATTAAAATATAATATGAATGGTTCTGTTCAGCCTCACACACTGGCCAGAGGTTAACTATTCCCCCCCCCCCCCCCCCCCCCCCCCCCCCCCCCGAGCCTGTACCTGAATACAGGCTTTTTTTGTCCTTTTGTCCCTCTTCCCAGGGGGTGGGAGAGGGCAGCTCATGTAGGCCTGAGATGGGAATGACAGCAGAATGTCATACTGCCATACCAGACTGCCTGCTCCTTACCATGCTGCCTGTCCAAGGGCATGCACGACTCTAAAGAGCAGACCAGTGGTCCAAGGAAGACGGTGCAGGAACAGGAAGAAAGACAGCAGAGATTTGCACGTACAGTTCCCTGGTCCTTTCAGTATAAAGGACTAAGCCTTCCATCTAAAGGCACGAAGGGTCATATCCTGGGAAGTGTGTGTGTTGTGTGGACCCAAAGAACAGAATGAAGGGGTCGGTCGAAGTGGGGACAGGAGAGAAAACAGAAGGGGAGGGGCCTGGGTAACAGGTCTGTTTCCAGGTGGTTTGTGGAGGTACCTTGCTTTAAAACTCACTTCTGTGACTCATTAGCTCTGTGATTTGACCTCTCTGAACATTTTCCCTTCTCTGTGAAACAACATACAGATAACGGTGGTGCACAGGCGGACTGTGAATTCAAGGCCAGTCTGCTTTACAGAGTGATTGTGAGGCTAAGCTGGGCTGGAGTGAATGAGAACTTAGCATGAGACTACATAAAGAGCAGGCTGCTGCTGGTGACACCTTTAATCTCAGCACTCAGGAGGCAGAGGCAGGCAGATCTCTGAGTTAGAGGCCAGCCTGGTCTACAGATCAAGATCCAGGACAGCCAGGGCCTACCTACACACAGGGAAACTCTATCTCAAAAAACATACAAACAAACAAACAAATTAAACAATTAAAAACCCCAAACAAACAAACAACAACAATAAAAACTAACTAAATTACACACCCACAGAGTTGTGATGAAGAATGTGATAAACAGTAATAAAGATTGTTGATGGTTGAGATACAGTTGGACAGCAGAAAGCACTTGTCGGGACAATCTCTCCAAATGAGAGGGTGCTATATGGGAGTGAGGGTGGGGACTAATTACACAGGATGGAAAGAACAAGCTGGCTCCTGGGTTAATACAGACTCCTGGGAGTAGGTTTTGGATGGTGTGAAAACTGTGGTCTTTTTTGGCAGAGCATGAAGGCAGGAGCTTAACAGGCTTCCTAGTGGAAACGTATTTTTTTTTTTGGTTTTTTTTTTTTTTTTTTTTTTTTTGATGGAGGGAAAGTCCGCTGCGGTCCCCAGCCCATAAACTAGGCTTGTAAAAGCAGCCTGTTAACACAGCTGGAGGGGAGTGTGGCAGAGGGAGGACAAGGGTGGGGGGAGGGAAGAGGCAAGGTTGTCTCCACCCCTCCCCGAGCTGCCCCGACTCTCATTGTGTCCACTTTTCTAATTTCCTGGCATGGCTTTCCCTGAGTCCCCAGCTCAACAGCTGCTGGAGAAGGGTACACAGGACAGAGGGGTGTGGCCTAGGACATAGACATCCAGGCAATGGGAGGCAGCGCTCGGTGGCTGATGTTGACTCTGCCTTGGGACAGAGACTCTGTGACTCCGAGGCAGGTAAGGGACGCGGGAGGGAGCATACAGAGGTAAGAGGGGTCTGACTGATTGGCTCTCAGAGCTCCCAGCTCCTTATCCCGTTACCAGCAACCCTCCTGGGGGACTAAATGCCTGGTAGATGCAGGATCTTCCTGGCAGCAGACAGGGAAAGAGTCCTGCCTTGGGGCCTGAGGCAGCAGCAGAGCAATGAGGTGTCTAGCAGAAAAGACTGAGACTCCTGGTCCCACAGGGCACAGAACTCACATGGGGATGAGAACAGAGCTGTCATCCGGCCTCTCCCTCCACCACTCCTGGAAGATGAGCCTCTTTATTTCTGAGGGAAATGCCAGGTAGCTCTGCTCTGCTCTTCCTGCACCACGTCATCCCATAGTAAGGACACCCTTGTGCTGCAGCCCCTTTCCCTCTTGGCATCAGAAAGCTACAGAACAGTGGCCTGGAGGAGAGACAGCCACACCCTCCTAGGATCCCCCAAGGTCAGTTTCCAGGGCAGCCAGGACTTGATCCTCCTTCCCCTCCCCCCAAAGCCACAGAGGGTAGGTTGCAACCATTGATCTTGCAGTGCAGAAGGTATTTTTAGTTGGCCTGAGCATCAGCTTCTTCCCCCTGCCTAGCTACACTCTTCTACCAGCCTCTCTGCTTGAGGGGCTGGGAAGGGGGACCCCTCTGGGGACCCCCCACCAGGTCCACTCCTCCGTCTGCACACCTCCTTATCTATATTCAGCCCTTCCCTGCTCTTACATTATATCCCACTCACTTCCCGTGACCATGCAGAGGTTGGCAGGGGAGCTGCCAGGAAGCAAAACACTTTCAAGTTCAGTTCTGTGCATGCCAACCCTTCCCCCGTTTGCCACCCTAACAGACTCACTGTCCAGGCAGGGTTCACACACAGTCTGGTTGGCTCCGCAAGGCTGGGCCACACCTTCACCCAAGTTGCAGGCTTTGCAGCACTCTCCGCTGTGGGTGTACAGGCCTGTGGAACATGTTTCCTTGGCACCTCCAAAGGACACCTAGGTGGAAGGAGATCACAGGGTCAGCCTGGCAGGAGAAAAGGGGGTGTCTTCCAAGGGATCAAACGCCTCCCTCTTAATACTTTCTATTAGAACCACCTGGGCTGGGATGAGCTCACCCGGGAGGCATTAGAAGGATCAAAGCTGTCAGGAAGGAAGGCTGTAGGGGGGGACAGCAGGGGCCCTTGACTGCTGCTGGGGTGTGAGGTCACAGCCTCAGTGGCTAACCTTCTGCAGAGTTCACCTTAGGGTTATAGGCTCTCCTAGAGTCCTGAGGATACACCACATGAGGAGGCCAGCCTGAGACCGACATCCAGAATGGCTGGACAGGTTGCAGCTTGCACGGGGCTCCTAGCCAAGGGGGCCAGTGGAGCTGAAATCTGGCCCAAACTCCATTTGCTAAACCTCACACCTGCAGGGCTACAGTTACCCAGAATCCGGGATGTTTCCTAACAAAGGGGAACAGGGCCCTTCTCCAGGTCTCATTCCACATATTAAATATCAAAAGGGAGTTGTCTATGCCCAAGAGCAGAAGGCAGAGAGGTCTTGGGTTCAAATCTTGACTCTATACTGGAGGTTGCTGGCCTGCCCTGGGTTTCCTTTAGGCATTTTCACCTCTCTGCAGATGAATACAGGGACACCTTGGTGCCAGGGCAAAGACTGATGGGCAAGTCTGGAGCCAAGACAGAGAAAGGGACGCCTGTTATCAGTGGCCACTCTTACTATCTAGAAACTCAGTTCTCCCAGAGTTGACTTCCTGTCACTAGCCTGACTCCATCCCCTCCCCTCTCCTCCCATGTGGCCCCTGGGAACAGAGCTGGATCAGGGGGAAAGGGGAATCAGATTCCTGCCACTAAAGCATCTTTGCTCATGGATGGAACGACTTAACACCAGATTTCCCAGAGGGAGGGGCCGTTGGAGGCTCACTTTGTTTCTGTTCCTTAAAGAACAATCTTAACGTCTAATAAAAACTCCAAAGCCTTCTCTGCAGGCTCCAGACCTTGCGTGCACAGCCCCCCCCTCCCAATTTGATGCAGAGCAATTTGGACTCTTGTCGTGAGACCAGGGAGCTTTACAAGGTTGTTCGGGCATTCCTCTCCTGATTCCATGCTGGACCAATCTTTACCAAGACACACACCAAACAAACAAAACCTCCACTGTGGTTTCACCAAGTTTGATAGAAAAAGAAACAGGCACGGGTGTGTGTGTGTGTGGGGCGAACATTGGGTGATGCCCTAGGGGCAGAGTGGTCTCCATAAGGCCAGCAGAAAGAGTGTAGGCAGCACAGGAAGCTGCCACCATCTCCTCCAAGGTACTGGCAGCAGGAGGACTGGCTGGCAACATCTGCAGACCAGGAGCCCTGAGGCACCCGAACAGGCTTCTCCCAGGAGCTGAGATTTCAGAAGGGTCTGTTCTGATTTCCTTTCATCACATAGGGCTCTGCTTAAATATTACTTCCTCAAGGAAGTGTTCCTATCACCCCCGCCCCTCCCAGATTAGACAGGTAGAGCAATGGACTGAGGTTGTCCTGGTATCTCCCACCCTATCTGGCACATAGTAGGAGTAAATGCACATAATTGTTAATTTAAGAACAGGAAACTGCCATATGCCTTCAGTTACCTAGAAGTCTGGAAGACTGACTCTGGATAGCTATGTGTCCTTGGGGACAAAAGTGTACTGTTGTCATCCAGTGTATTTCTCCTTTGCTCAGGGGTGGGAGGTGAGGGTGGGGGCATTGTCCTCCTTCACCTCTGCAGTTTCTCCATCACTGGGGCACTGACTGTTAGCACCAGTGATTACCCAGGGCTGCAATGCCGCAGTGTTCTCATGTTCTCGATCCCAGATGAACACATTTTTGTCATTTTGTCAGCTTTTTGATAGTTTTCCTGTCCCTTCTCTTCCTGTCAGGGTATCAGTTGCCACTTCTTGCTTCTATCGCAGTATGACCGGAAGAGTCCCTCTCCCAGAACCATAAAGTGTCACTTCTAATGGAATCTTTAAAAAACAATGCCACTGGACTGGGCAAAAAGTTGGCTAGGAGCCAGGTGCACACATGCCTGTGATCCCAGCATAAGGGGGGCCAAGAGAGGAGGATCTGAGTTCAAGGCTAGCCAGGACTACACAAAGAGAAACGGGGATGGGGGTTGGGGGAGAGACAGACAGACAGACAGACAGAGGTGTGACTGAGTAGAAGCTGACGTGGAAGGAAGAAATGCCCCAAGTCAAACATTTGGGCATAATCACAGCCCATTTCACTTCTTCATCTGAGTCCCTCATCACTTAGGGCCAAACTGACAGACAAGTTTTATTTTCTCTGTGCGTCTGCTTCCTACCAGTAAGTAGTCACACAGCACCTGCCTCAAACTGCTGTTTTAAATGAGTGGGTGAGTATGGGGTAAAGGTACTTTACAACTTTTCTTTTCTGTCCTTCACTGGGTGTTGTTCCCTTTGTGGACCTGGGGTGTGTGTGCACCACTGCTCCTCTTAACCAAGGTCAGCAGAGAGTTAGAGGGTGTGTGTTGAGAGGCTGCCAGGGGCTGTACCTAGGATCCTTGTCAGAGACATAGTAGCTTTGGGCAAGCACCTCTGCCAAGAACCTGTTCACCCCTACTCCTCCCCACTCCTCCCCACTCCTCCCCTCTCCTCCCCACTCCTCCTGGATCCTCCCCACTCCTCCCCACTCCTCCCCATTCCTCCCCTCTCCTCCCCACTCCTCCTTGATCCTCCCCACTCCTCCCCACTCCTCCCCATTCCTCCTCGATCCTCCCCACTCCTCCCCTCTCCTTTCCACTCCTCCCCTCTCCTCTCCTCCCCACTCCCCCCTCCTTCACACTACCCCCTCTCCTCTCCACTCCTCTCCGCCCTCTCCACTCCTCCCCTCTCCTCTCCACTCCTCCCCACTCTTCCCCACTCCCCTCCTCCCCACTCCTCAGGCCTCCTCACTTCTTTTGGGACTTTACATACAGAGTTGAAGGCACGTGATCAGTATTCACATCTGTACTTGGTCTGTGCTCCCTGTCATAAAATCCTAGATTTGCTGCTAAGTAGTCTGTGATTTTGAGCATCTTATTCTTCCTGAATCTCAGTTTCCCCGTCTAAAACACTTAGCACGGCTCCTGCACTGCGTTGCTGTGAGAATTGAATGGATTCATGTATGCAGATCCGTCAGTCGCTCAGTCAATGGTGGCTGTTGAGGAAGCAGTGCGACTTAGGGAGTATGAGCTGCTGCCTGGGGAAGATGGAGCAGAAGGGTGGCGTCAGCCAAGCAGGAACAGTGTGACTGGAGTTCAGGCTAATTGCTCCAAACTCCGATCCAAATTGATCAATTTATCAAAGTGACAGACCCATTTGCCTGTAGTTATATCTGCTGCATTTATTCATTTCAAAGTTGAGAGCATGACTTCTCCATTTTTCAAAATGTTCACGATCTATTTATGTCATTGCAGGGCTGGCTTTCAGTGTTCCGATGAATTGGCTTTTTTTTTTTTTTTTAATTTGATAAAACAGAAAAAAAAAAAAAAAAAAAAAAAAAACCCGCCAGGGTTTGCAACCATATGGATGCCCCCAATGGTCTCAATCCTGACCATTCCTACCAGCTTCAGAGAAGGCTCCTCAGAGAATAGAGCCTGTCACAGCCATATGGGGTAGGGGGGTTCCAATATCTGGAGAGCTTTAGCCAGGGAAAGGCATTGATTACTGGCCCACTCCTCGCCCCTTTGGAAAGCCGCCGAGTCGTGAGTAGGAGGCTGGTGTCAATTCCTTAGGAAGCTGCCTTGTGCGTGCTTGAAGAGAGGCTGGGGCTCTGCACGTGGAACAGGGGAGTGGCTAGGTTCAGAGCCACAGGGCAGCGTCTAATTTACTCAGCCAGTGGCAGTTCAGGACCACACACCCCCTCTCGTGATCTCTAAGTTCGTGGGAAGCCGAAAAGGAACTGCGCATGAGTAGGAAAGACTAAGGTAATGATACCCCCACCCCCACCCCACCCCGCTTCCAACATACCACCTCTGCTTTCTATGCTGGGGAGCCTGGTGCCCTGCCTAAATTTCCTGGGGGGTCAGCTTCCTAGCCTGTAAAATGAGAATCACTAAATTTACCTTGATGGGACCTAAGGTGTATATAACGTAAAAGTACCTAAGACAGTCCAGGTCACATAGTAGGCACTTCAGATTTTAGTGTGCCCTCCCTTCCAACTCATTCTTCTAGGGAGGAGCCAGGTGCTACCGCCAGACTGAGCTGACCAGGTAGGGTGGAGGCTTTTCCCTCCCAGAGCCGTTTCACCACCCACCCTCCACGGCAGCCCCGACTCTCGCGCTGCCCATTTGCTGCCTACGCCGCTGCAGCCCTATTAGGAGCATTAGCCAGCCGGGCGGCTCCGGTTACAGACGTCTGAATGACAAAGTGCCTCCATTACCGGCGCGGCCCGCCAGCAGACTCGCCGGGCTGCACTCCGGTTTCAGCACTCTCGCAGCGACGCAGGAAGAGGCTCGGACCGCGGCGGAAAGCAGAACCGGCTCTAACTGAATAGCCTGGGGCAGAGCAGAGGTGAAAAGCAGAGCCATAGGGGCTCAACTCCAAAGGTTCGGTCAAGGTTCAGAGGCCACGCCCTCATCCCTCCAGGATCAAAACCACACAGCGCCCCAGGCCCTCTTCCCCAGCCAACCTTAAGGAGGACCAAGAAGCATCTCTAACCAGAGGCGTTAGTTAGCAAACAAACACTCTTGGAGTCACTCCCAAGTCCCCGGAGGACGCTACAAGTACTGACAGCTCCAGGGAACCATGTTTGAGCTTGAGAAGGTTCTCTATCCGCTCGCCTCCATATCCCACCTCCTGCCTATCCTTTAGGATGGTGTCACCCACATCCCTGCTGTGAAACGAAGCGGACCAGCTGCCGCCCCCTCCCGACCTGCGCGCGCCCTTGAATGGAGGGAGTTCAGAGCTGGAATGAGGTGACCATCTAGCCACACGGGACCCTGGCTTGTGGGATCCTGACCAACCAGTTTAAACTCCGAAGTCCCTGCCTCCTTATCAGTTCATGGAGATTTGGTACAGTGCTCGGATGAAGGAGAGGGTGGAGGGAAGAGTCATTTTCGTTGCCAAGCTTCCTTAAGATCTGGTCACAAATACCCAGAGTACTCAGGTTTATAGAAGGAGGACCCAATGGCCTTAGCCGGAGTTGGTGCCTCTGAACAGTCCGACAGAATCCCGGGCATCCAAGCGGCCTCTGTCTCATTTGAGAAGGATTCATTGACTTTTACCGAAAGCCTGGCCAGGTGTGGGCGGTATGATGATCCTGTTAAGTTCGGGACCGGAAGGAGCGCAGAGGGCGCAGGGCCGGTGGCGGCTTAACTTAGAAGGGGCGCAGTGCGCAGCCCTAGGCGCGCACGCAGCTCCGAACTGTAAATCCTCACCCGCAGTGCCCCCTGCGGGTCGCCTGGGGTTTTTGCGTCCCCTAGCTGTGCGCTGCCGGAACCATCACCGCCTTGAGAGTCCCAGCGCACCGCATCCCGAGAGCTGACCGGCGTCTGACAGGGTAGACTCTGTCTCTCTGGGTCCATTGCCTTGCTTCAAACCGCGTGAAAGGTTTGCCAAAGAACTACCCTGGAAGCGGATTTGCCACAGTGAAGTGGGCTCTCCCTTCCCAGCCTGGGATGCCCAGACGCAATTCCCGGACTGGGCGAGGCTACTAGAAAGAGCGCTAGAACCCACGCGGGAAACGTCTGTGACTCGGCTCTCCTCATCGCACCGTCCTTGAGTTGACAGGCGGGGCCCGGAGCACTTTAGGGTTTGCATCCGCTTTCCATCCTCTTTTGTGGCTGTCTCTTTTCTGCCCTCCATAAAGCCCACTTCTCCCTCTTCAACCTCTCTGCCACTCCCGAATCGCTCCTTTCAACGCCCCTCCCCCCCATTGTCTGGCCGGTCCCCATTGTCCATACCGGGTCCCCTCTGCCTCCAGTCCCTCCAGCTGCCTCCCCCATTGTTCCGTCTCTAGCCCCTCAATCTCTAGCGCCGATCTCTTTCCCTTCCTTCTCTTGCCCCGATTCTGTTCTACAACTCCCCAGGGACTAAGATGCTAAAGGGAAAACTCCCCTCGGGATCCTAGAATTCACATGCTGTCGTCAAAAGAACCCAGGCGCTCGAGATTCCCGAACCTCCCTCAACCCCACCCGAGCTTGCTCCTAGTCCCCTACACCGCACCCATCGTAGTGCCCAAGGACCACCACCAGCAGCAGCAGCACCAAGAACCAGCATCGTTACAACAGTCCTGTCTGCATCTCTATCCTGGGACTGGGTCGCCTCTGCGCTCTGAAAGTCCTAGAAGCTAGGACCGCCCCTGTGGGTCACGGCCTCGCAGCTCCTCCGCTACCGGTTCCCAGCATCTGGGACCTTGACGTCCTATTCTGTTCCCTGGGTGGTGGCACTCAGATCCCCTCGGGATTCAGCTCTTTGAAAAGGTTAACAGGAGTCCCTCCTGCTAACCACTTACCCCTAGAAGCAGCAGCAGCAGCAGCGGGAGCAGCTGGTCCATGGCGCTGCAGGCAGCACCTGCCCTCCTCATTGCCCGCCTCCGGCGACAGCGCTCCGCTTTCTAGCTCAGTCTGCTCTGCGGACCGATGGTGCTGCGCTGAGCTGCGCTGCGCTGCGCTCCAACGCCTGCTGCCCGCCGGAGCTGGCGGAGGCTCTACTCGCTCTGGCTGCGTGCGGGCGGGAGCAGCTGGGTGAAGGCAATGCAGCAGCCCCGCCTCCTCCCCGCCCAGCCCGCCCAACTCTCCCCCACCCCCACCCCTCCGGAACCGCGCCCGCCCGGCTGCCTGGGGTAGGGAGTTCGGAGCAGCCAAGTGAGGCGTGCGGGGAGCCGCACCCGTGTGCCCCGTTGTGGCTTCTCTGTGGGCTGTCCCATGTACCCAGTGCACCGCCAGTTATGCCGAACATCAGTCCCCGATGCTGCGGATCTAGCTGGGGCCATTGCTCTCCTACTGATGAGGCCTGCCTCAGGGTTCACTCTCTTAAACATCTTCGGTTCCTATCTAGCCCTTATTCCGAAAATGAGGCTGCCCTCCTTTCACGGTATACACCTTATTCCATCCTCTCTCGGCTGCTGCTTCCCACTTGCGGAGATATGTGTTCCTTGGGGCATTCAAGGTGAAATCTATCCCAATATCATAATTTGGGATTTCTGTCTGTCTGTCTCTCTGTCTCTGTTTCTCTGTCCTTGCCTCTCTGTCTCTCTTTCTTTGTACACACACACACACACACACACACACACACACACACACCATAGAACCTAGGACGTCACACACAAACATGCCAAGCAAGCATCACAGAACATCATATCATATCTCGAGCCTTTCATGAGCTTGAAGGAGTCACAGGTGTACACATAAAACCCAGGAATACAGAAACACACTCTCGAGTGTATCTGTACCTGTGCTCGTGTACCGACATCTGCCCATACCATTCTCAGGCATTCATATAAACCCACTCATCCTACAAGGGTTCCTAATTCAGACCAGACACACATCAACGCACATAGGATGACATTCACATACAAACCCTACACATTCACATGTGTACAGTGCACAGTGATATTCACACAAGCCCACGTCTGTATTTAGCCCTCAAATGCACACACACACTCATGAGTATATAAACCACACACAAACATTATGACATCAGCTTCTGAGCTTCCTACAGGCAGGGACCGTAGTGTCTTCCCTTCTCTGACCACCCAAGTGTTCAGTCATGCTCTGTGGAGGGGATTTAGGGGGAGAGTTGTTGAATGGACTCAACATTCAGACTCGTCCATGAGCTGTGTAAGCCTTCTGGGGACCACACTGGTCATGTTCTAGAGACTTGGCACATCAAATCACCTGTATACCAGGGAATGTGCAGTCAATCGTTCAGAAGAAACATCACCCTGCCCTTTTCTGGCTCCCAGAGAGCCAAGGCCCTGGTGCAAAACTGTGTGGGGACAGTCTATCCCAGCACCAGATGTTAGCTATGTCTGTACTCCCCTTTCCTCTTCAAGAATATAGTCCCAAATAATAGAAACAAGGAACGGACCAAGAACGCTTATAAAGAAGGCCTGCTCATCAGTAGGTGATTTCCTAGGTCACTTAAACTTAATTCACCCATTCACTGCAGAAAGAAAAACAAAACTATACTATGTAACCAATAACGTTCAGCAGACAGTCCCCAGGAAGGACAGGTGGACATCACTGTGGCTTTGAGAATTCATGTTCATGAGCCACCATGGTTAGATGTAAGGGTCTAGGCAGAAAGCAGGACCTCAGAAGTCCCTGGGGAGTCCTTCCTTCTGGACAGAGATTACTTCTAAGATGTGCCCTCCCCCAAAGCGTTTACAGATCTGCCTTACTTTCTGCTGAATTCATGGGAGGCAGGAAGGAGAAGCATTAGTACTTCCAGGAGCATTGAGCTGCTTACTACCAGGCTACTGACAGTGTGGCATTAATTTAAATACTCCCATTATTAATAATTTATGATCCCAGTTACTATTATTGCCAAGGTTATCCATCTCAACACAATTTAATATGACCCACACCACCATGGCTGGGCCTGGGTTATTAATAATTTCCATGGTCTTGATCATTTAAGCCTTACTCCAACAATTACAAACAGCAATTGTTACTATTATTAGCAGAATTTCTATGATTAAGCTGAAGCACAGGCCTGCGATGTATTGCTGAGGGCTGACAGGGAGTGTAACTGCAGAGCGTGCGGAAGAAGTGTTGCATTGTGGGAAGTTAGGCCTGAGTGCGAATGCTTGCCCCTTGCCCCATTGCCTCTTCCTTATTACCTTAGGAAGGCTACAACCATCTCGCTTGGCCTTTGTTTTCTTATCTATAGAATGGGGCTTTACAGGAAGGAAACAAGGATCAAATAGAGGAACACGATGTTCATCACAGAAGAGACCCAGTCTTCTCTTGTTCACTCAGTGTGAATTCGGGAGCCCCTGCTATATGGCTCACACACTTCTAGATACTGGGGATTCAGCAGTGGACATAGCAACTCTGTGGAGCTAACAGTCTCCAGCGGCAGTTCTCAGCCTGCGCATTATGGCCCTTTGGGGGAGTCGAACAACCCTTTCATCTAAGACCATCAGAAATATCATATATTCACATTATGATTCATAACAGTAGCAAGCTTACAGTTATTAAGTAATAACAAAAATGATGTTATGGTCGGAGGTCACCACAACATGAGGTCACACAGCATTAGAAAGGTTGAGAATCACTGGTCTAGATAAAGTATTAGTCATTTCATATGAGGGTTATTTTATAATGTGACACCTTAGCTTGACCACACTATAGGTAGCACAGCTATGATCAGAATAGTCCTTTGTCGAGATACCCACGTCACCATGACCACAACCACTGACCTCCAAACCAGTGCACACCACTGTGACCACCACCATCTCCATCGCCGCGCCAGTTCATACCACAACAGCTGTCTCAGTGAATCCTAGACCGCTGTTCTCTCCCCACCCCACATCCCCCAAAAATCATCATGACCCCGACCACAGGTATAGTTAACCCTCATTGTCAGCTTGGCTGGATTTAGAATCACTTGAGCATCACAACTCTGAGTGTTTCTGTGAGGGTTTTTCCAGAAGGTTTTAACAGACAGGAAGAAAGCCACCATACAGCCGTGGCCTCGCATGAGCTGGGGCGCCATATAGAATTCAAAGGAAAAGTCGGCAAGCACCTGCATTTATTCCTCTCTGCTTCCGGGCTGCTGATGCAGTGTGTCCAGATCCCTCATCTTCTAGCTTCCGTGCTGTGGTGGTTTGAATGAGATGTCTCCCTTAAGGCATTTTAACACTTGGAGCTCACTCAGTTGGTGGCTGTTTGGGAAGGACTAAGAGGTGTGGCCTTGATGGGGGAGGTGTGTTACTAGGGGGTGGGGTCTAAGGGCTTGAGGGTCTGAAGTGTGAGCTCTGCTACCAACACCCTGCCTGCCTGCTGCCATGCTCCCCACGGAGATGGTGATGGGCTCCTATTTCTCTGAAGCTGTAAGCCCTGAATAAGCCCTGTTGCCTGGGGCATGGTGTCTAAATCACAGCAATAGAAAAGTAACTAAGACATGTGTCTTCCAGATTGGATGTGTGTTTGAATAGAGAAGTAAAATAAACTTTCCTTCCTTTTTCTTAAAGACTTATTTATTACTTCATTTATATGAGGACACTGTCATTGTCTTCAGACACACCAGAAGAGGGCATCAGATCTCAGCACAGATGGTTGTGAACCACCATGTGGTTGCTGGGAATTGACCTCTGGAAGAGCAGTCAATCTGACCACGACCACCCACACTCACCATGACCACCATCCTAAAAACCCTAATGTGACCGTGACCACGGCCATCTTACCCACCTCTACTCAGCCCTTAGAGCCACTGGCTGCCCAAGCCAAACTCCTTTGTGACTGGGACTCCTGGCCCCAAACCAAGTAGTCTTCAACTGTAAGTGGTCCTATCCCAGACACCTTCTTCTCAGCCCTCTTTTTTCTGACCACTGAGAGATGGGGTGAGGAGGGAGACTGAAAAGATGACCAGCTTGGCAGCACCCAGGCGGCAACAGTTTTCCTGAAGGGATTTTAGAACTGTCTCCTGTGATAAAGCTGCACTTAGAGACTCTCTCTCTCTCTCTCTCTCTCTCTCTCTCTCTCTCTCTCTCTCTCTCTCTCTCTCTCTGTCTCTCTCTCTCTTTCTCCACACATACACCACACACACACATACCACACCACACTACACACACTACACCACACACACACACCACACATACCACCCCCTCCCAGACCCCCTCACAAGCTTCCTAGACTACAGCAACTTCAAGGCAAAAGGATGGACAATATACATATAGTTCAGCACGGGGCTAGGAGGGGTTGGAAAGATGCATTATCAGGAGTCCATATAGGAGGGGCAAGTCCCCCTCCCATTCACCTCACCACCTCACCTTCATCCTCCAGGAAGTTGTCCCCTAATGTCTTCTCCTTCTCTTCTCATTCTATTTGTCACCTGGACCTCTCCCAGGGCCTTCAAAGGACTCAGCACCTACAAGGCTGACAGATCCATGTGCCCATATTTTCCTGTCTGAAACTATGAACCATCCTGAAGCTGCAAACCCCTTTCTTGCAGACAATGAAAAGCCCACTTCCAGAGCCTTTCTATAAGCCGGGAGATGCACACACTCCTCTGTGCACATGCATCTCTGTGGGAGATGTCTCCCACAGACTGGGAGATGCACAGGCTGGTTCCCACATTCCCATTGCCATCCTGGGAAGGTGATGCTGTAACTACTTTGTAGGTGAGGTGTCTGGGACTTGAAGAGGTGAAGCCACTTGGCTCAGGAACAAGTAGTGGCACCCATTACCAGTGGTTCCGCTCTGCACAAAGCACCAAGCATTCACACCTCCCCCCGCTAACGCCCTGATCCAAGGTACTCCCCCCTCCCCAACCCCGTTCCACCCCAGCTCCTCAGCCTTCTCCCTCTAGACAGCTGCTATGAGGCTGGAGAGAAAGGACCTCCTCCACCTGAGAGGGGCTCAGTCCTGTCTCCAGATCCCTGGCTGCTCCCTCTTGGTGGACAAGGCACAATACAGACTAAGTGGGCTGTGCAGAGAGGCACACCATGCCAGAGAGGAGGGGTGAACTCTGCCAGCTCCTACTGTTCTCGCCCCAAGAGAATTACTTCTGTTCCTCCAGTTCCATGACTAACCAGAGGCAGGGTGGCAGGGGTTAAACCTGAGGAGAGGGAAGAGGCAGTGCTAGGCCTTTCCAGCTATATCCCATCTGCCCCGGGCAGGCAGCCAGGCAAGGTAAGTGAAACTCACTCCTTCCCTTTAGGAGCTGGCCTGGTGGCTTTGAAGCAAGATGTCCTGATTGCCTCTAAGCTGACACCTCCTGAGAAATGAAGGTGGAGCCTATTCCATAAGGGGATGGTGGTTGGATGGTGGAGCCCAGAAATTGGTTTGGGCTTCTTGAGTTTTCATTCTGGAGTTGAATCGGTAGTAAGGGGAGTGGGTAGAATTAGCAACTTTGGAGTCCAGTTAGATTAACTCAAGCATCAAAATGGTTCTTTTTCACAGTGCCCCCTGCAACCCCATCCCCTGCTTTTACCTGTTGCTCCAGTATGGCGGCTACTGCTGCCTCCCTGCCTCCACTCCGCTTTGTAGAAGCCCCATGTAATCCACATTCACCAGCCTTTTCTACTCATGAGCCCAACACAGGATATGTCCTGGGAACATTGTTTGTTCCTCCTCTACAGGGTTGGTAGCATTGGGCCAAGGCTTCTGGGTTGAGGTCTTTTCCAGTGTAGGTCTAGGCCATACCCATATGGCTGTCCAGGAGTCTCAAGGCTTGACTGGTTTGTTCAGACACAGATCATAGACACATATTTTCCTGAGATTTTGTGATTCGGTGAACGAAGGTGAGGGATGAGTGCCGGGACCTGCAGTACAGGCACATGGGACAGATGCCAGGGTGTTGGGGGCTCAGAGTGGCCAACTCCTCCATGACTTCAGGGGCTTCCATGGAGTGGCCCAGCCTCTCTCCTCTCTGAGTGCCTTCCACTAGGCTGCTCCTTTCAACTTTCCACAGTGATCCATCCTTTTAGTTCCCAGGGACCTTGGGACTGCCCCAACTTTAAAAACTGAATTTTTGTAGTCACTGTTTTCATATATATTTTTATTTTAGAAATATTTTTTATATGTGTAAGTGTTTGTCTGCATATATGTATGTGTACCATGTCTGGTACCTAAGTAGGCCAGAAGAGGGTACAGAGTTCCATGGAACTGAAGTTTGAGACTGTTATGAACTGCCACATAGGTGCTAGAAACTGGACCCAAACCCTCTGCAAAACCAGCAAATGCTCTGAACCACTGAGCCATCTCTCTAGCCCTTTGTCTGTCTGTCTACGGAATCTCGGCCATGACTTGATTCTTTTTGCTTTGCTCATTTATTTGAAACAAGGTTAGACTTTGGGCATCCTGTGTAGCCAGGATGATCCTGAACTGATTTTCTCACTTTGACTCCACAGGTCTAGATTACAGGTGTGTACCACCATGTCCAGCTAGATTCAGTCCTCTCTTCCTATTCTATGTCCAAGGGCATGCAAAATGTTTTAAAGAAAAACAAAGTTAACCTATTCCATGGCTAGAACATCATGAAATTAGTACGGAGGAAAAGAAAACGAAGCATCAGGGGCCCAAGTGCCTGTCTGTTAACTTGATGGGTCAGCCCCTCTCTCTCTTGCTCTGAGCCTCAGTGTCCTTCTTCCTAACACAGACATAAGATGAGAAAGAGCCTTACAGAATGAGTGGTCAAGAAAAGAGTGTGGGTAAGTGTGCTTTGAAAGGCAGGGAGGGCCGGAAAGATGTCAATTAGTCTCGTATTTGATGCTGCTATTGATGGTGGTTTCTAGCTAGAAACCGGATGAGGGGAAAGATGACATTTCAACACTGGGGACTGGGCCCAGGGTCCTTCCTGCTGTAGATAAGAGCCAGAGTTGTGAGAGGCCTCTGGCTTCAGGGAAATTCCCACGGGAATTAGTGGAGGAGGAGCTGTCCCAGGCCCAAGCTTTATCTTCACTCTACTCTGCTCACACCCCCCCCCCCCCGCCTCCATGTCTGGGGAGTGGGGTCAAGTGCAATTGTCTCAGTTGCTTTCCAGCAAGGGAGGGCAAAGGGCACCAATGTAGAGTCTGGACGAAGTCATGTTCCCTGTGCCTGTCCCTCAGAGAGGAGACTCCCTCTGATGGCCAGAAATGCAAGCGTTGCTTGCTGCAGGAGGATTGCTTCTCAGCCCCATCCATCAGGAGATGGGCTCTGTTCAAATGCACAGATCTCAAACCAGAATGAAGGGAGGGGGGCTTTGGGGGACAGAAGACCAGAGGCACCAGATGTTCCTACAGTGCCTGTCTCTGCATGTAGCAACTGACCTCCTTCCTGAGAAGAGGGGGAGAAGGCAGATTCTCCAATGTCTTATTCTTGGGAGAGACACAGTCTCTGGGTCCTTGGGAGTATATAGGTGGTCCAGACAGTGGAAAGGAACTTCCTTCTGCTGCTGTTGTCCCCTCTATGGGGCAGGGCCACAGCCATGGCCGTGGTGATCTTCTCATCTTAGAGGTTTCCCCCAATTAAACAGCAGTGTATACCTGGGATGGGAGCATGGTGTTCATTTACACATTGGAAGCTGGTAGACAGATTTCAGGGAAGGGAAAAGTTAACCCAGAAGTTAACTGGGGAAGTTGAGGCCTGGTGACAGGTTCCAAATCTTTCGGTGGGATGGTTAGAGAAAAGGGAGGGATAGTGAGGTTTCCATAGTCTCCGAGGAGACCTTGTCCAGTTCCCTGTGTGACCAGGAGGACCCTGGCCCCTCCAGGTCTGCTTTTCTACTTGTGACAAGAGGATAGACCCTTCCCCACAGTGTCTTTGCTCCAGTGCTTTAAAGCCAGGTTCTAGTCCAGTCTGCTAGGTGCCTAGGGGGAGGGGAGGGGAGGAGGAGGAAGGTCGAGGTGGGGGGAAGGGACCTTGGAGGAGCCACCAGAGGAGGAAGTGCTGAGTTGACACTTTTAGCCCAGCCACCTGGCTGGGTAAGTTTATTCATCCCTAGCCCTCCCCTCCAGGCCCGCCTGAGCTCAGAAATGCCTTCACAGCCCATCCCCAAGCTCCCCCACTCAGCTGGAAACTCTTAAGCAAAAAGGTCGTCAAGATGATTAAATGCGAACAGATTTTCAGCTCTTTTTCCACTTTAATTAAAAATGTGCTCTCAGTTCTGAGGAAGCTGGAGACGAAGGAGTGAAGGAGCGGCTCCCCAAAGGCCACTGGGCTGAAAAGTGAAGGAAAAACACTCAGGTGTCTGAGGTTGGCCTTCAGTGCCATGAGGGTCAGGGGACTAGCCTACAGCTGTCATGTGCCCATTGGCCCTTCACAGAGAGGCCAGCCTGGAGGCCACTGGACATGAGACATTGCCATAACACACTCTGGAACTAGTGTAAACTGGTGTAGGAAACAGAAGGCATTTATATACATGCAATACCCTGCGGTTGCCAGTGTAGGGAAAGGGGACCAGACACTGAAGTCTGACAGAAAATTCAGTAATGAAAGTGGATGATTAACTAACTCCCCACAAGCACAGGGGTGGCCCAGGACGCCAGTATGTAGACCGGCAGGCAAGCTGAAAGCACACAGTGCCTGGAGATGCATCAGAAGATTTAGGATGCCCGTGGAGAAAGGCAGGTGCCTGGGGGTGGGGGGAGCTGCTAGGCAGGTGGGTGAGGCTATGGACAAGGGTTTGGTGTGCAGCCATAGTGGTTTTGTTAATGGGCTAAGGTGACAGGAAGCTGGCAGAATCCAGTGGGGGATGAGACCTCCACCATTGTCTTCTCTCTCATTCTCTGCAGCCCGAAGAGAAGGGGGAGAGGGAGAGGTGGGAAGGGATTTGTGGGGACACTTGAGACCATCTGCAGGGGAGGAGGGAAGGTGGGGGCAGGGAACTGGCACGGGCTTCAGAAACAGCATAGCCTATGACCCTTGGTCACAGACCCTGTTTCCGGTCTGGCTTCAGTCCTTGGCAGGGCCTGGAGTGGAGCTTCCCTCTGAGAGAAGAAGACAGAATGATAGCGTTTGAAGTTGCTCTTATGTTCTGATCCCCCCTGTGCTATGCAAAACAAAGAACTCCCACTATTTCCTGGCCCTGTACGGGGTGGTCCCACCTGCCCCCTCTTGGGATGGGGAGCCTGTCCTTGTCGCTGCTGTGCTGGTGACCCATGATGGTGTTCTTGTATTCCATTCATCATGATCCAGCACCCAGGCAGGAAGACAGTGGAAGGGACCACACTGCGAAGAGGGGGTGTGATCAGAGCCTCCAGTGCTTGGCATCGTTTCACATCCATCTTGGTCTGATATCATTTGAAAATTCCACCATCCAAACTTAGGGGCCACCAAGAGAGAGCAAGGCCACCAACTGAGCAGAGGTCAGAAGAAGTAGCTGGACGCTCTGCCAGGAGGGAGCATGGGTTTCCTGGCAGAGGGAGACCATTTGAATCTTTAACAAGGAACAGGGGTACAGAGACAGGAACCACATCTAGACATGTGAGGAGTCAGTTTAGGGATAGCCCGAGAATGAAGGAGCAATGGGCAGACACACTGGGGACAATCTCTAAGTCCTGTCCCTTGCAGGCGATGAGAAGTCTTCTCCCCCTTGGAAGACCCTTTTTGACACAAGTCAAAGCCTTCTGCTTCCCTAAGCAGAGGTAGCTGGTAGTCCTTCCCTCGCTGCATAATTCCGGTCTCTGTTTTGGAAGAGGGGAAGGGAACACTGTGTTTAGGTCTGGGGTGAAGCTTCCCTAACCCTATACCTGCCTTGGCCTGGTATTAGGGTGGACCTGTCACCTGAGATAGGGACTCCTGGCAACCTGAGTCCCCAGTGGCCTCCCTGCCCTTGGCCTTCCCTCATTTAGTCGTTCCACTTTTAGAGAACCCCGGGACTCCTCAGCAGGCGGCAGCCTATTTTGCCAGGATCCACATAGAGCAGCGCCTGGCACAGTCGCGGTGAAGCGGGAAGTGGGTCTCTGTTGGCGGGCACCACGGTGCCCGGAACTCGCTATTCCTCCCCAGTGTTAATTATCAAAATTAACCGAACACTATAAATAACCCAACTCAGAGACTCAAAGTGCCTCGCTTCTAATTAATTCATTCCAATCAAGACACTACGCCCCCCTACCCTAGCATCCAAGGGACGGGAACCTCATTGTGCAGCTTTTTAAAATATCGACCCCCGATAAACCGTCCCCCTCACCGTGCCTGAGAGCCAAGAGAAGAGGGAGAGGGGGAAAAAAATCAGCCTGCTTTCTTGGAAGGGGGGAGCCTATAAATAACCACATATTGGTGCGTTTGATGGACGACATTCTCATGGAGATTGGCTTTTGCTGGGATGAGGAGACGTGGGGGGTGGGGGTGGGGTGGCTGAGACTTCCATCTGCCGCCTCGTTTACTGGGCAATAAATTTTAAAGCAAGACTGTGAGTACCGTCCAAGGCCTTCGTGCTGGCTAGAGCTTGGGGAGACTGATCGATAGAGGGGTGGGAGCCTAGATAAAGCAAGCTCTAGGATAAATGTCGGGGAGGGGACCAGAGTTGAGGGAGCAAGAAGGGAGAGAGGAAGGGAGAGGGGGACATCAAGGAAGGAAGAGTGACAGAGAAGAGAAGGGGTGTGTTTCTGGTCTCAACTTGCCAGGCGGCCCAATAACTGCTTTAGGATAGCCTATCCTGACTTGTATCCAGCTGTTTCCCCTACAGCACCTCCATGGTGCCCTTTGAGAGACTGGCTGTGGATGTAAGGTCAGACGAGGCTGAAATAAGGAGGAGGAGAAGGAAGAGGAAGAGAAAGAGAAGGAAGAGGAGGAGGAGGTGGTGGTGGAGACCTTGGGATAAGCCTCAGTAGATAAAGCACTTGGTCCTACAATCTTGAGGACTGGGGTTCATAACCCCCAAACTGGCAAAAGCAGAGCAGGTAGCAGCTGCCCTCAGAGACAAGGGATCCCAGCCAGGCTGGTTAGACTAGACTAGCTGGAATTGGTGAAAGACCCTGGCTCAATAAATAAACTGGAGAGCAACAGAGGAAGGCATCTGATATTTGATATCAACTTCTGGCTTTCACGTGCATATGCACACACGTAAACATGCATACACACAAGAACACCCATATGCACATGTGAATGCCTGCATCACACACACACACACACACACACACACACACACACACACTGATTGTTATCACTATCATCAGGAGCAGGGCAGTGTCATAGCTATGCCTCTCTGGGCAGCACACTGTCTCCTCTGTCTCACCCCTCATTGTGCTCCAAGTGGGAGCCAGGAGAACCTTAGTTTGGTCACCTGGGTAGGTCACTAGCTAGGAGCTCTCCCAAGACAAGGTTTTGTCCCCCAAGGACAGGGTAGGTGTCAATCAAGTGGAGAATCCCTCTTGGGTTGGTGTCAGTGAATACTCATTCTAACCCTTCTCAGACCACAGTGTTCCCTTCATGGGACAGATTTCTAAGGGGCTAGGAGAACACTTGAAGCCCCCGGGGCCTGAGACATCAACTCCAACCTGTCTTGTCCCTCCATCCCAGCTATAGATGACCCAGGTGGAGAGAGTGAGTGGCTGTTTCCCATGCACGTGTTCTGTCTTGGGCTTAGCTGTGAGTGGTTCAGCATGACAGGGCTGAGGCAGGGGGCTGCCAGGAGCCAGCCCCCATACAATCTGATCTCCATTAATCCTATTCTGCTTTATATTACTGCAACCAGGAGGCTTCAGAAACATAACACTTCCTCCCGGCTTTTCTCTACTTCTTTTCCCAGGACCTTGTCCAATACCTGGTTTCCTTGGAGACCCGCTGCCTCCTCTGGAAGGCCAGCACTGGTCGTATGAAGCCACCAAGCACCGGGGCTGATGGTATGCACCACAGCCTCAACCCAATTCAGTCTTAGGGTAAAGCACACAATTCTGCTACTAAACACAAACAACCCTTCCTCTCTCACCCCACCTTTCATGGGTATCCTTCTTTATGTTCTGAGGTCTGTGAGGAAGGGCGGATGGTTGCCACCCTTCTCCTCATCTTCTCCGAAGAGCCCTGTGGGGGCTCTGCAGCATCCAGCTTTGTACCTTGCACTGAGGGCACCAGACAAGGATGAATGGGCTGTCATAAGCATCAAACATAGGCATAAATGAAGACGAGGGCCGGGGTGAAACAGAAGAACTCAGCTAAGGAAGTAAGTGGTAGCTGCTGTCCAGAGTCTACTCTCCAGCCTCACCACTGGCCACGCCCCTCTTCCCAACTGCCTCCTCCCTCCCATCTGCCCCTCACCACACCACAGAAGTGTCACATCCTCCAGGAAGCTCGCCTTGCTGCAGTCCTGGAACCCATGCTAACAGGGTCATTCTTATCCATCCTTCTCTGCTTGGTGCTGAGCCCCGCAGGAGTGCCTGTGTCTGTTCCTGCATGGAACAGAGTGCTCAGTGATACAGAGAGAGAACTCATGGATACAGGAGGGGCTAGACTGGGAACAGCTTAATTGGCCTTTGAGAGTGCGCAGGGGCAGGAAAGAAAGAGGCCCTCTATAAAGCCATCACAAAACACCACTAGGAAGCCAGGTGTCTTAGTTAGGATCTTACTGCTGTGAACAGATACTGTGACCAATGCAAGTCTTATAAAAGACTAGCTTATAGGTTCAGAGGTTCAGCCCGGTATCATCAAGGCAGGGACATGGCAGCAACCAGGCAGGCATGGTGCAGGAGGAGCTGAGAATTCTACATCTTCATCTGAAGGCTGCTAGTGGAAGACTGACTTCCAGGCAGCTACGGTGAGGGTCTTAAGCCCATACCCACAGTGACATACCTACTCCAACAAGGTCCCACATCCTAATAGGACAACTTCCTGGGCCAAGCATATTCAAACCATCACACCAGGGATAGAAATAGGCTGGAAAACTAGGGTTTCGAACTTTCTAAACTCATGCCACTCATTTAAGGACCAGGAGAGGCAGGTCTTCTTTTAAGGTCAGATAGTGATGTTTACAATTGGCAAGTGGCTTTAAAGGACTTTCTTCATGCTGGGAGGGGAAGGGAGACATGTAGGATGAATGAGAGAGGTGGTGGGTAGGGTCCCTTATCACTTCCTCCTCACATCCCCAGATTCTCTGCATTCCCACTCTTTTCTAAGGCTGCAGTGACCTGGGATACTCCTGGGAAAGCTTACAGGAGAAGGCAGCCACAGAGCCCAAACAACCTTCATTAATGTCTAAATAGACAGGCCTGGGTAGTGCCCAGATGGAGGGTGGCAGACATTATCCCTGCCCTCTGGGCCTTCCAAGAGGATCCAGACACACAGATGGGGACAGCCTTAGATGAGCAGCCAGGAATGACAATAAACAGTATAAAATCACTGTGTGTGTGTGCGTGTGCGTGTGCGTGTGCGTGTGCGTGTGCGTGTGCGTGTGTGTGTGTGTGCTATAACATGAACTATTATTCCAATTCGATCCAATTTGGGTAACGAGTCATTCACATAATCTGTTGCCTGGTACCACACTGCCATATGGGAAACCTAACTTTTCTCTGGAGACCATATACTTTCTATCTTCACCTTTCTGCCCACCCCAGGAGTAGCCATGTGACCAAAGCTTTGCTATCAGGAGACAGAGGAGACAGGCATATCATTAAGCCCACCCATTTGGAGTCCCCTGGGCTTTCCTCTTGCTGAGGGTGCAGTGCTGGGATGTTGTAAGCTTCCTTAGGGACAGCTCTCTAGGGAGAGCCAAGAGATGCTCAGCTGGATTAGCATCCATAGTCAACTGAACCATAAAGAAGTTAATCTCTCTCTCTCTCTCTCTCTCTCTCTCTCTCTCTCTCTCTCTCTCTCTCTCTCTCTCTCTGCCTTTCTGCTACTGATAGCCCATAGCTCTTAACTGCCACAGGATCACAGGATTAACTGACCATACTCATACCTTTCTCCGGCTTCCTGCTGGACCCAGCACAGGGTTCCAGGGTCTGCAGAGGAACATCTATGCCCTCACAGAACTCAGGTTCCTGAGCCTTGTCCTTTGGGCAAGCCTTGTCCTGCCCCCAAACCCCCATCTGCCCCCAAAAGAAAGTCTGTTCACACTATTCATTTGATAGGTGCCCTGGCTACATACTACATGCCAGGCTTGATGGTTGTTCCCATTGTTATAAACCCTGCCTGCTTCTGCCCTTAGACCACCGGCTCTCTGGAGATGGGCACCATGTTGGTGAGTCTCTGTGACTAGGCTAGTGGCTGGCATGTGCCAATTTCTGGTGTTTGCTGAATGAATGAATGTCTGTGTGTATGTTTGTACATGATGGAGTAGACATCCGAGAAGAAGGATAATATGATGTAGACCTTCTAGTTGAAAAGAGGGTCCTAGAAGGTTCTAGAGCCGGCTAGAGCTCTACCAGCAGAACCAGACCATTGTTCCGATCAATTCAATTAGCCCTTCTGAAGGCTCATTCCTTGGATTGGCTTAGCAGGTATGGCTGTCTCTGCTCATCCCCAGAGATTCCTCCTGACTCCTGCCCTTCTCCAAGTCCCGTGTGTCAGATAGATGTCAATGTGTCACCTCCCCCTGCCTGTACCTGGGAGTAAGGACAGTGTAACCTTCCCCTTTGGGACTAATGAGCCTTTCTCCATACAGTACTCTCTCTCTCCAACTTGAGCAGGGCTCTTGGGGAAAGAGGGGGACTCTTCTCTTTTCTGGATTAAGAGTTAGGCCTGGGAAAGTTCTGCCATCTTAGAGACAAGCATCAACCACCACCACCACCACCCCCAATGGTAGCCTCCAAGGGTGTGGCAAGGAAGAGGAAGAGGACACCAATTCCTATGCCACCATCACCACCCTGTGATGGTGGCCCTAGCAGCACCATCTATGTCCTTCTTCCTGAGCCCACTTCTCTGAGAAGTGCTGAGGGCTGGCCCCAGGCTCCAGCTCTCACAGTGGCCCCTGGACAATGGGTGGGCAGAGCCATGCTTCCTACTTCACCATGCAGGATGCACCCTGCAAATTTGCAGATTTGAGATATGCAGGAGAGTCATAACCTTCCTTCTATGGCTGCAGCCAGCCTGAGGCTGTAGACATAGGCTGTCCTTCTACCCTCCCTGCTCCCCAACCCCTAGCCCATGGCAGTAATCCCAGTTAACTCTCTCAACAGATCTCCATGATCTGAGCCACAGAGACGGGGCAATACAGTCCCGCTGCCTCCCAGAGCCTCCTTCCTCCACCGACCGCCCTGCGTCCTCCCCTCTCCCCTTCCATTCTGTCTACTCTTGCTCCTTCTTATCCCTCCCCACTTCCAAACACCTTCCTTCCTCTTTCCCATCTTGACGCCCCTCCCCTCTCTTCTGCTCCTTGCTCTTCCCAACCTTCCCTCTTCACCCCCCTCAATCTCCTGAGCTCCCATCTTCCCACCGGGTCAGTCTTCCCAGTCCTCGTCTGCAGCTGGGTAATTTCCAAAAACAATCAAATTTGTAATACATTCAACTGTATTACATCCTTATTAGGAGCTTATAGCATTTGGGAAGAGGAACTCTGGCGGCTTAGAGGCGGAGAGCCCTGCCAGCCGAGTGCCCGGAAGTGGATGCTCCCGGAAGTGGATGTTCCCGTTTTCAGTATAACTAGAGCACCATGTATTTCATTATCTTCCCACATTTCCCAGGTCAAACGATACTAAGCATTTTTCTTCCCTTCCTCTCTGCCTGAGAGTCTCTCTTCTACCTTTCTGCTGTCTCAGGAGAAGTGCTACCACATCAGGAAGGATGTAGAACATGCAGCAAGAAGGACTTCCCAGCTCATGGTGCCTTGGACAAAGGAGAGGCTGAGAGGAGATGCAGGTCTCCATCAGAAGAGAGTTGTGACTGTGGATGGGGACAAGAAGTTGCCAACCTCCTCAGTCCCAAACCTGGGTGTCTGAGACCCACAGAAAGGCTGGCAGAGGTCTCCAAGTCCAAGTCTCTCTGCATGGGAACTGGGAGAAACAGCTGTACACATCTGAAAGAGGCTTGCCAGGCTCCATCAACCCAGGCACCAGCCTGTGCTTTTGATGTTTGATCTTGCCCTGGGCGAAGGGAGATGTCAGAGACACCCCCTGCCACCAGCCAGGCCTTTCCCTAGATCCCCTGACAGCCCTAGCCAACTTCCAAGGCATAAATGAAATGCCAGAAAACCCCGGAACACCGACACCCCCACCATCAGCACTGTGGAGCCAAAGCCAATTTCCTAGGGGGGTTGGGGGTGGGGCAGGGGTGCTGGAGCCTCTCCTCCCTACGGTTTTTTTTTTTTTTTTTTTTTGTCTTTCCCAGACCCTGGGAGAGGGGCAGAGTGCCAGACCACAGTCATGCCTCGTTTTTATTTTTTTTTTTTTTTTTTTTTTTTTTTTTTTTTTTGCAGAGGGCAGGTAATTGATGGAGTGATTTTTTTGTTTTTAGTGGGGGAAGGGGGAGGGAGGGAGTCTCCAAGTGTGACCTGCTTGGGAATAAGGAGGATTCCGGAGAATCTGCTAATTGTCAAGGATGAGACTATAGAGGAAGGAAAGCTAAGTGCATCGAGTGACTGTTAAATACAAGCATACAGAGATGGATAAGACAGCCCGCAATGGGAGGCAGGCATTCCATAGGAGAGTGAGCCGGTGGGAAGAGCATCCATGCAGAAAACAGAAGCAATTCCGCTGGGAGAAGATGTTTAGAGCTTCATGGAGGAGGTGACCCTTAAAGTGTGCTGTGACAGATGAATAGGAGCAAGTCAGGCAGAAAGGAAAGGGAAGAACCTTCTAGATAAGGTTGGGTAGCACGAAGAAGGTCACAGTGTTTGCAGAGAGCCAATATAACCTCTGCAGCAGCAAGGACATGTATGTGGTGGAGGGGGGGGGGAGCCATGAGTGTTGTATCTGTCTATACAGAATGTCACAGTTGGTCAGCTGCTTTGCAAAGTCACAGTCTCGCCGAGTCCTCGTCACAAACCAGGCAGATTTTTTTTTTGCTAGGTTTGAGACAGAATCTCACGTAGCCCAGGCTGGCTTCCAACTCATTATCTAGCCAAGGATAACTTTGAACCTCTGAAGGCTGGCAAAGGGATTGGCTGCATCCATCTGCCAGGCTCAAGGAATAAAAGTGAGCAATAGTGGGCCAAGATAAGGGTGCTAGAGCCGTGGGAGAGGCTCCAGATCCAGTCCTGGGCAACACTTGGTAGACAGCCATGGTGATAGACAACCATGGCAGGTTTACATGGATGTTTTCAAGACCAGCCTGGTCTATAGAGAGAGTTTCAAGACAGCCAGAGTTACACAGAAAGACCTGGTCTTGAAAAATCAAAATAAAAAAAATTTTAACATCTGATTCATTGTGTGTACGCGCATGTGCACATGTCACACCGTGTACATGGAGTTCAGAGTATATAACACAGGGGTCAGTTCTCTCCTTCTACCATGTGGGTCTCAGGGATCAAAGTTGGGTTGTCAAGCTTGGCGGCAGGTATCTTTAGGCAGTGAGCTATCTCTCTGGCCCTTGTTTATTTACTTTGAGGCAGATTCTCATGTACACCAGGCCGGTCTTGAACTCACCAAGTAGCAGAGGGTGACCTCCAACTTCGGACCCTCCTTCCTCCATCTCCTAGTGCCGGGGTTGCAAGCATATGCCACCAAACCTGGGGGTCAAACCCAGGGCTTCACAAGAGGACAAGAGGCTTGTTCCAGTGCTGGACAAGCACTCTGCCCACTGAGCTGTGCCCCTGACCCTGCGTGCTTACAAACATTTACTGACTACTGTGTGCTTTGGAAGGATTTCTGCTAAAGCTAACGTTTTCCAGAATCACATTTCATGAGACAGGCTAGGCAGCTCAGACTCTCTAGGGGGGACTCGGGTGTAACTGAGTTACGGCAAATGTGAGGGGCTCTGACAGGTGAAAAAAGCGAAGGAGAGATGGCTCTAGAATGGAGGAGTGACAAAATGGGACGTAGGGGGTGGGGCAAGGCCCATATTTAGGAGGACAGCTGCCGAGGTGGTCCAAGCCAGAGGGATTAGGGACTGTTGGGATCTATTAGTCACCTTTTACTGGAGAACAAATTGCACCCAGATTTGGAGGCCTAAAGAATTTTAACCATTCATCCCTGGGCATTGTTTCTCTGGGGTCAGGAACAGCTTAGCTAGGCTGAGCTGGGTGGGAGATCAGGAAAGAGATTTCAGGGAAACTGAGCCCGGTGGCTCTGGCCTGTAATCCCAGCAAATCAGGAAGATTGGACTGGATTGGACTGGAAATCTAAGGCCAGCCTTGGCTACATGGTGAATTCAAAGTTAATAGGAACTACTTAGTAAGACTCTGTCTCAAAATAAAATGTATTAAGGGTGTGCTTGCTGGTTCACACCTTTAATCCCAGCGCCCTGGGGTTAAAGCAGAAGCAGGTAGATCTGCTCTGCAATAGAGAGCTCAGGCTAGCCAAGGCTACAGAGTGAGACCCTGCCTCGAAAATAAGTGAACAAGTTAAGTGAACAGTCCTGATGAAGTGGGGTGTAGCTCGGTCGTGGAGTGTTCATCTGGCGTTCATGAGGGCCTGGGTTCAGTTCTAGTACTGAAAAGAGACATTGCAGAGGAATGTCACCCTGGGCTGTTGTCACCTGTGGGTGAGGTAGGGGAGGGTTCCAGATCCTGGCTGTGACTAGATTAGTGGTTCTCAACCTTCTTAATGTGTTGACCCTTTAATACAGCTCCTCCTGTTGTGGTGACCCCCCCAACCAGACAATTATTTTTGTTGCTACTTCCTAACTGTAATTTTGCCACTGTTGTGAATCATAATGTAAATATCTGATATGCAGGATGGTCTTAGGCAACCCATGTGAAAAGGTCGTTTGATGCCGCCCGAAAGAGTCACGGCCCACATGTTGAGATCCACTGGGCTAGAGGCTTCAGTCCCTCATCCCAGAGGCCATTTCAGAATCCTTACAACATACCAGCTGGGTTCCCCCAGAAGATGTAGCCTAGGATTAAACAAGAAGGAAGCCATATTGTCCAGATCAGACCTCCGATGTCACTTATCATTTCTGTAATATATTACTATTAGTTATGCACATTAGTTCTCTATACTGGGGACACAGGGCATGGAAACCAAGACTCATCACAGACTGTTGGTGGCTGATTGCCACAGAAGGAGAGCTGGCATCTCCATCTTACAGACAGAACAACTGAGGCGCCCTAGTCCAGGTAACCCAAAGCTCATTCTAAAACTCTGATCTCTCTCTACCCCAGTTCTGTAAGTCCTCACTACCCTCAACTCCTGGGAGCGGGGCGGGGAGGGGGGGAAACCACTGGTAGAAACCCCAGGCTAATGACCCCAGCAGGGAGGAGGGTGACGATGTCATTCAGGCCTCCCAGGCCTGTGAAATAAATATAATCACATGTTTGCCTTGCAGAAACCAAGCATTGTGGTGGGTTCTGGGGTGGGGGAGGGGAGGGGCATCCAAAGCAGGCCCCGCCCTCACTGGCTTGTGTTTCCCATTTAAAACCACAATCAGATGGCTGAGAAAATACGCCTGATCCCACTACAGTTTTTGGAAATTCAACCTGCTGGGTTTCAAACCCCTTCTCCAGTGTCCCTGAGAACAGGCTCGCCATGCCCACCACAAACTTTAGCCCACTCCCAGGGTGGTCCCAGCCCCTGATCACCCTCTGCACCCTAGGAGCTTGGGGGGCCACGGCCAAGTCTCCAGGGGCTGGTGAATGCTGCTAATGTCGATTGACTCTGGGAAAGGGTATCCTTAGGTCTCGGAGACCTGATTTCAACAGGGTCTGAGGACAAGGCAAGCATCCCCTACTTAACTGTGGTGTGTGGTGTGTGGTGTGTGGTGTGTGGAGTATGTGTGCATGTGTGTATGTTTGTGTGCATGCGTGTGTGTGCATGTGTGTGTGTGTGCTGTGTGTATAGTGTGTGTGGTGTGTGTGCATGTTTGTGTGTGTGGTGTGTGTATGGTGTGTATAGTGTGGTATGTGTATGTGTATGTGTGTGGTGTATGTCTATATATCCTATGGGTTTGTCCCTCTAGAGAAGCTTGATGCAAATAAGGAGGATCACAGTGATAAAGGATGAGAGCCCGGGATGGTCCTCAGCCTTCGATTTGCTTCCACCCTGGACAAACACACATGCGCGCGTACACACACACACCACATGTGTGTGCCATTTATAGCTAATGTTACAGAACAAAAAGTTCAAGACTAACAGAGACCCTTGGCTCAAATGGGGAAACTGAGTCTCAGAGAGGAAACAACATTTGCACCAAGGAACCGACCAAACTGGCTATGGAAGTGAGCTGTGGTCCTCATATGTGGACTTCTGACAAAGCCACCATCCATGTCACAGACACTTCATTCAGGAAATCCAACCATCCAGGATGAGAGAGCAAATTGGAGAGAAGAGGGAGCTTAGGGTGCCTCAGGATCACAATATGAAGGAGTCTGTGGTAGTAACCCCTGAAACTGGATATCTGGGATGGGGAACCTAGTCTCCTGGTGCCTTTGCCCAGGTCGACTTCTCTCCAGGTTTTGAGTTTGCCTTCCAGAACATGAAATTCATCCTTCACTCTGCACACCTCTTCCCCGACCCCTACTGCCAGTTGTAGCTCAGAGTCTTTTCCTGCAGACCCTGGCCTTGGAGCATCCAGAACATAAACTTGGCCTCCTCCCCCAACTCCTGACCCCCAGCTTCCTCTGAGGTAGGGAAGCAGGAAGAGAAATAAATCCTATGAGGGCATTAGGATCACTGAGGTCACTTGAGAGCTCAGATGGCAGCTGAGTGGATGGATGCTGGGTGAGACGGGTTTCCTGACTTGTCAGGGAGGGGTGTCCATGGAGTAACTAGAAGAGAATCCTCTCTCCTGAGGGAGGACACTCTGGCTACTCTTCCCTGGGTCAGAGCTTGTGGAAGGCCCTGTGCTCTGACACAGCCAGGAGGCTCACCCTAAAACTACAAGAAGGACATAGAGGAAACAGAATTTCCCTGCAAAAGAGAAATAGAGTCCATTAGGGCAATGTCAATCCTTGAATGCTGGCAGAAACCTAGACACGCCCAAAACAGCTGCTTGAACAGGGAGGTTCAGGAAACAGGGCCATGAGAAGGTAGAATCAGATGTTTAAATATTCAGAGTCAGTGGTGTAGGACACACCTATGATCTTGGCACTCAAGAGGCTGAGGTGAAAGGATTACTGCAAACGTAAGGCTATCCTATGCTACATAGTAAAACTGAGAGCAGCCCAGACTACATAGTGAGACCTTGCCTTAAAGCAACAACATCATCGAAATGAACGAGAATGTATCAGATAGTTTGAAGGGCTTGCAGACAGTAAAGCAGGCTGTGACCATGAGGACAGGAAGGACATCTCTCATGAGATGACATGTGAAGTCCGAGAAGAATTTGGCTAGGTACAGAACAGGGAGCAAAGCATTCTGGGAAGAGAGGATCATGGATCAGACTCTGAAACATTTGCTGGCAGATTTAGAACTGGAGCAGGATGATGGGAAATGACCTGGAGGTGGCTCGTGGAGACGGTCAGGGACTCGCCATGTAAGGGTGAGGGAAAGCAAGGGAGTTAGATATTCTGCTAACAGTGGGATTTAAAGCTGTAGGGGAATTTTGAATGGAGGCATAAAGAGACCTGATTTATGTCTCCAAATGGCCTGATTGCTGAGTGGCGAGTAGGCTGTAAGTGTTCGGGTGGTGCCGGGAGGGGGAATCAGCTCGGGTGGTTGTAGTGTCCAGCTACCAGTGCTGGTGGCAGCTGAGCTGAGGCTGATTCTGGATTTGGTTTCAAATTTAAGCTGGCAAGCAACACGGACAACTGCATAAGGCCGAGGGTGAAAGAGGCGTGGAAATGACAGCCGAGCCTTGGTGGCGCTGCCAAGAAGCCGGCGTGCTCTCCATTCATCAACTGCCACCACAAGCCAAGGCTTCCTCTGTCGAGGCTGCAGGATACTTGTCCATTCATGGATTCCAGTAGAACGTATTTCTCCAGCTTCAGCCCGACCCCTTGCAAGCCTTGGTGTATCCTGGCCAGCCCTTCCCCCGGCCCCCACCCCCCACCCCGGGTCTGTGTCTGCCTGATTTCTGAAAGAGGAGGGGAAAAGCCCACCTACCTGGCTCCAGCCAGGTGGGCGTGGCCTCGTATACTCATTCCAATGTGAAGGAAGACATTGGGGGCTTGAGGAGCTCCAAAATTAATTGAGGTGGTCTGGAGAAGACTGCAGATCCTACCCATCCCTGTACCTGGGGGTGGAGGTGGGGCGGGGCAGGTTGGTGCCAGCGGACATCTTTTGTCATTATGGGATGAAATGAATGACAGACAACCGCAGAGGACCGAGGCATTGTCAAGGGATGGCTATCGGGAGTGCTTGTGCCTGGGACGGATTGTCTTCTCCTGCAGACGCTATGCCGGGAAGGCTCAGACTAAACAAGCAACTTACACAAGGTCACACAGCAAACTGTCTCAAACAAAACTTTAGGTCTCTTACCAGCAGTATGAGTTGGCCCTGCTGTCCGACTGATCCATGACAGAGTACTATGAGGCAACTCTCAGTCCCCAGAGTCACCTTAGCTCCCCCCCCACCCCACCCACCCCCCCCCCCCCGCACATGGGCTTCTGTATCTAAGTCTTCACCCAACCTGTCTCCTGTTCCCAAGGCCCCTCCGGTATTTTCATCTGCAACCCAACTACCATTAAAATCATCACTTATGCCTACCTTGTTCCCTAGAAACCTCCATAGCACCCAGCCAAGGCTCCAGCCACCTTGGCTTAGGTACCTAGGTGGGGTCCACAGCATCAGATGGCAGCCCTGAACCATCATCCCTGCCCCCACCCTAGAGCTCCAGTCTGTCAGCAGTGATGGATGCTGGGCAGTGGTCCCTTGGAATGGATCCTGGATCTAAAAGCCTCACGCAGCAGCCATCCTGAACAGGAGGCTGGGAGAAGTGGGGGAAGGGACACAGGGGTCCCCCAGAGCCCGGCTCCTTGCCATGAATCAGTAGGCCAGCAGAGCCAATTAGTATAGACAAGAGCTGGGCAATGAATCATGGGCCCATTAGTTCCCTGGCTTGTACCCTCCCTCAAAGTGGGGTCCTGGCCTTGGTGGGGGTGCTGCTTCTCTCTAGATGGACTCTCCTCTCCAGAGCCCCTCCTGCTCAGAACTGCTGAAAAGATCCTCCTCTTGCAGAGCTGCTGCAAGAGCAGCACGCTGGGTCATTTGCATATAATTTGTATATTATTTGCATGGGACACTCCTTGATGTGAACCCTCCAACCTTTCCGGTGGATTCACCATGCCAGAGTACTGGCTCAACTGGAGAAAACATTGTTTGGAGGCCCCCTTAGCTACTACGCCTAGGGCAGACCTGGTAGTACTTGCCTCACTTGGTCTTCCGGGTGGAGAGCTAGGCTTGGCTCCTTAGATCACCAGAAACATGAGTCCTGAGTGGGGCTTCAGACAAGGCCTAAACACTGACAGAGGGTCTTATTAGAGATCTAGTTCATCCAGGGAGTGGGTGTGTTATCACGGCCTGTCAGCTGGCCAGAGCCTGGAGCAAATACCTCCTAGAGTCCTCGAGGGAGTCTCTGCCTTGTAACCTGCTGCCTGTGGAAGCCCTTAGCCTGGTTAGTTAATGGTGAGCACCCAGGCCAGCAGTAGCAGGGAAGGAAGCGCTTGAGATCTTATGTGACAAACGTTTTCCAAAGACTGTCCCATCTTCCTAAGACTCCCCGCTCCTCCTGTTTCATAGATGAGATGAGGAGAGGCAGAGGGACTTGTCCGAGGTCACAGCTAAGACACAGTCTGACTTCAGCTTGTGAGTGGGTGAGTTCTGAGCCACGCAGCCCTCATTCCCTCCTGAACTCAGCCTCATTCTTTCGGCTACCAACCAGATGTCCCAGGAGACCTCTAACAAGGTGTTGAAATCTGAGTTGGTTATCCCCTGCTCCCAGCTGGCTCCTGGCTCCTCTGCAAGAAGTTAGCTGAAGACTGCCCAAGCCGGCAACACGGGGACCAGCTAACTCTTCCTCCTCTGTGTGGACCAGGCACAGTGTGAGTGTGTGATTTCTTCATACACTGGCCCCTTGTTGGGCTCTTAGTGTCTCGCCATGTGTTGGCTTGGGCTCTGAGCCTCATTTTCTTAGAAGACTCCTGCAGTCTCCTACCGGGTCTGGGGCCTCATCATTTCCTGCATTTTGTACATCTTTTGTTTCCCATCGTTGGAACCGTCTTAAGCAGGCTGACCCTTTACTACTATCAAAAGACCCTCAAGTTAGGCCTAAATTTCTAGACTCTGATCCTCCCTGTCAAAGTCCAGTAAGCTACTGGACTTATGAGATTCCTTGCCTTGCCTAGAATGTACTATATAGGATTTTACCCTTGCTGTTAGCCCTGATGTCCTCCCTCCCCCAAACTCCCCCCACCACACCTAGCAAACCATCTTGTCTTTCCATGATCAGCTAAGATCAGTTAAATGGCATCTCCTCCGGGAAGCTGGTCCTGCCCTCCCCGGCAGGATGGATGACACGGTCCAGCCCTGGGCTCAGACTGCTAGCCTAGCATTTTCACACTTCCCAGCAGTTAGCAGCTGGCCCATCCAGCACTTTGCTAAGAAGCCTGGGACAGGGTCCAGGACATGCTGACCTCTGCTTCTGTGACCTGACACATTTATGATCAGCAAAGGACTTAGGAGAGCCTAACCTCCCCAGTTGAAACCACCAGAGACAGGCGGCTCACTAAGCTCTTCCGGAAGTTGGCTGTGATCTCTGTGGCCTCCGGGCTCACATCTGTCTGATCTGGACGTCAGATGGACTGTCACATGGGTGAAAGAATAGAGTCAGGGGATCAGACTCTGGACCGAAGTGGGAGGGACTATAGATGAGTTCCTGTTGTTCAGTGGGTCTCTGTTTCCTTACGTTTACCTGTTAAATGGAGTGACAAGCCCTTCTGAGATTCCCGCAGCTCTGGGGCTTACACGTTTATTATGGCTCAGGGGTTGTGTGACTAGGGCTGGCACTGTAACTCCTGCCCTGAAGGTGAGGGAAGACAGACTCTGAAAGGCAACCGTCCAGGGCAGACATGAGTTCTCCCAAGAGTTGTCTCCCTAGAGAATGAGGGATGACTTGGGGAGGGGGTCAGGGTAGACACACTAGGAGGGGGTGGTTCTTTCAGCGTCAGTAATTGTGAAAATCAATGGTGCGGCCGGAGGCAGGAGACCAAGGAAAAGCCTGGGGGACTAGACTCCCAGGAAATGTATGGGGGGTGGGGCGGGAATGCAGTATCTTTTCTGTATCCTTCCTCGGGGCTCAAGGGGAAAAAAAGGAAATGCAAAGCAAGGGTCTAGCGTTAGAATCTTGGGAAGAAGGGCAAGGAGAAAATGTGCAAATTCAAGAGAATCCATTGTCTGGGTTTAGACAGATATATGGGGTCCTGAAGACAGCCCCTCCCTCCCAAGCCCAGGCTGAAGTTCTGCCACTGACTCAGGCTTGCTGTTCTCACCTGTGAAATGATGACTTGTCCTTGAACATCTGTAGGAGTCACAGGCCTCCCTTCAGTACCCCCATGGAGAGGCAGGTTTATTTCTAACCCCTCTACTGCTGGCCCCGGGTTCCTCCCATGCTAGCTCTCCCCAGGTTCCCCCCCTCTGTATGGTCCCTGCCTCTCTACTTCATGGCTTTCCACAGTGCAGTCCTCCAGCTTCTCTGTAAGGTCCCGGTTTGGCAACTCAGAGTGGTGGGAGCAGACTGTGGGAGGCCAGGCCAGACCTCCCACCCTTTCTCCTTCCTCACCCAGTGACGCCACCGAACCCATACCCAACCCACAGGAGGAAAACAGCAGACACTGGGGGTCCTGAGGAGGGAAGAGAGACAGACCCTGTGTGGGGTCTGAAGGGGTCCTGGGTGAGGGTTGGGGAGAGGAGGAAGAAGGAGGTGAAACAAACTATTATTCTCCAGCAGGAGCTGCTGCTGGGGCCGGAGGTGCCAGTGCTGACCCAGAGCTGGAAGGCACTTTTGTCTGGTCCACCCCTTTGATCATCCCTGGCCAGCCCCCTAGGAGGCTGTTAACATCCTTCTTTATGAGCTGGGGTTGAGCCAAGCCTCTCACCTCATCTGAGGCTCCTTGGCGGCTGCCTTTGGTCTTCTCACCATGCCCGGCGCCTGTACTGGGGACCTGTGGCTCTCTTCCACACGCCAGCTCAGGCCTGGTGAGAGATCTAGTGGAGGGACCAGTCTCTATTCTCATGTGCTCCTAGGTGGATGACAAGCAGGTAGGGCACTATGGGCCATCAGGCTAAAGCAGTGGTTCTCAATCTTCCTAATGCTGTGACCCTTTAATACAGTTCCTCATGTTATGGTGATGTCCCACCATAAAATTTTTTTCTTGCTACTTCATAACTGCAAATTGCCACTGTTATGAATTGTAATGTAAATATCTGATGTGCAGAATATCCGATATGCAACCCCCTGTAAGAGTCATGCGACCCCTGAAAGAGTCATGACCCAGGTTTCGAGCAATTGGTCTAAAGAGCCAAACAGTTCAACAGGACACTGTTGAATGAGGACCTCAATGGGCTTCCGGGAAGAGGCAAGGAGAGGACAGAAGATGTAAGAAAAAAGAGAGAGGGAAGTGGATCGAACATAGGATGGAGGTGAGGAGGCAGGCCATCTCAGAAGCAGAAAGGATGCCACCCCTGAGGCTCAGTTGGTTTGCCTGTAAAATGGGCCAACACTTGCTTTCTTAGGATCGGTCAATACCTGAAGGCCTTAGTTAGAGATCACTCTGCCTCCGCCCTCAATTCCTGTACTGTCTTCTTTTCTGCAACTCTTCCAAGTCCAAAGGAGCCAGCCCCTTCCCTGGACCTCAGTATCCAGCTGTATCCAGGAACATCTGCCTCTCTTGTAAGAAAGTCCCCGAAAGGCTCTGGAGGAGGGGGGACAGCAGTGGAGGGCAGGGAGGGAACAGAGGCTGGATGAAAAGAGCAAGGTGCATCTTCCCACAGCTCTCCCTCAGGCCTTGCTGGACACAGAAGTCCATTGCTGTCTTCCAGCTGCCCTGAAACACACCTGCTTTCCCTCTCAGCTCCTCCGGGTGGCCCCTGCTGGGCCTCCAGGATGAGCCTCCACTTCCTCCCGGCTTCCTTCACTGGCTGCCCCGCAATGGATTCTCCAGTCTTGTTTCCAAAATTCTAGCCAAGTTTTGTCCTCCGGAACACCCTGTGTCATTTCTGCACGAAGACATCTTCTCTCTGGTCAAACTGCTACACTTTTTTTTTTAGGGTTTTTTTTTTTTTTTTTTTTTTTTTTTTTTTTTTTTTTTTTTTGCGATAGGGTTTCCTCTGTGTAGCCCTGGCTGTCCTAGAATGTGTTTTGTAGAACAGGCTGGCCTTGAACTCAAAGATCTGTCTGCCTCTGCCTCTTGAATACTGGGATCAAAGGCATGCACCACCATGCCTGGCTAACTTGCCACACTTCTTTGAGTGCTTATCCCTCATCTTTACTAAAATACCCCATGAAGACGTGAGGTGTCCCTGTAACCCTAATGAGCCATACTGTCATGGTCCTGGGGTACCCAGAACTCTTTGTCCTGCTCTCATGAAGAAGCCTCAATCTCCAGGATGAAGAAAGGACTGCAAGAGGGCCGAGGAGACTTCTGGGACAGTTGGGTTAACAGTGAGAGTGGAGTAAGCAGGTGTCACCCACAGCAAAAGGAGATGGTCCTCTTGTGGTCTGACCCCATTCCCTACCGCTTCAGGGGTAGATCTTGGAATCGAAGACTGTCTTCAGGGAGGACTTCAGGATTCTTGCAGTTTTCTCTCTTCCTGACAACGGACAGATGAAGAAACTGTGAGCAGGCAAAGGACTCACTTCCCTTTTCCAAAGTGCTTCTATTCTCAGTATCCCAGTTACGATGTGCAGAATAAGGATTCCTTGAAAATGCCCACATCCTGGTACCTAGAAACTGTGATCAGAACAGATATGATGACTGTGATAAAGTTAAGGGTCTTGAGCCTAGGAGCTTGGCCTGAGATATCCATGGATGCCATGCAATAACCATTAGTCGCCCAGTCAGGGAAAGAGAGAGATAAGGCTAGAAACCACAGAAGCAGATGTGGGACTGATGTGTCAAAGGGGTCATGAGCCAAGGCGGGCGGGCAAACTCCAGACAAGCAAGGCAAGCAATGGTCCCTCCATTTCTCATCTACCACAGGCCTCTGACCTCTGAGCTCCACTTGGGAAACTGAGTTTCACTGCACTTGTGACAATTAGTTTTAGCTTCCCTAGGTAACTCATTTTGTGTTTTATTCTCGAGACAGGATCTCACTGTGTAGCTTTGGCTATCCTGAAACTTACTATATAGACAAGGTTGGCCTCAAACTCACAGAGATCCATCTGCTTCTGCCTTAGTGCTGAGATTAAAAGCATGAGCTGCTAAGCTCAGCTCATGGCTAATTCTTTGTTTTAAAGATTTATTTTATTTATTTATTTCATATATGTGAGTACACTGTCACTGTCTTCAGACACACCAGAAGAGGGCATCAGATCCCTGTTACAGATGGTCGTGAGCCACCGTGTGGTTGCTGGGAATTGAACTCAGGACCTCTGGAAGAGCAGTCAGTGCTCTTAATGGATGAGCCATCACTTCAGCCCCCTTTTCTTTTTTGTTTGTTTGTTTTAAAGATGTATTTATTTATTACATGGCTAATTTTTTTTTTTTTTTTTTTGGGTTTTTCGAGACAGGGTTTCTCTGTGTAGCCCTGGCTGTCCTGGAACTCACTTTGTAGACCAGGCTGGCTTCGAACTCAGAAATCTGCCTGTCTCTGCCTCCCAAGTGCTGGGATTAAAGGCGTGTGCCACCACCGCCCGGCTACATGGCTAATTCTTAACTCATCACTCACCACACAGGCTTTAGAGTGAGAAGCTTTACAGCTTTACTTAGGGACCCCATGACATTTTCTTCTGCATTCTTTCACCCAGTGTTAAGTGCACACCTACTATGGGACAGGTAGATACCAGGTGACTTGTTACAGCCCCTGCATTCAAGGAAGGCAGTCTACCTGGACCATGGACACTCCCAGCGGGAGCACCATGTAACAAGGGAGACTTCAAGCTGTAAACTGAATGGCTGCAGCAGCCACAAGGAGATGACTACTGGGCTCTGGGGACAGGAGGAAGGGAGTCCCTTCTGACTGCCTATCTGTGTGACCTGGGCAACTATTCATCCTTGTTAAGTTTCAGCTTCTGCACCTGCCTTGTGGTAAGAGCCATCACATCTCCCTGCTAGGCTTTTGGAACTTAAATGATGTGGTGAGTCCATCTATAAGGGTTAAAGAGGCACCATCTGACCGTGTGCTAACTCCTGGAAAGAAGCAAAAGGAAGCTGAACCAGCTGCAGTGCCTGTGGAATTAGCTACCCAGAGTCTGTTAGAGAGTTTGAGATCCTATTCCTGGTACAAAGAATACAGAAAACAAGGTAGGTCTTTACAGGAGAGATGAGAGTTGACTTAAAGACCACACAGGAACGTGATGGATAAATAACCAGGATAAAGCATTTCCTGGCAGAAAAACCAGCTTGGACAAGGCATTGTGGGCTGAAATATCCATAACCTTTGGAGGTAAAAATAAATGCAATGATTTTGAGGATCTGAGTCTGAAGTAGCTGAGAATCAAGAGATTCTTGCCTGGGGAGGATACCGAAATCACCAAGGACTCTTCTGACATCCCAAGATCATTTTATGCTGAAATCAAGAGGGCGCTGCTGAAGGCTGTTTAAAAAACATGATCCAATCAGATCATACATTGGGAAACAGATCTTTTTCTTAAATTGGTACCAAAAATAATGAGAGAGAGAGAGAGAGAGAGAGAGAGAGAGAGAGAGAGAGAGACTTTCGAGGGCTAGGGGAAAGATTCATTCTTATTTACCTTGGTGGGAGATAGGAACAGGGAGAATCACCTAGAACTCTTGAGAGAAGACCTACAAGGAGGTGGGGAAGTCTTCAGGACCACAGCAATCAGAGAACAAGACCCAGTATCTATACAAAGAAATGGAGAACTCAGAAAGGGTCATCATGGCAAGACCTGGTCCTTGGTTTTTTGGATTCCTGGTCTACTCTTTGATTCAAGGCATCCTGGCAGCCACCATGACTGGGACAGGAATCCACTGAACCCTAGTGGTGTCTACAGAGCTGGCCCTCCACTACACCAGCTCTGGAGAGTGCTGGTATGATCCCCGTTCTTGTCAGCTTTTCTGAGAACCCGATGATTATCTGATCTGCAGAGGGGTGAAAGGAGTGGGGATGAGGGACAAGATGATGGTTTATCTCCCAGTGACATGGAGCTGAAGAGTGGGGGAGTGGAAAGTCAGAAGCAGGGAAATGGGGGTTGTAAGAGAAATGGGGCCCTGCCTCCAGCTTCAGAACTTCAGCTTACCTAAGTGCAAGGATCTGGACCTTTACTGATATAACAGCCTGAAAAGTGAGCTAGTTCATATTGCCTGGAATCCAGGGACAAGTCCTTTCACGTGCCTCACAAGACCCCCAAGGAGAAAGCAGGCTGACTCTGTGCTCTCGGGGGAACCTGAGACCTTCAAGTCCATCTATGAGGGTTAAAGAGGCACCATCTGACTGTGTCTCAAACCGTGTGCTAACTCCTGGAAAGAAGCAAAAGGAAGCTGAACCAGCCGCAGTGCCTGTGGAATCAGCTACCCAGAGTCTGTTAGAACAGGAGCGCAGCGAGCCACATATGGCTTCCTTGCTACAGAGAGTCCCTGGTGAGTTCCCACTCCCACCCATCCTTACCATCTCCCATGCAACTGACTACAAGCTCATAAGGACAGAGACCCTGATGGCAAGGCAAGGGATTTCCTAAGACGCTGGCCAGGATCTCAGACTCCTTAAGTGCCGATGGGACTTTTTCCAGCTGCAGAAGTCTTTTCATAGTGTGTGTCTTGGGGCTCACCAGTGCCAAGAGATGCTCCAGAAGAAACAGTCTGAGGCCAGATAAAGTTGGAAAATGCTCTTTCCTGGAATTCCTTGGGGATTCATACTGTACATGAGCAAAAGAAAGGCTCTGAAAGATCCTGCAAGTTAGCATGTTGCCAGATTCGTTTTCTGACACAGTTCTCCCAAACTTAGTGCTCCACACACTGCCCCTTCTGAAAGTTACCTGCTAGTAGCACAAGACCGGGTCCCACAGAAACACTCTTCGAAACAGTACATTGAATGGCAAAGCTGAAGACCAGCTGAGGACAGGACGGACAGCTATGGCATGCCAAGTACCTCACTGCAGAAGTGTGCATATTGGGGAGCACTTGGGGAGCACTACTAATGGGGGATGGTAGCTGTTTGAACACCACCAAAGTCTGCAGGTCCAGAGAATCGCATCACCCCTGTGACTTTGATTCAGTCACCACACCTAAATGTGTGTGTTAGTTGTTAGACCCCACATGTCCTGAGTGACCCTTGGCCTCTCACTGAACCCAGAAGCACCTGACTAGGGGGCCATTGAGAAACTGTGCAAGCAGGAGACCCTCCCCCCCAAAAAGAATGTTCCAGATTGCTTGATAAAGAGGCCAGTGTCCCACCAAGTCACCTATTATAGGAGCTCCTGTATGGGAAGACACAGGCTTCAGAGAGAAGTTGGGGGGTTCGAGCTTAACGCCATCACTCTCCAGATGCTGTGGGCCTCCACTAAGTCACTCAATCTCCCAGAACATTCTTCTTCATCTGAAAATGAGGGAAGAAATTCAGGATTACCAGAGGAGTTGACACCCATTCGAGCCCTTGCTGCTTCCAATGTTATAAGTCTTGTCATCTCCAAAGTTGGAGAAGTCCCTCCAGGGTTAAATTTTACTGTTCATTCATTCATTCATTTCAAATACTTATCATGGGCCAGCAACTAGAAAAGCAATACTGAGGTGAACCAAGCTGGTTTCTATCTGCTCAAAGCTCACAGTCTGGTGGAGTCATTCATTCATTCATTCATTCATTCATTTCTTTCTATACTGGATGGCCACTGCTGGCCGGTCACCATGATAACCAAGCTCAGGCCCCTGGTACAGTGCCTATGACGTGTATCCACCATTATCAGTTGTTTGGGAAGATGGTATGGGAAGCTCATTGGATCCACTACTTGTTCCGGCTGCTTGTGGATCCGACAGCCATTTGTCTGCCCTTGTGTTGACTAGTTCTGCTTTTGCCCTCAGCCTCTGGGCCTTCCTCTTCAAGCAAGCCCTCAGTTGTAACCTTCCACACAACATGGCAAACAGGAATGGATGTCTGTGATCACCCACACGACCCTGAAACCATTTCTGCTGCTTGAATCTACATATCTTAAAGGACAAAGCTGCCCCTCCCCCACCCTCACCCATGGGCCTTCCTTGGGTGGAGAAGTGGTCAGGGGGCCTAAGAGGATCTGGTCCTCCCGTGGGTACCAGCCAATCATGTGATCGCTGCAGCTTGTCAGGACCTTGGATCTGGGGGTACAGAATGGGAATGACTTTCAAAACCAGTGAGACCAGAGGCTGGACTGGAAAGGGAAGAGGAACCAGGGGGTCAGTGATTTGGTGCCCACAATCTTTTTTGTTGTTGTTCTGGTGACTGGAAACTGACAGTAAGATCCTGGAGGGAGGTGCTGTGTGGGGAGGGTGACATCACCCAAGCTGTCAGCTTAGATGCATCCCTGTCACAGAGAGGAGTGACTGACACAGCATCCCCTAAAGCTACTCTCAATACTGGCTGCTGCCTCTTCCTCCTCCTTTCCTAGGAAGAACTTTCAGCCCCTCTACCCTGGTACTCCCTGTGTGTGTCTGGCTGCTCCACCTCTCCGGTGAGCTTGCTCTCCCACAGAGCATGGTTCAGTGCATAGTGGCCATAGAGACCCTCATGCAGGCCCAGTGTGGCTTCAGCCTTCCCTGAAGACCCCCAACCTGGGGTGTCCTATCTCCTGAACCACACTTGCTCTCTGTAGCTTCAACAGCTTCACAAAGTATGTACAATTGAGTTCCAGACACGACACCCTCCACAGACGCTGTCCCCTCTTCCATCCCCAGCTCTCAGTTTTGCTAACATTCCTCCAGGCCTGCTGGCAGCAAGCCCTATGGTCTCAGCCACACTGACAGTTGCACGTGTTTTGACTGTAAGGGATGTATGTATGAAAGATTTGAGGTAGAACCACAGTGGAACTGCCTGGCTGGAGTGGGTGAGCAGCTTTGTCAGCTGCTTCCAAAATCTGGGGGAGGGGGTCTCCATGAATTCATTTGTGGCCAGGAGAAAGTGGAGTGGCTCTCCTCTTCGAAGTGAGTCACATTCTGGGACAACCCAGCTCTCTGCTCCTCCTGATTCAAGCCAAGGACTCAAGTCAGCTCTCACCTGGATCCCTGCCTTGGCCCCCTAGTGATCTCCTCGCTTTCTGATCCCGCTGTGCAGACTCTGCTCCTACACTGGGAATTCAACCAGACCCAGAAGAGCTTGTCCAGCCAGTTCCTGGCTGGCCGACCAACCCTCTCTTTGCTGGTGCCCCTTGCTCTCTGATTCCAGCCGCATCTTCTCCCAACAGCTTGTACTTACTCCTCTCTGCTTCAGCACCCTTGAAGACGCCATCCCCACTGCCTGACAGTTCTCCCATCTCCTCAGGTCTCATCTTGTGCATCCATTCCGAGGCTCCCAGCCTCCCCATGCTGGTCAGATCTGAGTGTTTACACAGCGTCTTCTTACTTTCTTTGCGCCAATCCAGGCTGTCATGCTGACTCCAGCTGTGGACCTATTTGATTGACATCTGCTTGCCTCTGAGCTGCAGGCTGTTTATGGGTAGAAGCCAAATTTGTGTTGCTCTCTCAGTGCCCCCAGGCTGGCACAATTTCTGGCATGCAGAGTTCGCTCAGCGAATAAGTGTTTGAATGAGCAAAATTCAAGTGAGTGATGTGATTACTGGAAAGTCACCCAGTTAGGTCTTTGAAGTCTTGAGCTCCTGTGGGAAGGGAGAGGTTAGCGCACAAGAAACAGCTGGGGAAGAAGAATTCCAGTGTTGTCTTAGGCCAGCCATTGGCTACTACTACTCAAAGACAGAGTTCCCAGGTAGCCAGCCAGGGCCTTTAGTGCCCTGAGTCCCACCATAGCTGTCCTTCGGTGAGTCCTTCTAAGCATCTAGATACTGGGAGCTCAATACTTCTTTGCTTTTCGACTTTGAAATGGTCCTACCCCCAGCACATCCTGGAGGGGAGAAGAGGGGTCTTCATCCCAGATTCAGGGTGTGGAGATTGTGTGGGAAAGAGGGAGAGGGGGGAAGGGAAGACAACATCTTTGAGAAACTCTGGGTGGAAGGAAGAAGGCCTGTGGGAGACAAGATGTTGCTTGGGTGAGGGAGGATGTAGGCAGCCCCATTTTTTTCCCCCTCTGGGAAAGAAAGAGAAAAAGAAAAGGATGCCTACTGTCCAGACACAGCCAGACTGGTTCCTCAGAGCAGTCCCAGGGGACTTCCTGGAGTAGAGAACTTTTTAGAAGCCTCAAGTGAGACTGGGAGGGAAACATTTAAGAGTGGCTGAGAAACAGGAGGCAGGAAGGCCAAGAAAGGCAGTGTGACCAGGGTAGAAACGAGTGTGATGCAGGCAGGACTTACCCTGCACACTAACATGTCTGGCTGAGGTTACTCAGCTCAACATCCTCTAGGCCAGTAGTGACCTCACTGTGCTCACGTAGTGACCTCCCCCAACCATAAAAGTATTTTCACTGATACTTTACTGCTGTAACTCTGCTACTGTTATGAATCATAATGTAAATCTCTGTGTTTTCTTGGGTGACCCCTGCGAAACAGCACATTCGACCCCAGGGGGTCGCGACCCACAGATTGAGAATCACTTTTTAAGGGCACCATCTTACTCAAAGAAATTAGTAGTCATCCTTCCTGTTCCCATTTCCACCGTCACTCTCTCACCCCACGACTGGAGCCCATGGGCTCCCCATGCACCTGAGGCCATCTCATCTGCCTAGAAGGGCTTCCTTATAAGCTTTGTCTTTGTCCTCTAAAGACTCTTTTTTGTGAACCCCTGTTTCTGCCATGTAATGTTGCATGTCAGCGACTCCATCTCTCCTCATTCCCTTTGCCTGCCTGGCCTTTCTGCCACAGAAGCTCCCTTCTAGAACATTCTATAACCCCCTCAAGAAAGAAATAGAAAATGTCAGCTGGCATCCCAACAGCACTCCGAGGGACAATACCTGGCCCAGGTAGGTGCTCAGACACTAAAGGGTTAAAGACAGAAGGTAGCTGGGAGCCTGGGACTGGAGAGAGAGAGACCTTGACTTTCTAGCAGGTTCCCTGCTCAGCTGGGAGGAAACAGACTCACAAGGATGGTAACCCTAACTCTGCCCCATACATCAGGAACACAGTTGGATCCCTGGCTGTCTGTTCAATCGAGGCTCACCCTCCTCCCTTCCTTCCTCCCTCCTTCCCTCTGGAGTCCTCCTAGGGTGAGGGTGCTCCAGCATCTGGCATCCATCAGCCCCTTCCAGAAGTCCTCATGAAACAGGGGGGAGGGGTGTGTGTGACTAAAGCGATCCCAGATTGGGGCAGGCCAAGCATGCCTGTGAGCTGCCCCTGTCCCAGAGCCTCTCCCACCCCAGCCCTGCCCAGGGCTACTCTTCCCCTCTCCTCTTTCCTCGGGCCTGGGGGAGGTTGTGGCCAGCCACACGGGACTGCTGGCTCCAGATGTGAGGGGATGTGGAGGGGAGCTGGCAGGAGGGATCGGGCAAGCAAATGGGACCTGACAGGGGCCGGGCACCTCGGGCAAAGAATGTAAATAAAAAAAATCAGTAAATATTTAGGGGAAATGGAGCGGGAAGTGGGAGAAGACGGTGGGGAGGGGAATGTGTTAGATTTCCAACAACATCTGGAGGGCAGTCCCCTCCCCTACCTTCTCCACACTCAGTCCCACCCATGGGGACTTTCAGTTCAGTATGGTGGCTCTTGGGAGTGCTGGCTATTGGACTTGGAGTATCTGTCATCATTAAAGCACCCTACCCCCATCCCACAGGGCCTTGCTGGATGGAGCTAGGCAATGAGGTTCTCAGACGGAAACATAGGGTCCCTGCCCTTAGAAACTTCTTACAGAAAAGATGTTGGCAACACCTAAGGAAGGCTTTGACAGAGGGCTGGAATAGTGACTTCAAGAGCAGGGGAGGGACAGCTTCCTGGGGGAGAGCCTAGGGAGATGTGGGGGTGAGGATCATTTTCAGAGACAAGTGGGAGATGGGACATCTGTGAACAAGGTGGGTGAGGGAGAAGATGAAGGAGACACAGAAAGCTGCAGCTATGGACAAGGGATGGGCAGGCCTATGGCAGTCTCGGGCCCACACCCCTCTCCCACCATCACACCCCAAAGAGATTCCACTCTTCTGGGAGAGTTCATCTGAAGGGTCCTCTCACATCTCTCTCGGGGACTAGAAGGAAAAGGAAGGCCCTACCCTATGCCAATGCTGTAAACAGAGAAAAACAGCAAGCAGAGAGGCCTCTGCACCCCTGGACCCCTGGACCCCCACTACTGGGCAGTGTGCTCACTGTCCATATTGAGGTTAGACCCAGGAGAGCCCCCCAGTGGTCTTCCGGCTTTTCTCATGTATTATCCTGATGGAATGGTGGCTTCCCTCAGCTGGGCCTCCCAGATTCAGGCTGTACTGTGTAGAGCAGGGCTCTAAAGAGGGTCACAGGCCTACAGTGTCATCTCTGCCTCCTGCTTTCAGGCCAGAGAACAACCGGCCTTTTGTCCAGCAGAGGATGCCCAAGGGGTGAGGTCACCCCCAACTTGGCTCTCTTTGTCCCCTAACCAGTGAAACATCAAGGCTGAGTCCAGGCTGTCTGCCTGCATTCTCTGTCTTCAAGCCCAGGCTACCTCCCATGGGCGTCCTCCAGGTCACAGGGAGATACCCTCACAAGAAAGGTGGCTACTGTGGCAGGTACTAGGAGAGGTGAAGAGAGTACAGCTAGATCCACAGTGGGGAGAAATGGTCCCCAGAAGTGGGCAGCCCTTCCACACAAGGAGCTTCAGGCACAAATGTGGCTTGGCCAAAAAAGCGCCTCAGAACTCAAAAGGAAAAAGCAAATGGTCTGGAAACAGAGGTTCTGGCTGTTGCTCTAACTTTAGACCAAGGGTTCCTCAGAAAACTAGTGAACCCCAGTTACACCAGAGAGAAAAGAGCTTTAAACAGATCTCCAAGGTTCCTTCCCCATGAAGGCAAAGACCCCTCCCTCCAAAGGCACTGGGACCTAACTGAACAGAGAGGCCTTGGAGTGGAAGGATGAGGCCTGGAGAAAAGCCAGGGCAGGGTCTTTTAAAAGCAGTGTGATGGCCCCAGATGAGCCCTCGGACCTCATTCTGCCCTTCCTCAAACTTAGGCCCAGGGCAAGTTTACCAGTCTGGATCAGCTGTCTAGGCAAAGAATGCTAAAATTTACCAAGGGACAGAAAGCCAGGGTTAGAGGATCCTCGTCACTCAGTGGGACACAGCAAGACCCAGAAGGGCAGGAAGTGGAAAAGCTGCCTATGGGGAGGGAGCATATCCCTGTGTGGCCCTGACTGGCTGTCCATGCCATTGAAAGGATTTACTGCTGTCCAAAGACTGAGGGGCCTGTGGAGGGTTGGGTCCATCCAAGGAGCTGAATGGACCAAGGAAAGTCAGAGAGGATGATGGGAACATGGGTTAGTGACAGGGCATGATCTGACCAGGTCATCCTCTAGCTATGGACTCTCAGGCTGCAGTTTCTTCTGTCCCCTACTCTGCCTACCCCCACCCCACCCTGTTCACTCTGGACCAGGCTCCACCCTATCTGGGTAGAATGTTATGGAAGCAAAGAATAGCCTTTGCTGGGGTCAAGGAAGGGAGGGACACTGGGGACTAATTGCCCTAAATAAATGAGCAATTAAGGCTGTTAGAAGAAATAGCTAGATGCCCCCACCACCACCACCCTGAATTATCACCATGGCAACCACAGCCAGCTCCTCCCCAGAAAAAGGCTGAGCCACTTGTTTGGCCCACATAACTGTCATTCAGACTGAAGGTTGGGTAGAATGACCTCTTTCTGGAGAACCAGAAAGGGTAGAGAAGAAGACTGTATGGAAGGGAGGCAGAGGGATGACTGGGATGACTGGGATGACCTGCTGCTTACGACTCTCAGTGATGGCTTGAAGTCAGACAGTAGGGTAAAGGGGAATAAGTACCACCTCCATGACCTCGTGGCTACCACCTCCACTCCCAACAGCACTGCAGCCAGTGTGGTAGGGGTTTAGGAGTAGATGTTGCCAGGAGTAGACCTTGCCAGGTCCCCATCTCCTCTCAGCACCTCACCCCACCCCCCACACTTCCTGTAATGGCGTCTCCAATGGGGAGCCCATTAGTCCTTCTCAGGGTAGCGCCTAAGTACTGTGGCTGATAAATATAACATGAGCCCATCGATTAGAACCCTCCTAGTCCTGCACAGCATGACTCCCTAATGGCTCCCCCTCCCCTCGGCCCAGACTCCCACCCACCCCCACCCAGGGCTGTTTTACTGGCTTACTTGGAACGTGGAGGCAGTTATTACTGTAGCAGAGGTAAGGAGGCGGGGGCAATTCCCAGGGCCCAATCAGAAAGTCCCCCTGTTTCAAGACCTACTTGGGCAAGTCTGGATCCCAAGGTGGCCTGGAAGACCCTCCTCTGTCAGTCAGGGAACCAGAGGAGTCCTCAGCTGGCTGTCCCAGCTCATAGAGGACCTCTGCCTCTAAGAGGTGCAGAAGTCAAAGGGGCCCCCACCAACCAAGCCTCTGAGGGCTCTTCTGGTTACTCTTATTAGAGAAGTCTGCAGCGCCACCAACTTTGACCTTGTCACCAGACCCTTTTGGAATCCTGGGCATCGGGTAGCCTTGCTGTACCTGCCCTAGACCACCAAGTCCTCTTGCCTTCCCCCAACTCTGACACTGACTTTTTCTGTCTTGCTTTAGCCAACTGTGGACTACCACACTCATCAGATTAGAGTCCCAGAGGAGAAGGAGGAACCATCCGCCTCATGGTGGGGGCTAGAAGGCATGAGCTATCTTCCAAAGTTGAGCAGGGAACTTCAGTGAGTGGGACCTGGCCCCTGTAAGGTAATCAAATCAATTAGACCTTGTCAGCCACTAGTGCTGGGATCTGAGGTCCCTCTGCATCCATTCCCACAGTCTGCATAAGCCCTCTTGCCACCGGAGCCCACTGCTGGAGACAGCTGCATGGAAGGGCTTTGACAGAGAAGTCAACAATAGCTCTTGCCTGGGTGCCAGAGGGGGCTTAGTGGGTGGATGGTGGCCCAGGCCTGGGAGGGGGCTGTGGTTTTATAACACTGTGGCTCTGGGTGGAGGCTGCCCACAGAATCCTCTAACAGGAAGGCTGAGCCAGGCTGGCTGCAGCCAGGAAGTTAATCTTAATGTGCCTCTGGCCTTGCTGATATACAAACTCACCGCTTAAACAGGCCGGGTGGGGACCAGCCACAGAGCTTACATTCCTCGGGGTGGGGCTTGGTGCCATGGCAAGTTGTATACTAAGGATGCTGAGGGGTTGTGTATGCTCCAGGGGTAGCTGTCTGCTGGAGAAGCTTGCTGTAAAGAGGGTGGGTATGCAAGAGGCCATGGGTGGGTCTGGCCTATTCTCTCTTGTGTGCCCCGCCCTGACCCTGTGCCTCCCTTAGACTTCTAGTAGGCACCCCATCAAAGATATGGGCTTTGTGTGTGTGTGTGTGTGTGTGTGTGTGTGTGTGTGTGTGTGGCATGTGTACACATGTGCATGGGGTATGTATGCATGAGCATCGGGCTTAGTTAGGGCCAACACCAGAGCTCTCCCTCAGTCACTCTCCACCTTATTTTTAAAATAATATTTTTTATTAATTCTCTGAGCATTTCATACGGGTATATGGTGTGCTTTGATTATATTCACAACTCCCCCTAGCTCCTCCCACACCTACCCTACCCCTTCCCCATTCCCTTCCCGATGTTTTTAGTGTGTATGTGTGTATGGGGGGGGGGGGCAGTATTCTGAGACAGGGTTTCTCAGTGTAGCCCTGGTTGTCATGGAACTTGCTCTGTAGACCAGACTGGTCAAGAACTCAGAGATCCACTTGCCTCCGGGAGCTGGGATCAAAGGTGTGCACCTCCATGCCTGACTGCTTGTCTTTTGTTTTCCCCATTCCCCTGCTTGTGTCCAGTGGGGCCTGGAAAGGCTGGCTAAGACTCAGAGAGAACATCCAGCATCTCTCCAGTAGCATCTTTCCTCTTGTGACCTTATTTGACCTGACTTCCCCCTTAAAGACCCTTCTGCTAATCTAGTCAGGTTGCAGCTCAGGGCTTTAACGGTTCAACTGCAGCACCAGACCAACTCCGTCCTTTCCATATTGCACCGAAGCTGTCAAGATGAGCTATCTGGGAGTTCCCTTTCAGCTGACCAAGCAAACTGACCGCTGTCCTTCCCTCCTCACCACCCCCACCGCCCCCACCACTCCTTCCTCTCTTGCCCCCAGCTCTCCCATTGCTAGAATTCTCCGGTGGGTCAGGAGCATCCAGAGGCCTCAATGGCCTGAATTCAGCCCCCAGCCCGGGATATATTTAGCCGAGTACTTCAGACACTAGACAAAGCCACTTCCAAGGGTCTAGTGGGAACAGAGTTGGGGCTGGGGGTTGCCCTTCCTGCTCCTTCCCCTTCCTGATATGGGGACCCCTCAGTTGCCCTTCTGGGGTTACTGGGAATGCCATTCTCAGGGCAAGAGCCTGAATGTGGGTGAATTGCTCTCTATTTCTGGACCATCTGCTGAGAAGGTCTGCCCCTGCCTGAATAGGCACATTCTGGAGTTTTCTCTCAAATATTCACTACCCAATCCAGTAACCAAGGGAGATTTGAAAGAAATTTAACTGTCTTCGGTGAGACTCTGGTATCCATCTATCTGTATGACCATATGTATGTCCATCCACCTACCTACCTACCTATCCATCCATTTTTTTCTCTATCTGTCTCTCTCTTTCTCTCTCTGTCTCTCTCCTTCCTTTCTCTCCCTGTTTCTCTCTCTTTCTCTCTTTCTCTCTCTCTCCCTCCCCTTCCTTCTTCCCATTTTTGCCTCTGTCTCTCTCCTTTTTCTTTCTTTAAAAGTCTATGTTGACTGTGTACTAGAGATAGTTGTAGGATCCTGGGCCCACAGGTAGAAACACAAAGGAGGAGGGGCTTGCTGGATTCTTAGGTCCTGCTCAGCCAGCCATGAATCAGAATCTCTCACGAATCTCTCAACAAACTTCCCCAGGAGATTCCCATGTAAGCTACAGTTTAAGAATCACTATTCTAGGGCTGAAGAGATGGCTCAGCAGAGGTCTTGAGCTCAAGTCCCAGCAACCACAGGGTGACTCACAACCATCTATAATGGGATCTGATGCCCTCTTCTGGCATGCAGGTGTACATGCAGATAGAGTACTTGTATACATAAAATAAATAAATAAATCTTAGAAAAGAAAAAAGAAAAATTACTATTTCAGGGTTTTCTGTTGTAATGGGCAGAACTCCAGACCTGGGCTTCCCAAGGGCTAGGAAAGTCATGAAGCCAGCTACTCCCCCTCCCACACACACACACCTTTTCAACACACCTCAGGGCTCTGGTTTATTTTTCTCAATGTCTTTTTATTTGTTTTGGGGGCACATGCACGTGTCACCTCCAGAGGGTGACTTGTGACGTCAGTTTTCTCTCTTCCTTTATTTGAGTTCTAGGGATCAAACTCAGGACTTTAGGCTTGCCCAGGAAGAATCTAATATTGAGCCATTCTATAGGCCCAAGGGCTCTGACTTCTTAAGACCCCATTATGCTTGCCCCCACTACTAGGTCCAGATGTGGGTTCAGGGTCATATCTAGGTCCCCTGCGTATGTTCACACACACATTCAGTTCTCAGTCCCTGTCTCCAAATGACCAGATCCACACTCATCAGAAACCACACAGAGAAGTCTGGTAGGTGTCTTGGGTCCATAACTGGACTTCCCTGTCTGCAGCAGCTCAGCTCCACCCAGCTGTCCACTGTTTTGCTTTTTTTTTTTCCATCAGCTGATTCCTCTGCCACTCCCCATGAAATCTCAAGAGCCGCCTTCATGGAACTTCTCAGGACCCAGCTAACGTCATCAGGGTCCACTTCTGGGATGTCTTAGACAGAGCCTATGGTTCTCAGTCCTCCCCAGCTCTTTGCTGGTTACTCGCTGTCTCTAACAACATACAAAGTTCTCGGTGGAGCATGGAGGCCCTGCTGTGTATGAGCTTGCTCAGACCACTCTGCTGCCCCACTCCTGGTACCAAAGCCAGACCCAGCCTCCCTGACTCCCCTGGGGATTCCTACTCCCTGTCCTCTGTTGCTCCCTCAGCTGGGGTTGTGTTTATCCGCTTCCTTTCCTGAATGTTAATAATCTCCTTTTTATTCTTCAGGTCCCAGATAAAGTCCCTCTCCCTGAGATGCTTCTGGCACTGTGAATGTACCCATGGCTATGTTTATATGAATCTTTCCTGCTTTGACATTGTGTCTGATGGCGTCCATCTCCTTTTGAGTCCACTCAAGCAGAGGGGCTTGACTTGTTCCTCTTTGGAGTCTGACCGTCGTAGCCCAGCACCCGCTAAGCTGTTGAAGTCTTTTTTTTTTTTTTTTTTCTTTTCGAGACAGGGTTTCTCTGTGTAGCCCTGGCTGTCCTGGAACTCACTCTGTAGACCAGGCTGGCCTCGAACTCAGAAATCCACCTGCCTCTGCCTCCCAAGTGCTGGGATTAAAGGCGTGTTGAAGTCTTAATAAGAGCTAACAATACTGATGAAATACGATTTTTCACAAGGCTCCACATAAGTCATTCTCTATGTAATGTAGCATGTGTTCTCCACAATGCTACAAGATAGAATCTTTTCTTATCCCCACTTTATGAGTGCCTGGTACTCAGAGAAACGAAGCAACTTTCCTGAGGTCACACAGTGAATGGTGGCAGAGCTGGGACTTGAATTCAGTCGTAAAACTCCAGAGCTCATGTTCTCTGCACAGAACTTTTTGGATGGATAATAGGATACATGAACGAACAACTTAATAACCTTTCCACAGGAGCGTCCTAGTCACCTCATCATCAGCACACTCTTCGTCGTGACTAATCCCATCTCCCTCTCCTTGCCATGTTCATCAGCGCCCTTCATTGGGGGCTAAGCATCTAATCGGCCCTGGCACATGTGGCCATCATGGGGCTTAGGATGTTGTTTCTGGCCTTCTGCTTTGAGTGAAATGAATCTCGGAAGTCCAACTTGGATCCAGATCCTTCGTCTGTCCTTTGCTGCCTATGTTACCTTTGGACTAGGCCTCTGTACCGTCTCAGCCATTGAGCACGCTGCCTAACTGCTTTAAGCTTCCACATGCTCCCCCTCTATGGGGTTAATAATGTTATTTACTCCTAGTGTTTACAGATGCAAACCTTAAGCGAGGTAATGTATGTTGTGAAAGCCTGACCACAGTGAAGGCTTGGGTAACATCCACTGTTAGTACTCCTCCCAGCCCTGAGTGAAGACCACATTGTATTTGGGAGGAAGGAGCTGGATGACAACCTGTTCAGGCCTTCATCTTCATCTTCCCAGAAGGTCAGAAGTGGCCACACCTATGGATCTTGGTTTCCACTAGAAGAACGGGTGTGGAGAGGTGCTGGAATCCTTTCCCCACACTCTGTGAAGCTGAGTGAAGTCTCCCTTAATTTGGGGTAAATCCAGGAATTGTTCCTGAGGGGCAAGAAGAACAGGGGAAGGCCTGAGATGTCCCAGGGCAGCTAGGAGGTCCACAGATTGAAGGAGTCTGAGGCACAGGGCCTGCCCACAGGGCCTCATAAGCTCCAACACTTTCCTCAGATGAATGACAGACTCACCTCATCCAGCAGCTCCCAGAGGAGACCTCCCTCAAGCCCTAGCCTCATGCCTCCCTCCTGGTCTCTAGGTTGGCATCACTTCCTAAGTGGGCACTAAAACATACAGAAGCTTCAAGAGGGGGCTTTTGTCTGAAACCAGCAACAAGTGGCTCTTGGGTCAGGGTTGGAGGCCAGGGGGCCAGTCCTCTGCCCGGACTTTTCTTCCCTCCCTGCTCCATGAGGAATGTGTCTTCAGAGATTCACTAGCTGAGCAGCTGGCTCTGGTTCACAGAGGGGCTGTGTCCTGACCTCAGGGTCCCTCTGAAGCTCCCATTGTCAGGCATGGTGTAAAGGCAGGCTGGGAACTCTTGTGGTAATTTCTTACCCCCCCCCCAAAAAAAAAAAAAGCCGGGCAGTGGTGGCACATGCCTTTAATCTCTGCACTTGGGAGGCAGAGGAAGGTAGATTTCTGAGTTCGAGGGCAGCCTGGTCTACAGAGTAAGTTCCAGGACAGCCAGGGCTACACAGAAACCCTGTCTCAAACAAACAAACAAACAAACAACCTCCCCCCCCCCCAAAAAAAAACCCACAGAGGCAGGAAGGGCAGGGGCACACTGGAAGAATGAGACCGTGGGATACCTGTGTCTTTTTCTCTATCACTCAGCTCTGAGCCTTTGTTAGCCAGAAAGAGAGGTCTCCAGAAAGTGGGACAGTTCTAGGAACATCTACATTTGCCTGCCTTGAACCACTTTTTCCCACAGCAGGGCAGGTAGACAAGAGAGAATTCCAAAAACAAAAGCCAAACAACAATGAAAAAAAAAAAAAACTCAGATGACTAAAGTAATATAAGCTGATTGCCCAGGCTTCAGGGGCCCCTGGATGTTCCCAACCTGAGAAGATCTTTGCCAGGGAGCTCGGGGGAAGAGTCCAATTACCAGGAGCCCGGCATGGTGTCCTGGACTTGGCAACTTTCATAGCCCACTTTTAGGTCCAGAGATTGTCATTTCGTGGCAGGCTTGGTGATCCACTTAATTTTACGAAGAAGAGGGGGCTTGCGTCTCCAAAGAGCATGAAACCAGGACTTCCTGACGTGTATGGGGAAGATTAAGGGAGACGATGCAGCTACACCTGCAAGGAAGCTCTGTTCTCTAACACACCTAAAACCTTCTCCTCGCATCCTCCCTTAATGGAGTCTCCGACCCTTACTTCTCGGATCTTTAGTCTTAGGCACACACACTTAAGGGCAGAGGCAAGTCCGAAGCTCATCTGCCCTCTGCTCCCTACTTTCAGCAGCTCTTCCTGAGGCCCCTGCTGGCATAGCAGGGGATGGGGAGGATGCTGGGTTCCTCCCCTCCCCCGTGGGGCACCAGGCCAGCACTGCTGGAGGAAATAAAGGCCAGAAAGGAAAACACAAGATGTCACTGATGGTTTCGATGAAAGCAGCAGGCCTTGCTTGTCTCACCACACACTGTGCTCTCCCAAAGCAATCTTCCCAAAGCCCCCACCAGTGGGAAGTGCCTTGTCTAGACCAGTCTTAGAGCTGTCACTCACACTCCTGGCTCTTCCAGCAATGCTCTTCTCAAGTTGGGAATATCCAGGGGCTATGAGAGCAAGGTAAGTACCTGAGCAGGCAAGCATCGCAAGCATCGAAGCACACACGCTCACAGCAATGGATCAGGGATTTGTCAATCCCATCCTGCAAGGCTGAAGTGACAGAGGAGGCGGCTTAGCCATAACCAAGGGATTGAGGATGTTTTCTGTCCAGCAGGGAGAAAAAGACCCACCCTAGAACAGCCTAGGGAAATGTGTAAGACACATTTGGGACCTCCTGGGGCGAGGCGGGAGGCTTACCCTCCGGTGAGGCTCTGGTACAGTTGCTAACTGTACTCCAGCATATGGGAGTGGGGTTTACAGAACCCAAGCTAACTTTCTGGAGGAAGTAGGCTCGTTCTGGAATTAGAAGGATGGGTAGAGGGGGCTGAGGAGATGGCTCAGAGGGTAAGAGTTCTTGCCACATAAGCATGAGGATGTGAGTTCAAATCCAAGCCCTCACATAAAAAGATAGGATGCCGGTGACGACATCCACGTGTAAACCCAGCATGGGAGGGGAGGCCAGGGACAGGAGGACCACTGGGGCTTTCTGGGTGCGCAATGACAGCTGTGCCTAGGATAAGAACCTGATGGCTGAGTCTCAAAAAGTGGAGATGGATGAGATGCCTGCTTTCCCCCCCCCCCAATCCCTACCCCCAGCAGGATTAGCGAGGGAAGAGGTAGCCTCTGTAGCTGTCTTATGAAGTCTTTACTCACTGCCTGATATAATCATCCTGGGGAGGGAAGAGGGAGGGAAGGGGGAGGAGGTGGGAGAGCAGGGACAGGGGGCAGGGGTAAGAAGGCTGATGGGGGGAGGGGAGCAGGGTGGTTAGTGCCCTTCATCATCACAGGTTCTCTGGAGGAGGGATGGGTCTTGCATAACTCAGTCATCCCTCTTCTCAGTCTCCAACCCAGAGGCATCAACTGTCTCTCTGCCCTGCAGTCCTGGCTCCTCCCCTAGGCAATCCTCATCTTCCCCAAGCAGGATAGATTGTGTTTATCCATCCCCTCACCCCCACCCCCACCCCTCCACCCCCGCCCAAAAACCTTCCCTAGCTCCTACTGCCTGAAGGAAGAAGCCCACCTCCTTAGTCTGGCACCCAAAGCTAGCCCTCCATTCAGCAGCCCCTTCCCACCACCCACATTGCCAGGCTCTGGAGTAGCACTGAAGAGAGTCACATTCAGAACCCTGACAGCCTCTATAAGGGCAACGTTTATCTCTGTCTAGAATGTCCCCCTTTCCTTTTCTGAGAGCTAAATCCTCTCTAACCTTTAATACCAGAAAGATAGCTCCTCCAGGGAGCCCTTCCAGATTCTCCTCCTCAGCAGGGGCTGTGGCTCATGGCTGCCTTTTAATTTAAAATTAAAAATTATTATATGTATATGTGTGCATGGCGTGAGTGGGGGAAAGTCATGTGGAAGTGCATGTGGAAGTCAGAGGACAACTTTGCGGAGTCTTTCACCTTTATGTGGGTTCCGGCAATTCAATTCAGGTTGCCAGCCTGAGTGCCCATGCCTGCCTTGGCCCACTCTTGGCTATCTCTTTTTTGTAACTGGGTGGTGTGGAACCATCAGTGAAAACTGGGGGCCACAGTAGGCTGCTGCCAAAGACTCCTGGGGACCGCCCATCCTCAGGGCTGACCTTGGTGCTGTAGATCACAGCACCCCTGGAAGCGAGAGTAGGGTGGGGTCACAGAAGCCTCTACTGAGCCTGGCACAGACGGATGCCAGCAGCCCCGGATAGAGCCCAGGCACTGAGTTGGCATGGCTCTGCTGCCGGAGATGAGGGTGAGACAAACAGCAATTAGTGGAGCCCAGGCTTGGGCTCTTAAGGCTAATTACCAATTAGATGGGGCTGGGCGATTAGCAACATGAAAGAGACAGTCAGCAAATAGTCAGTGCCTGGCAAAGTGGAAGGTGGGGGTGGCCAGTGGCTGGGTCTCCTAGTGGTTAGTACAATTCAAGAGCCAGCAAGGATCCCCAAGTCCTCAAGGGCAGATTCCTCTTCTTTTTGGTTCCCAGGATTAGCTTCAGACTGGAGCTGGGTGGCCTGACTTGTTGATGGCTCTGGGGTGGTGGCAGTGAGTACTTTGCCACACTTGGCCAGGTGATCTCTGCAGGACAGAGACTTTAGGAGCCTTCATGGCAGACGCCCAATCGGCCAATCGGATGCATTTGTGTCTGGAAGGGTGCCGGCAAGGCTGGAGGGATAGAGGGAGGGAGGGAGGGAGCGAGGGAGCGAGGGAAGGAGGGAGGCCAAGGCTGATGGCTTCCTTCCTCCCTGCTCCTGGCTCAGCACTTCTTCACTACTGCTCTCCCCCCACCCCCTCCCTTCACCTCCCCCTCTTGCTATCTCCTCTCTTCTCCCTCCCTCTCACCCCCACATCTCTTCACTGCTGGCTTTGCTGGCTTTTCCTTCCCAGGCTCTTGATCTTGGGTCTGTCTCCTTTCCCAAATCCCATTGTCCCTGCTGTCACTTGGGGTGGGAGGTAGGCTGCAACAGGAAGACCTGAGGCTGGACACAGATACAACCATCTTCTGACAGCAGGAGTGGGCCAGGCCTGAAGAGGGAAAGGTGGGGACCGCCTCTCCCTGCCGGATACGGTGGGAATGTGTGTATATGACCTCACAGAGGACTCCGCTGTAGGCTCCCGGCAGCATAGACCAGGACCAAATCAGGTTCTGCTGAAGCATGGTCACAAGTCTGCCCCTGACACATCTCCCTTCTCACAAGTGTCTGGTAGAACCTGGCCAGCCCTGTAGGGACAAGAGGCTGAAGGGACCCCATCCTCTGAAATGGCTTCCTTTTCAACCTTTCCTAGTCTGGCCTAGGAAATGGCTGGCTGCAGGGGCTGAGGGTGATGATGGTCGGTTGGGGCATCTCTGTGTATGTGCGTGTGGGTGTGCATGTGCATGAGAGAGAGAGAGAGAGAGAGAGAGAGAGAGAGAGAGAGAGAGAGAGAGAGAGGATATGTTTGGCACAACCTGTCTCAGCCACCGTCTATGCCTCTATGTCCTTTGGGTCCACAGAGGAGGAAAGGATGCTGCCGTCCTTAGGGGCCACTCCATGGAGAACAGAGGGGTAGGAGGAGGGGGAAATTGGGGGAGTTAGCAGAAGGCCACCAGGGGAGGCCTGTGTGGAGGAGGAAGCCTCAGACCAGAAGACAAGCTTAGCAGTGGGCGTGGCCTAAAGATCTGCTTGGCGCATCTCCTTGTCTTGGCAGCTTTGACCATAAATGTGCTGCTCAGGAGATCAAAGCACGCTGGGCTCCTGCCCCAGTGTCGGTGGGGTTGCAGGGACTGCCTGGGGGGGCCCCTAGGGACAGGTGTTACTCCCCCAGCTTCCCCTCCAAGTGGCTGCACTGGAGTCCTCCCAGCTCTAGTGGGGAGACTGACCTCGCTAGGGGAAGGGAAGAGAAGCATCTGCCAACAGGAATGTGGAAGGAGAGGAAGGGCCATCTCTAAGCATGGGGGGAGTGCTGGGGCCCCTGTTGGGGCTTTTAGTTCTGTGTGCTTTGTACTGCCACCCCTACAGTGGGTGTTTTCCTGGGCCATAGCCCTACTGTGGTCAGAAAACTATGACCAAGCCAGTGGTCTTCTGGCCTCTGAACTCACCCCTCAGCTATGCCCCCCGGACAATGGGGTTCTTTCTGCACAAGACAGGCACGAGGGGACCCGTCATGGACTTGTGACCTGAGGGACAGGCCTGCCCCAGGCCATGGTTAGCCTTGCTCACACTTGTGGTCACTAGCTGGCCTTAGGCCAGGGTGGACTAAGGAGAAAGTGGAGCTCTCCGCACTCTCTGGCAAACCAATGCCAGGGATTGGGCTTGAAACGGCTCTACCAGGCATAGCTGGAGCCTGAAGGCACATGCCAGGGCTGATCTGTTTCTGATGCTGACACTAGGAGCCTACCAAGCAGATACCCAGGGCAAGGCTAAGAGGATGGAGCGGGGGAGAGAGAGAGAGAGAGAGAGAGAGAGAGAGAGAGAGAGAGAGAGAGAGAGAGAGAGAACACAGCACACCTGGACCAGGCTTCAGAAAGAAGTGCTCAGAACACACCCTCACTGGTCCCTCGGGAAGAAGGTTCAGTTTGAGGAAAAGGTGCTCCCCAAACAGATGCCCAAAAAACTCAGAGAGGCAAAAGCAAGAGACAGACAGGCTGTTATTGAGGATAAAGGCTCAGAGAAAAAGCCCAGCTCATCAAGAGACAAACAGAGGGCTTCTGAAGGGACTCAGGGATAGGGTTGGGGGGCGGGGGGGGGGGGGTCCTTGCTCTGGCAGGCATGGCTTGGACCTGGAAAGGAGCTCACCCAAGAGGGAATGTGCAGAAAAGAGAACAGAGAGGCCAATCTCAGCTGTAACCATAACACAGCACAGGGTGCGGGGAGGCCCGGTTTCTGTCTGGAGCCCAAAGCCCTGTCCTGTCCTCTTAGAGGTTCTCTTGCAGCCCACACCCTTGGGCAGTGGAGAGATGGGTGGGGGGCAGGAAGCACGGTTCCAGCCGCCCCTCGCCCTCGGTGGCCGGACAGCTGTTCTGCGCAGCTGCTGGGGGCTCTGGGGGCTGCGGCGGATTTGATTTGATTCAGGCCCCAAAATAGCTAGTGTAGCAGGAAGCGGCCCCTTCCCCCAACCCCTCCAGGACACTCCATCCGGGGGCTGAGTTGACACCTTAGAGGTTCTGCCCCTTCCCTGCCTAGCCCCTGATCTCCCGAGCCCCGGTCCTTTCTTCCCCCGCTCAGCCCAGCCCGCAGCGCTTCACCTGCTGCTACTAAGCTCCCTGCTTCCCTGCTTCCCTGCTCCACACCCCTTCCTCCAGGAAGCCCGCCGAGTCCAGGCTGCCAGCGCTGGCTCTGCCCACACACGATCCCAGCTCCGCCCGTAGCCCTGAGCATCGCAGCCGGGGCCTATGGCCAGGCACGGGCGGGTTGCGGAGGGCACACAAAGACGCGGGCTGCCCCAGCCTTTGATGAGTAATGGCTATTCCCTGGAGCCACGATTCCACTCGGCTGCTTCGGCGCCCCCTGCCCCTCCCCACTCCAGCTCCTCAAATAAGACTCGTTTTTGTTCGCAGGACACAATGCGAGAAAATGTCACCCAGGGGGCGTGCCCCCTGGCCCCTATCCCTGACAACCGGAGCTCTTAATCACTGGGCCTCCTTCCTCCCCAGCTCCCTCCCCGGCAGCTGGGGGAGCTGGGGGAGCGGGCAGCAGTCAGGGTTGGGGTGGCTAGTTACCACCTTCTTGCTCTGAGCTCTCTTCCAGCCATAGGTTCTGCCCCCCCCCCCACACACACACACCATCTCCTGTGCTCAGCTGATTCTCTCTCTCCATCAAAACCTGTCAAGACCTCTGTACCAGAGAGCTCGGATGGGACTCGGAGAAAGCTCTGGAAAGTGTTGCATCAGAAAACTGTACGAAGCTTTGAAAAGTGTTTAACAACAGAAAAAAAGCAAGCCCATCAAGAGTTGTAGTGGGTGACCACCCATGTCTATCTTCTCTACAGTCACTGTGTCCAAGCTGTCCTGCCCGAGGTGACTTTCAGGCTGAGATCCCACCAAAAGGTCTCTCATTTGGACAGATTTAGGGCAAGTTTTTCCATGTAAAAGCTTTGTGGTCAATAGTGGCATTAGGGCTGAGAGCCGGATGTGGTGACACCTTTAATCCCAGCACTCAGGAGGCAGAGGCAAGTGGATCTCTCTGAGTTCTAGGCCAGCCTGGTTTACAGATGGGGTTCCAGGACAGCCAGGACTACCCACAGAAACCTTGTCTTGGAAAAACAAAACAAAAGGATTGGCTCATAGAGACAGAACTGTGCCCCTCCCCGTTATCTCCCTAAGAACCTGTCATCTCCACCACCATGTAAGTCAGTGGTCTACATGAGAACTGTGTGTCTTGCTTTGCAAACCCAGCCTCTCTGGCTCAACCTGCCCTTATAAGTCTTATACTTCTGTATACACTTCTGGAACCTTCTCTGCTGAGGTCTCAGTTACCAGTCACACATCACTCCCTCTAAAACCTGTGTCCACCAGCTCACTTTCCTCCATCTCTTCAGTCTCTCTGTCTCTCTGTCTTTCTCTATGTCTTTCTGTATGTGTCTGTCTCTGTCTGTCTGCCTGTCTCTCTCTCTCTCTCTCTCTCTCTCTCTCTCTCTCTCTCTCTCTCTCTCAAGATCTCTACACCAGAGAGCTGGGAAAGGACTCTCTGTCTCTGTGTCTCTCTGTCTGTCTCTCTCACTCTCTTTCTGTCTCTCTGGCTCTCTTGTTCTCTGTGTCTCTGGCTCTGTGTCTCTCTATCTATCTCTCTGTCTCTCTCTGTTTTTGTCTCTCTGTCTTTCTGTCTCTCTGTCTCCGTGTCTCTATCTCCTCTCTCTCCTCTCTCTCCCCTCTGTGCCATCTCCCTCTGGCCCCCCCCTGCTCCCACTCTGCCCCCCCTCCAGTACATTTGCCACACAGCAGACAGAGCAATCTTTATAAAATGGAAATCAAATCATGTCACTTCCTCACTTAAAAGCCTCCACGGACTTCTCATTGCCCTGAGACTGAAAGGAAAAGTCTGCTGTCCGTGAGGTGCGGAGGGAGGAAGGCTGGACAAGAAAAAAGTGCTTTGACTTTTCCTGTGTGAGGAGGGACACCCTGCCCCCCAGCCAGGTGATAATGGCAGTGCAGAGGCCTATGCCCTCCTTCGAAGAATATGCTTGGACTTATAAAACTTGTGTGCCCGAGGTCCCACAACGACAGCCACACTACTTGCCTGTGTCTCCCACCTCATCTGCCCATCTTCCTGCTCCCCAACTCCACGGGATTCAGCGGAGACAAGGGAAGATTACAAGCCAGCGTGTGGCTTCCTGGACCATTTGTGCAGGCATTTAATCACTCAGCACATGTTCTGAATCCCTCCACCGAATCAAATACTGGTTAGGCACGACAATACATAAATAGGGATTATGGCCTATCGGGGAAGGCAGACAGATTACAGAGAAATATAAGATGTGTAACGGGAAGCCTGTCTGGAAACTTGGGGTGGGGTGGGGGGGGCATAACATAGGGAGGACACAAACAAGACAAATGTTTGTCCTTGACCTCAGCCATCGCAGGGGAGTCTGAGTTCACCAGGCAGATGTCCAGGCTGGACTTCTTGGCAGAGAGGCAAAGTCCAGGACCCCCTGAAAGGACACAGGCTGGATGATCAGAGCATGGAGAGAAGTGTGGTACAGACAGGTCAAGGAGTATGCTGGGAAATGAGCTTGGGCCGGCAGAGCAAGGGTCAGACCATGAATGGACTCGGAAGCCTCGTTAGTACTTGGCTTCATCTTCAGACCACAAGGCTACAGTGGGGATGCTAGAACAGAAATGTGCATAATCAGATTTGTGCTTCAGAGAGCATTCTGGCAGCAGAGAGATATGATAGACCGGAGAGGGGACAGGCTGGAGTCAGGGAGACGGACTGTTCCGGAAGAAATGGTGACAGCGGGGGTGGGGACATTTTCAGGGAAAGCCTGCCCAGACTTCATGAACATGTAGTGAGACACGTGAGACAAGAGAGTTCGTGTGAACACCTGGATTGCAAACTTAGGTGACTGGGAAGAGGGAAGCCCAGGGCTTGTTGGGGAGCAGATAACCTGAGGTAGAGACCTGGAAACCTAATCTAAACTTAGAAATGAAATGTGCCCTGGGCAAAGGGCCCAGAGGGTCATATCAAGAGCATGGAGATCAACAGATGCCCTCTTAGTGTCCCAAGAAGGTTTCTGCCTCTCATGTCTTCCAGAGGACTATCCTCACACTGGAAGATGAAGTCAGGCCAGGAACTGGTACTCACCTGCAGAAACCAACACCGGCCAGGAGTTATATGGCGGTGCTGGGAATGGGTGAACTTCAACCCCACCTCCCATGATTGTGCCTTAGAAAACATCTGACTAAACAAATCCTCATGTTTTTCAGATGCAGAAATGGAGACTGGTCTTCCCACCCCACCCCAAAAAATGATTACATTGGGGTGAGGACGGGGAATCTGCATTTACCTGGGAATGATGCACATTCTATTTTTGTGGAACCTATGTGGGGTAGAGAGAAGAAGCTAGCATACAGGGTCGGGGGGGGGGGTGCGGGTATCTGGAAGAGACCTCGAGACCCAGGGATTGACCCTTTCCTATGGTAGATGGCTCCCAATCCCTAGAGAACGCCACCCTGTACTCAAGGAGACTAGCTCCTCCTAGTGGCTACATGGGGCATTGCTTTTGGTCCCCCATTGGCTTGAAGCTGAAGTCCCTAGAGCATCAATTTCCCTCTATCCATCTCCCAATTGAGCCTAGTCCCAGTGACCTTCACCCTGGACAGACATTCTTCCTCACAGAGGACACGGTCACTCTCAACAAGGGCTGTGAGCTGACTCGCAGATGCTCTCTTCCTCTGGGACTGACCAGAAGTGCTTCTATGGCTTACAGCAAGGAGCAGGAGACTTGGAGACTCAATCCATACTTGTGCCTCTCACAGCCCACGTGGACCAGAGGCACCCTGCTGTCTCCTCCAGGCTGGACATAGTGCTTGCAATGCCAGTATTCAGCATCCATGGGAATTAGAAGCCCACACCACTCGTCCACCCGTTGCTCCTGGTTGGAATACCCACACTCATGGAGCCTCTGCTGTTCAGTTCAGCATGACATTAGTAACTTATTTAGGTGTTAGAGTTTAGCATGTGCTAGCATGTCTAAGCAAGGGGTCTATGCCGAGCCACATGCCCAGTCATTGTCATGTAGACCTTTAAATAAAACAGTTTTCAGGACCTGGGGCAATGGCTCAATTGGTAAAATTCTTGCCACTCAACCATGAGATCTGGGCGAAAAGCTGTACATGCCTGTAATCTAATCCCAGGAAGGAGACAAAAGGATCCCAAGGGCTTGCTGGTCTGTCAGTCTATCTGAATCAGTGAGCTCTAGACTCAGGGGGAGAGCTTAACCCAAAATAAGATGGCAGAGCGTGGTGACACACACCTTTCATCCCAGCACTTGGAAGGCAGAGGCAGCCCTGCCGCTATGAGTTCAAAGCTGGTCTGGTCAACATAGTGAGAGCCTGTCTCAAGAAACAAGAACAAAGACAAAAATAAGGTAGAGGTGTGATTGAAGAAGACACCCAAGGTCAACCTCTGGCTTCCAGATGCCAGGAGCATGTGTAAGCACACATGTGCTTGCCAGTACACACAGAGCGGGGAAGGACGGGAAGGGAGGGGGGGAGAGGGAGAGGAGAGAGGGAAGCTGACTCCAGGTTCCTCTGGTGACAACAGTGGTTATGCAGCCCCTTTCTGGGCTACAACCAGTTCTCGGTTCTCTAATGGGGTCTGCAAGTGGCCCCCAGCTTCTTTGCTGACCCTTCCTTTGGAGGGCAGTAAGCAGTAGCCACACCTTGACAGGCTTTCTAGCACACACCACCACCACCACCACCACCACCACCACCCCCGCATCCAGAAGCTTACGGTTTTTCATGCTTGGCAGCCCTGGGGAAGAGGTGGGTTATGCCATTTCTGAGACTTTTTCCCAGGACCTTAGGCAGTGTATCTGCTCTTGTGCAGCTGGGGCTGCACCTCTGGGATAACAAAAAGAAAGAGGTCTTCAGTAGGGAGGGCAGCCTATGCTGGAACAGCCCTTGGAAATGATCCCAGCACTAGCTGGCATTCACTCGAGCCCTGAGGTGCTTCTATGCATCACTTTGGGGGTGCTCCATCACCCCCATTTTGCATAAGAGGAAACAGATCAAACCCGCAGCTTGTGGTCACAGAACTCTCAAGTGTCGTGGCATGGCTTCCTGACTAGAGCTCAGTGTCCTTTCCCATAACTGCTCCCCCTGCGCAGCCCGAGACCTCTGAGAGACCTCTTTGTCGATGGTCTCAGGCTTGGCGATCTGGAGAGGTGGATTCCCAGGGCCGACTCAGACACAGGTCCACCTCCTTCTCCCTCCTTCCCTTCCTTCTTTTTCCAGCCTGTATGTTAGGATCAGACTAAAGACCCTGGAAAGTAAAAGTTTGGCTTCTGTCACTTCTGAATTGGCCCCAGCACGGGACCTGGCAGAGCACAGCTGGACAGTTGCTTTGCTGGGAGAAGGGTAGAGCCAACATTTGAGGCCGAAGAGCTGATTCACTCTTGAGGAGCTCTCTGTGGAGCTGGGTCAAACTTCCGTGCCCTGGAGTGATCTTCATGGCATTTTGCTTTCTGTGAGTGCTGAGTAGTGGTGGCCAGGAGAGAGTAATGTCACAGTGTCCCTTGAGAGCTAGCAATGTGCAGGTGGTGACCCTATAGAAGGGCAAGTGTGCCACAGCAAGAAACCCAGCCCAGAGCAAGGACAATGGGGGGAAGTCCTCCAGCTCCCTCTACCTCTACCCAAGCTAACCACTGACCCAACCTTCATGGTAGGAGCTGGTGAGGCCTCTCTCTCTCTCTCTCTCTCTCTCTCTCTCTCTCTCTCTCTCTCTCTCCATCACTGTCCTCTCTGCTCACAGGGCAGGACTGAAAGAACATGTGTGTGTGTGGTTGAGATTGATCAAGAGGAAGCTGGGTATAGTGGTGCACACCCCTATAATCCTAGCATTCAGGAGGCAGTGTATCCTTGTGAGTTAGAGGCTGTCCTGGTCTACATAGTGAGTTCCAGGACAGCCAGAGTTACATAGTAAGACGAGAGAGAAAGAGAGAGAGAGAGAGAGAGAGAGAGTAGAGTAGTAGGGTGTGTGATATACATGTGGTAGGAGCTTGAGAGCCACAGACAGTGAGGATAGGGGTAGTAATGCCCCATCTAGGAGGTATTTAGAAAACTTGAAGAATAACCGAGGTCCCTTGCTGAGGGCCAGCACCCTTCTAGGACGTCAACACCCATTGGTGTGATACGCTCATGGGCCACTACCCATGTGCATAGCACAGGCTCAGCCCAGGATTCTAAGGTACATTCTGTGCAGTGGTCCAGGCATCCAGGAGCCTGGGGCAAGCAGACAAACATACCAATATACAAGTATCTGGGTGCCATGGCCGTGAAGAAGGCAAGTCCTCATCCCACTGCACAGAGAAGACAGGGAAAGGAGAAGGAGCCTAAAATCGGCCACCCTCCTTAGGAGAGACCTGGAAACCATTGTGGAAGAACGCCAGATTGTTGCCAGGAGAAGGAAGAAGAGGGGACCTGGTCTCTCTCTCTCTCTCTCTCTCTCTCTCTCTCTCTCTCTCTGTCTCTCTCTCTCTCTCTCCAATGCCCCTCCCCATCACCATGAGAAGCCCTGGCTTCAGTGTTCCCATTCCCACTCTGGCCCTGTTCTCTCCCACCATTCTGCACATCTCCAATCCAACCCATCCCTCCCCTTCACAGCGCTCTGGTCTCTGATGCTCAAACTCCCTTCTCCCTTCCCAGAAGTCTCCTTGTTCCTGGCAGTCTCCTTTACGAATTCTTGGGAGTGATGGGTGGGGGCGGGGGGCGGGGTGTAAGTATCTCCTTAGTTCTCATTATTTTTTTTTTACCATTCCTACCCTTCTGCCTATAGTAGACAAACCCTCAATCCCTTCCCCCCCCCCTTTTTTTAATGCTTTTTAAAATTGCTTTTTATTTCTTTCATGTGAAGTTTTTGTATTGTGTTGTGAACTCATCAAACAGCCATTTGGGATCGTTCTGACTGTATCCCTTATTTTACTAGCATAGACAAGAGTTTGTATAAACATTACTTTGAATATCTGAAACTACTGGAGCAGAATCTTTTTGGTTGGTTGATTGGTTTTTTGTTTTGAGACACAGTCTCAAGCAGCCCAGGCTGGCCTCAGACTCACCACAAAGCTGAACTCTTGGTCTTCCTGCCTCTGTCTCCTGAGTACTAGGATTACAGGTGTGTGCTCCCACACCTAGGTGTCTGTGTTCCCAGGGTTGGTGTTTCCAGATACAGTATGATCTAGGACACAAGTTTCTGACCCACAAGCCTGACCCTGAACCCTACCCCACCTCACTGTATAGGGCCTGACAAAGCAACACAGCAGAACCCGCCTTCCTTACAGAGTTCCTGTACAAAGGTCAACATACATACAATTCTTTTGACAACCCTAAGTATTGTAAAATAATGTAAGTCAGTAAAGTGAGCCAACAAAATAAACCAGTCAGTTAAGCAGTGAAGATTATACACTCTATTTCTAATCTACTTTGCTAAGACTCATCTTTGGAAAGCCTTAATTCATTTTAAGGGGAAGAGTCTGAGCTAAATATTAGTGTTCATACAAACAGGATGCAACCACTAATTCAATAATGGGAAGGTTTCCCCTAAGAGTGTACTTTCTTTAATAGAACTGTATTTGAGTAAGAATTCCATACAAATAGAATATATGCCTTAACACATGAAAACAAGGAAGGAATATTTTACATTACATAAACCATTTGGGTGATTCAATCAAGCCAACCCTCTCACCAAATACTTGTCTTTTATATTTATTACAAATATTGAAGTCAGGTCTGTATATGCCAGACTCACACAGTTCCAACAGTCACGGGAAGTACACCTGACTGGTTCCAGTGAGGATGTGATATAGCGTTGGGGTCACCCACGCTGATGTGAATAGATTCACTGTCTGCTTTTCAGTGTTTCAACTAACCACTCCATTGCCTCGTCAAGGCCGGTGCCTTTGATTGCTGACGTTTTAAAGATCTGCCACTTCAGGTCCTTCAGGGCAGGTAACCCAAGAGCATTTGCCATTTCGGAAAGCGTCATGGCCTGCTCCATGGCCTGCTTATTTGCAAACACCACTAAAATGGCTTCCTCCAACATGGCAACTAACTCTGACTTGGAAATGCCAATTCGGTCTCCGTCACAACTGTCAACGACATAGATGACTGCATTTGTGTTTGAATAATAATATCTCCAGTATGGCCTGATACTTGTATGGCCTTCTAAGTCTCAAACTTGGAATCTGAGATTTTTGAATGTCTCCATCTCTGCATTAAATCCAATAGTGGGAATAGTAGTAACAACTTCTTCAACCTGTAATCTGTACAAAATTGTCATTTTTTCCAGCACCATCTAATCCCAAAATTAAAATCCTCATTTCCCTGGTTCCAAAGAGACTGGAAAAAATACTTGAGAAAAAGCCACCCATGATGAACCGCCACCGCACCCTCGCCAATCCTCAGAGACTTGGCAGCGACTCCTAGTTGAGCCTGGGTGCCGTCACCTCCGCTGCACCTCGGACTCCAGTTCTGAAGCGGATGCCTCCAAGCCTGGTCAGCCAGCATCTCCCCTTCCCTTTTTTAATGACTGCCCTCAATCTTTTGAAGAGCCATGGGCTATCCCCCCCCCACACACACACACACCTTGTGACCACCTGTCCCTTGACTAACCCAGTGAACACTATCACCATCCAAACATCATTCCCAACATGTACATCCTGAAAAGTGCCTCATGTCCTTCTTGCCCACTCACTTGGTTCCCTTAGCAACCCTTCCTCGGGGGCTCCCAGACAGGTACCATTGTCTACTACCCGACAGCCCGACTAAGATTCTAACTGCTCCACCTTCAACTTCCCCTCTTTTTTAATTTTATTTTTATTTTATGTACATTGGTGTTTTGCCTGCATGTACAAGGGTGTCAGATCCCCTGGAACAGGAGCATGTACTGGCTGGGTTTGTGTGTCAACTTGGCACAAGCTGAAGTTATCACAGAGAAAGGAGTCTCCCTTGAGGAAATGCCTCCATGAGATCCAGCTGCAAGGCATTTTCTCAATTAGTGATCAAGGGTCCTCCCTTGAGGCCCAGCCCATTGTTGGTGGTGCCATCCCTGGGCTGGTAATTCTGGATTCTATAGAAAGCAAGCTGAGCAAGCCGGGGAAGCAAGCCAGTAAACAACATCTCTCCACAGCTTCTGCATCATCTCCCGCCTCCAAGTTCCTGCCCTGTGTGAGTTCCTGTCCTGACTTCCTTTGGTGATGAACAGCAATGTGGAAGTGTAAGCTGAATAAACCCTTTCCTCCTCAAGTTGCTTCTTGGTCATGATGTTTTGTGCAGGAATGGAAACCCTGACTAGGACAGAGCTACAGACAGCTTTGAGCTGCCATGTGGATGCTGGGACTTGAACCTGGAACCTCTGGAAAAGTGCCAGTGCTCTTAACTGATGAGTCATCTCTCCTGCCCCCAACTTCCCTCTTTTGTCCTATGACAAGTGACCAAACTCCAGCCAGATCAATCTGAGAGACAGAGAGAGAGAGAGAGACAGACAGACAGACAGACAGACACACATACACATACTCCAGCACGTGGCTGGAAGAGCCAGCCATTGCTGTAGGGGATTTCAAGACCTCCCCTAATGGCCATCATTGTTCACACCCACAAACCTGAACAGGTGCAGATGGGCCAACAAGTCTGCCCTGTCTTAGAAGTCTTGCTTCTTTCCATCTCATGCCTCATGCCTTTCCTGGAACCTGCCCAGCTCTCCAACTCCCTCTATGCCTACTCAACCTTAGCCTATCATGCATGGAGACACCAGACTTCCTACCACTAGCCTCAAACCCTCCTGTCTTTGTATCCTCGCCCCCTCTCTGTGACCAAGGCCTCCCCTCTTGCTCCCCAGTCAACCAACACTTTTGCCTCTTTGGAGGTTTTGCTCCTGTCCTGTGCCCTTTCCTGAATACGCCCTTGCTGCCCTTGCAACACCAGATAAAGTAGCTGGTGGCAGCCTCCATGCGGGTGGGTTCCAGCACCTCTGGGATGGGCTCTCCCCTTTCCTCGCTTCATCCCCCAGCCCCTACTTCATTACTAATTGCCTATCCCTAAAGAATCACTGACACACTCAACTGCCACTTCCTCCTGTCCTGTTCTGTCATCTTCCCCAGTGCTTGCAAAAACATTCAGGGGATTCCCCAGGGAGAACTGAGGCGCCATCGGAAGCCAGGTGCTCCGTGGGATTCCAATTATCCATGCATTAAAAAGGGACGCCAAAATCCTAACAGCGGCTGTTTCTTAAGGTTCGATGGTTTTTATTTCAGTTTTTATGATCCCCCCAAAAAAAATTATAGAGAAGAAGAAAGAAATCGCTTTAGCTAGATGTCTTGTGCCTAAGAAGTATAGGCATCTTGGGCTGCGTAATTATCATGGCATGTTCTCTGTAATTAATTAATCAATGCTGTAAGTAATTATTTTGATATACACATATTACGCAATGATTACTCCAATCAATCCAGTCAACACATTCTGCTTATTTTTAGCAGTTTAGAAAAACAACTTTGGTTACATATATTTTTTTTTGTTTTTCACACTGATAGGGTTCCATTCAAATAAAGCTGTGCCACTTTTCCTGTTTGTTTTCTTCTTCTTAGCATCTGTCTCTCCTTCTCTTCTTCCTCCCCCTCCTCCCACTTTTAGAGACCAAGTCTTGCTATATAACCCAAGCTGTCTCAACCTCATAATCCCCCTGCCTCGGCCTGCTGAGTGCTTTGAACACAGGCATGGGCCACTATGTTTGTTTGCCCCCTCTTTTTAGTGTTGCTGTCAAAGATAGATACCTGTGTAGTATATGTGTATATAGAACTCAGAGTTCCAGCCCACCATGATGGTACACACCTTTAATCCCAGCACTAGGAAGGCAAAAACGGTTGGATCTCTGTGGGCGCAAGACCAGCCTAGTCTCAAAATTTTAAAAAATGAACCAAGTTCCAGAAGGTGGGTAAAGAGTGAAGAGTACCCCACCTTCACTGTTCCCAAAGATCACACTTTTATTAGTTAGTAATTAGTTAGTAATTAACTAACTAACTAATGTAGGCAAGGTCTTGCTAACTCTAACTCCTGGCTTCTTAACTCCTATACCATCCCCTTCCACAACCTCAGAAGTGCTGAGAGATTATAAGTAGATGCCAGGACTCCCAGGCACTTTCAAATCTTCATTTGTGTGTATTTTAGACTGTGCCCTACGTAGCTCAGGTTGGCCTTAAACTCACTGTCTGGGCAAGGATAACCTTCCTTGGACTCCTGATCCTCCTGCCTCTGCCCTCCAAGTGTTGGGATTACAGCTGTGTGCCACCACATCCGGCTTCACACTGTCCCTCTTTCATCTGTTGGTTCATCTGTGTCCCCTTCACATTTCTAATTATAAACACACAATCTACTCGCAGAATTCCCCACTGGCAATATTTACCTATTCCCTTCCATTGGGGAGATGAATGTTGAGCCCATGCACGCCCTCCTCCCTGGGTCTTCTTACCCAGAGCAGCTATCTCATAACATACTTCCGTCAAGCTTTGAAGTGCTGCTCTTATCACTATGAGAGTATTCCTCACACGGAGAGCTTTCCTGTGGCCATATCCTAGGAATTAAATTTGCGTCTCTTTAAATTCTAACTCCTTTTCTATGTACCTGTTGCTGACTTAGCCACACACTGATAGAAGTAAAGTCTTCGCTTAGTACTTCATTTATTTGTTTTATTTGTGTGTGTGTGTGCAGGTACATGCATGAATGCATGCATGTGTGGCCCGGAGGTCTACCTCAGGTGTTTTTCTAAAGGTTATTATTTGCGTGTGTGTTTGCATGAGTTGGTGTGCACCACAAGCATGCAGGAGCCTGAGGAGGTCAGAAGAGACCCTGGAGCTGGAGTTACGGGAGACTGTGAGCCATCATGTGGGTGCTGGAAACCGAACCAAGACCTCTACAAGAGCAGCAAGTGCTCTTAGCACTAGAGCATCTCCCCAGACCTCCCTCGTTTTCTTTCCAGCATCTCTCACTGGCCCGGAGCTTACCAACTAAGCTAGGACGGCTGGTCAGTGGGCCTCAACCAGCCTTCTCTCTCTGCCTTCCTAGTGCTGGGATTGCAAACATTGTGTGTACGTGTGTGAATGCCTGTGCACACATGCATGGCAACCAGGGGTTGATGTCAGTCATTTCCTTAATCATTCTCCACCTTATTGGTGTGCATATGTTCATATGTGTGTGCATGTTTGTGTGTGTGTGTGTGTGTGTGTGCAGATCAAAGGTTAATGTTAGGAGTCTTAATAATTCTCTACCCATATTTTTTTTTCAGAGAGGGTCACTCAATGAACCCAGAGTGGACCCATTAAGTGGATTGACCAGCCAGAGTCCCTCCTCTCTTTGCCAGCCCTCCCCTCCCCCAGTGTTGGCAGTTCAGGCACTCACAGCCACACGTTTCTTTTACAGGTTCTGGGAGACTGAACTCAGTTTCTCAAGCCTGTGCAGCAACCCCTTCCCTGGATGCCCTTTGCCCTCTCTGTTTGGTGTCTTATTCTCTGAACCCTATCATTTTCAGCTTTTCTTCCTCTTTTGCTCTAGGGCACCCTTTAAGTAATATCTTGAGAAACGCACAAGCTAAAGCACTTTTGTGACCTTAGGTGTAGAGCATGTCTCTCTCTCTTTCTCTTTTCTTTAAAGATTTATTTATTTATTTGTTTATGTATATGAGCACACCATTGCTCTCTTCGGACACACCAGAAAAGGACATCAGACCCCATTACAGATGGTTATGAACCACCATGTGGTTGCTGGGAATTGAACTCAGGACCTCTGGAAGAGCAGTCAGTGCCCCTAACTGCTGAGCCATCTCTCCAGCCTCCCCTAAATGACAGTTTCAAATGTTGGTTTCCAAATGTCTCTTGCTTTTGCATCGTCCATCATTTCTAATGTAATCACTGTTATAACAGTCCTTTCGGTATTCCTTAGGGTTTTCTACATATGTAATCATGTCATCTGCTAATGGAGTTTTATATCTCCTTTAAATCATGTGTTGCCTCCTTCTTCTTCCTCTTCTTCCTCTTCTTCCTCCTCTTCCTCCTCTTCTTCTTCCTCTTCATCTTCCTTTTCTTCTTCTTCCTCCTCCTCTTCTTGCCCATGATGAATGAGTGAGACCGAGCATCATCTTTGGGGAGGGGACGGGGAGCTGTGTATGGGACAACACATGTACAGGTGTGAGCACACCTGTGTGTTCATGTGTGTAGAGGCCAGAGTTTTGTGTAGGGCGTCTTCTTTGACTGCCATGCACTTTATTTACTGAAGCAGGACATCATGCTGAACCCAGAGCTCATTGATACTGATAGTCTAGCTAGCCAGCTCAGTTTAGGGGATCTTCCTTCTAAGGACCACACTACAGGAAGATGGCCACACCCAACATTTCTGTAGGCCCTGGGATTCTAAACCCTACTCCTCTTGCTTGACAAGTGCTCTAGCCATTAAGTCATCTCCCCAGCCCTAGGCATCTTTTTGTTGTTGTTGTTGTTTGTTTTTTTGAGACAGGGTTTCTCTGTGTAGCCCTGGCTGTCCTGGAACTCACTCTGTAGACCAGGCTGGCCTCCAACTCAGAAATCCGCCTGCTTCTGCCTCCCAAGTGCTGGGATTAAAGGCATGTGCCACCACTGCCCTGCTCTTCCACTTTTTCTTAATCTTGTTCTGGTTTCATGAACAGTAAAATCTTTCTCTGAATGTGTCCATTCCAGCAAATGGTCTATGCCTTTGTCTCAGGCTCTCCTAAGCTTTCTGTTTGCATTGTTCTGTTTGAGTTAGCTTCTGTTTGCTTCTCTTTCCTTCTATTGCTTTTCTTTTTTTTCTATTGCTTCTCTTATGTTGAATTGTGTCACTTGTCTGCTGGCTCACACAGAAGAGTGAGACCCCTAGGATGACTGGTTAGCCCCCCACTCCCCATCCTTTCTTCCTGTGTATTTGGCTGTCCAGCCACAAACTACATTATCAAGCCCATTCTGTGACCACATGAGATCAAGTAACTGAAAATTCACCAAAAAAAAAAAAAAAAAAGACACAAAATATGTGCTGTTTCTGCTTCATTTGCCAAAAGTAAAATCACTACTGTCTGTTTTCTCTGTTTTCTCTTTCCTGCAAGTCAGAATACAGATGTAACTTGGCTAGAGGAAGATCTTCATTTAGGGGTTGGTTTAGAAGGAGGAGGAGGAGGAGGAGGAGGAAGAAGAAGAAGAAGAAGAAGAAGAAGAAGAAGAAGAAGAAGAAGAAGAAGAAGAAGAAGAAGGACAAAACACAATAGGAGGTTGGAGAGATGTTCTGAGGTTAAGAGTACTGGCTCCTCTTCCAAACTACCTACCAGGGTTATATTCCCAGCACCTTCGTGGTGGCTCAAAATACTTATAACTCCAGTCCCGGGTGGTCTGATGCCTTCTTCTGGCTTCTGTGGGCACCAGGCAACTGCAACATATATATATATATATATTCAAAACATTCCTACAGATAAAACAGAAAAAATTAGTTTTAAAAAAACAAGCACTGCCAGGCAGTGGTGGCACATGCCTTTAATCCCAGCACCTGGGAGGCAGAGGCAGGCAGATTTCTGAGTTCGAGGCTAGCCTGTTCTACAGAGTGAGTTCCAGGACAGCCAGGGCTACACAGAGAAACCCTGTCTCCAAAAACCAAAAACCAAAAATAAAACAAACAAAAAACAAAACAGCACAATAAAAAGAAATTGAACCTGTGAGAGAGCCATAGGGTAAAACTAAATTCATTCCTGCTGAGCACGGTGGCACTCAGTCGGAAGCCAGCTTCAAAAGAAGTTAATGTTTATCTTCTTTTGTATGAGTGTGTGCACGGGGGTTGTAAGTGTCTGTATGTGTGTGTCTGCACATGTGAGTGCATACGTGTGGAAGCTGGAGGCCATTGTCAGGTGACTTCCTCAGTTGCTCCCCACCTGATTTTCTGAGGCAAGGTCTCTCACTCAACCCATAGCTTGCTAATTCAAGCAGAGTAGATGGGCAGTGAGCCCTCAAGATTCTCCTGTCTCCATCTCGTCGGAACTGGGCTCATGCAATTATACATGCTATGTGGACCAAGCTCGCTTCTCAGGCTTGTTTTACTGACTGAGCGTCAGTCCCGCCTCAGTCTCTCCGTCTTCTCTCATTGTATATTTTATTTGTTTTCTTTGAAATTCCATAGTCTCACTATGGAACTCAAACAAGCCTTGAGTTTGTGGTTCTCCTGACTTCACCTCCCGAGCTTAGGTCACGTGTTAACATATACCACCACATCTAGCTCTCTACTATTCCCCTGGGTTTCCCAGACACCACTTGACTTATGATAGTCCAGAGAGTAAACGAAGAATCCAAGATTCACAATACTGTGAAACAACGCCACTCTCCTCAGCAAAGAGTTTCGAGAGACTTTGAGTTTTCATAAGTTGTTTCTTGTTTGATATTTTGCTGGTTTTTTTTTTTTTTTTTTTTTTTTTTTTTTTTTTTTTTTGGAGACATATTCTTGCTATGTGGTCCTGGCTGGCCTGGAATTCATTATCTAAGTTAGCGCAGGCTTGAACTCATAAAGATCTACCTGTTTGTGCCTCCTTAACACTGGGGTTCAGGATGTGTCCCACCATTCCTGCCGTTGCTTGTTTTCTGAGGCGGGATGTTGACGTGTAGCCCTGGCCGACCTCATGACCCTCGTGCCTCAGCCTGAATCCTCGGATCACTCACGTGCACCACACCTGGCTACTCTTGTTATTTTTAAATGGCTTCAAAGTATTAAGTTTCTCGTTTTATTTTGAGTATACGGAATTCATATTTTAAAACTCTTTGAGGAACTTGATCACTTTAAAAATAGACTGGTGCTCTATAATAAAATAATTCAAGAATAGCTCAGGGAGAGAGTGCTTGCCTAGTATACATGAGGTCCTAGGGTCAGGTCTTGGTGCTGTCAAAATAAAAATGAAGGGGGAGAGAGATGGCCCAGTAGTTGAGAGTCCTTGCTGCCCTTGTAGAGGATAGAGGTTAGCTCCCATCACCCATTTCAGACTGCTCACAACACAAAAAAATCCCACTTCCAACAGCTCTAATGCCTTCCAGCCTCTGTAAACACCCTCATACCATGTACATGTGTGTGCATGGGTATGCACATACACATACCCATATACACACCACACACAGGCATCACATGCACAACCATTCACACACACACATATACACAACCACATACATACATACACAACCATACGCACCATACACACATACAAACAACTATACACACACATACAACTGTACACACACACCACACACATGCACAACCATGCATACAAATACACAAATAAAAATCAAATAAATACTTAAAATACTTTAAATTTTAAAAATTTAAGCCAGGCAATGGTGGTGCACGCCTTTAATCCCAGCACTTGGGAGGCAGAGGCAGGCCTATTTCTGAGTTCGAGGCCAGCTTGGTCTACCCAGAGTGGGTTCCAGGACAGCCAGGGCTACACAGAGAAACCCTGTCTCAAAAAACAAAAATTAATTAATTAATTAATTAAAAAATTTAAAAAATTCCAAGAACCACAAGGTAGGGTTATCTGCCTGGTTCTTTTGCTGGGGAATTCCATGTGTCATATTTATTTCTCTTGGGTCCACTATTCTGCACTAAAAGAATCACCCATTCTGGTACTTCAAAACTTTCCAGAACTCCCCAATATCCTTAAAATAAAGCAAAGATTCCCTGCCAAGCCCACAATAACTGGCGCTTGCTCATTCCCCTGCTGTAACCTTAGGGTTCACTTTCCCACCCACAAATTATACTCTGGTGTAACTTTAATTTTTTTAAACCTGTTTTTAATGATGGTTGTTAAATGCTTTAACCTTCCTTTTAGCCTACCACCCACCAGAAGTAGTGAGAAAGAAAGGATACGGGGAAGTGGACCTGTTTAGAAAGGTTCTTTGGAGCAACTCTGGTCTGTGTTGTCTGGAAATCAGCAGTTCAGTTCACAGGTCAGCAGCAGCAGCTTGATTCACTTGCAAACACCCCGAGGATACACCAGCAATCTAGTTCAGCAGAGTAGGATAGCAAACACACATCAGCAGTGGTGACATGACCTAACAGAGACAGCCAGACCTCAGCCTCGGCAGAAGAAATCCAGAGGAATGCCGAGAAAAATTCTTAGCTGTGCTTCTCTCAGCAAATTGAAGATCAGCAGACATGAGAGACCCACAAGCATTGCACGGCTAGCTCTGTAAGTAAGACAAGCTCAGCCTCCATCATTGTCCATCAAGTCCTAGTTATACCCTGCAAACATCATGTGTCCTCCACAAGTCTTGCCTCAGCACAGGTCTTGCCTCGGCCCATGCATCTGTCTCAGCTGACATCAATCAACCTGAAGTGGCAAGAAACTGGAGCACACCACCAGAAGTTTTTGGTGCGGTTTCTCTCTATGGAGTCCTGACAAATGCAGCTCAACTATGCAATGTAAGGCAAACTGATCCATGTGTGTTGTTAGCAAGGAATCCTTCATCATGTCCTTTCACATGCTTGCTTTAGCAGAACATCCTCTCTCCTGTGTCTGCTTCAGTCAAACATTCCTTCACAAGTCTACCTTAGTCTTTCACACCTGTGTCCACTTCAGCTAAACATTCCTTCACGTGTTTGCTCCAACAAAACCAACTTTCCAAGGAACCTTTAAGTTTCCACTTCACTTTGGCTATCTTCATCTGATGTCTTCGGTGGACCAAGCTTGATCTGCCTCAAGTTCTTTGCACTGTAGGGAAACAGCTACCTAACATACCCATATACAGTTGCCCTAAGGAAGACTTGGGGAAAGCTCAGTGGAATCCAAGTCTTGTCGGAACAACACAGGGGAGGCTTCTGGGATGGTAAAAGGCCCTCTCATCCTCACCTACTCTGTCTCCAGGCACAGTGCCACAAGGCAGATTCTCATTGGCTGCCATCCTGTCCTGCCCCCCAGAGAGACAACAATAGCAGTGTGGTTTAGCATCAACTTCTCAGAAATGATGTCCTGTCATCATGTCACACTCCTCTGTCTGACCCTGTTGGTGGTGCTCTCGTTTCCATGCACAGGAGTCATCAGGAGCTGGTACCTTAGGTTATTCTTTTTTCAGTCTCTCTGAAAGCCTAACCTCCCAGTCCTGACCTGCTTATTGTCCGCCACACATACTGATCTTTTCGGCCAGGTGCTCTCCCTCTCTCTGCCCTTCCCATGCCTCACTTTCATAATCTGCCTTCAATGCCATCTCCTCATGGAGGTTCCCCTCACTAGCTTGCTAAGATGGGTCATTCTGAAAGACCCTGTTGGCTCCATTTCCAATATCCAATCTCCCTTCCCTTCTTCTTCCTCACGGGGGAGAATGCTCATTTTGATTTGCTAGGGTACTGGCAATCATGAGGTTTAGAAGCTAAGCTCCCCTGCTGGAGTTTGCCTCTTGAGTCCTTGTGTCCCAGTGTATTAACGGTGTTCGTTTGCCATTTGCCAGTCAGTAGCCTAGAAATGGGCAAAGACACAGTTCTGCCCAGTGACAAAAGTGGACATTTGATTGGCATATCTGATGAGACAGTTAGGCTCGGACCTCCTATAGCATCTTGTGACCTGGAGGTGCCAAGCATGAAAACAAGAAAAGTCAGCACCTAAAGGTATCAGGACTGATGGATGGAGGTGTCCCTCATCTATGAGATCAGTGGGTACATAAGTTCCTAAGTTTTGACTGTTCCCTAGCCTGCATCTAGAAGCATGACAGAAACACACCTCCACGTGTGTCTATGAGAGTTTCCAGAAGTTTAACTGAGAAGACTTGCAGTAGTGTGGACAACACTACCCCATCGGCTGTGTCTTGGACTAAACAAGGAGAAAGCAAATGGAGTGGCAATGTTGATCTGTTTCCTTCCTGAAGATGCAATGACAGCTGCCTCCTAGGCCTGCTGCCCTGCCCCCCAGCATGCTCTTCCCACCCAACAGATTACACCTTCAAACAGTGAGCCCCAAATAAACTCCTCCTTCCTTAACTTCCAGGGATCTCATCACAGCAATTAGAAAAGTAATTAACAGTGTGTGAGCCACTGAATGAACTACCCTCAGAACAGCTCCCCCGAGACTCCCTCCCACGCCTTTCCTTATTGCTCAAGACAGTCGAGTCCACGTGACTGCTGCTGCAGCCCAGACCTGCCACACAAAATTTCCACATCCTCCATCACACTCTTTATTATTTTTATTGCAGTTAGTATTTTATGGGTATGGGTATTTTGCCTTTGAGGGAATTTGTGTATCAAGTGTGTGCCTGCCGGGCGGTGGTGGCGCACGCCTTTAATCCCAGCACTTGGGAGGCAGAGGCAGGCGGATTTCTGAGTTGGAGGCCAGCCTGGTCTACAGAGTGAGTTCCAGGACAGCCAGGCCTACACAGAGAAACCCTGTCTCAAAAAACCAAAAAAAAAAAAAAAAAGTGTGTGCCTGGTACCTGTGGAGGTTAGGAGGTGTTAGATGTCATGGAACAAGAGTCACAGATGGTTATGAGCCTCTGTGTGCATGCAGGGAATTGAACCCAGATCCTTTGGTACAGTAGCCAGTGCTCTTAACCACTGAGCCACCTTGGCAGCTTCTCAAATCCTCCAGTTGTTTGCTCATACCCTTCAGGAAACTATCAAACTTTCATCTAAATGTTCACTCCTAATTTGTTGTTGTCTAGACCAGTGGTTCTCAAGCTTCCTAATGCTTGGAACACTTAATACAGTTTCTCATGTTGTAGTGACCCCTCCCCCCCAGCCATAACATTATTTTCATTGCTATTTCATAACTCCAATTTAGCTACTTTTTTTCTTGTTTTTCAACATTTTTACTGGATATTTTATTTATTTACATTTCAGATGTCATCCCCTTTCCCCATTTCCCCTTCCTAGAACCCCCTATCCCATCCCCATCCTCCTTTTTGCTTTTATACCATTTTAATTACATGCATGTATTAAGGTCAGTTCTAGGTTGAGGGTCTAGCAATACAATAGACTCAAATAGTTGAGGAACAAGCAATACAATAAACACAAATAGTCAAAGAACAAGCAAGGCATTAAACACAATTCTGTGAACACTCCTGTGATCACTGTTTCTAAGGACTTATCAGGATGACCAAAATATCTGAGCCAACTTCCCTGTTCTATCCCAAAGTCAGTTTCATGACTGAAGCCTACTTCTTGTTCTAGCCTAAAACTTAGATTCCTGTCTAAAATTATTTCTTTGTTCTAGCCTAATATTTAGATTCCTACCTGAAATTACTTCTTTGTTCTAGCCTAAAGTCAGATTCCTTCCTGAAGCCTACTTCCTTGCCCTTGGCCAATGTCAGATTCTTGCCAAGCAGCCCCAAAGGCTCTCTGCCTCTCCCCCCTTTTTATTTCTTTTTTTTTTAAAAAAGACTTTATTTATTTTACATATATGAGTACACTGTAGTTGTCTTCAGGCAAGCCAGAAGAGGGCGTCGGATCTAATTGCAGATGGTTGTGAGCCACCATGTGGTTGCTGGGAATTGAACTCAGGACCTCTGGAAGAGCAGTCAGTGCTCTTAACCACTGAGCCATCTCTCCAGCCCCCCCCCCCTTTTTTTATTTCATTAACAATACTGAGCCTGGCCGGGCAGTGGTGGTGCACGCCTTTAATCCCAGCACTTGGGAGGCAGAGGCAGGTGGATTTCTGAGTTCGAGGCCAGCCTGGTCTACAGAGTGAGTTCCAGGACAGCCAGGGCTACACAGAGAAACCCGGTCCCTAAAAAAAAAAAAAAAAAAAAAAAAAAAAAAAACAAAAAAAAAAAAAAAAAAAAAAAAAAAAAACAATACTGAGCCTGTCTTAGGTCGTTCTGACAAGAATGTCTTTCTTACCCATCATGGAATATGCATTTTCCAAAGTAATACACTTCTGTCTTAGGTTGTTAAGTCTCTGTAGCCTGTTAGCTACTGTTATAAATAGTAATGTAAATATTTGTGGAGACCCACGTCTGCCAAAGAGGTTGAGACTCACAGGTTGAGAGCCACTAGTCTGGGGCTATTGAGACAGCTCAGCAGTTGAGAGTACCGACTGCTCTTCCACGGGTCCTGAGTTCAACTCCCAGCAACCACATGGTGGCTCACAACCATCTGTAATGGGATCTGATGCCATCTTCTGGTGTGTCTGAAGAAAACAATGGTGTACTCATATACATTAAATAAATAAATATTTTTTAAAAACTGAAATGAGAACCACTGGTCTGGGCACTTCATCCTTACCTGAGTATGAGGCAGACAGAGTCCCCTGACTTCTTCATCTAGCTCATCATCCAGCATGCTTGAAATAATAGGCTTCTTGCATATGTGTGTTATTTGAAGAAAGAAAAGAGACAGTCTCCCATGACCATTTATTTAATTACCACCTGCTCTGTGTGTTGATCTCAATATCCAACATTGCTAAGGTATTACTTACTGACCATGCCATCTTAAAGCTTGGAAAATTACAGGCTGTAGTATCAACAATCTGCCATTTGTCCTCTGTGTGGCTACAGCTTGCACCTGACTTCTCTGACCAAGCTCCACACTGGGGCCAGTGAGATGGCTCAGTGGGTTAAGACACTTGCTGCCAAGCTTGACAACTTGAGTCTGATCCTCAAACTCACATGGTGGAAAGAGAGAACCAATGCCTGTGAGTTGTCTTCTGACCTTCTCACGTACACTGTGGCCACACATGACCATGCACATATACACTTACACACTCAGATGAATAAATCAACAGCTATATTTCGATTTTTGTTTTCTGTATATGGGTGTTTGGCCTGCATGCATGTCTGTGTACTACTTGCATGACTGGTACTCCCAGAGGCCAGAAAAGGGCATCAGATCTCCTGAAAATGAAGTTCCAGATGGTGGTAAGTTGCTCTGTGGTTGCTGGGAATTGAGCCCAAGCTGTCTGGAAGAGCAGCCAGTGAGCTGAGCCCTCTCTCCAGCCCCATGAATGTATTTAAAAAACAAAAAACTACTCCTTTTTCTTATTTCCAAATGTAGATATAAAATGGAGCTTAAAAAAAGACATTTTTTTTGTTGGTTTTTTTTTTTTTTGTTTTTTGAGACAGGGTTTCTCTGTGTAGCCCTGGCTGTCCTGGAACTCACTCTGTAGACCAGGCTGGCCTCAAACTCAGAAATCTGCCTGCCTCTGCCTCCCAAGTACTGGGATTAAAGGCGTGCGCCACCACTGCCCAGCCGACAATTTATTTTTAGGAAATACTCAATGTTTATCAAATAGGTGTAATGCCAAGTATCTTTAAGCAAATGTTAATTTTCCATACATTCTGGATTTTTTAGTGTGTGTGTGTGTGTGTGTGTGTGTGTGTGTGTGTGTGTGTGCCATGCCACATGTATGCTGGTGCTCCAGAGGTGAGAAGAGAGCACTGGATCCCCTGGAGTTACAGGTCTCTGAGAGTAACCTGACATGTGCTGGGAACCAGACTTAGGTCCTCAGGAAGAGCAACACTGTGATTTTAACCAATCAGCTCTCTCCAGCCCTCTGCTCATTTTGACTATTTTGTAAGTACTTTTTTTTTTTTTTTTTTTTTTTTTTAACACAGTGCTGAGGTTTGAACTGAAGCCCTACACAGTGGGTACATATTCTGCCTCAGTAATTTCATTTGCTGTGCCCTTCTCTTCCTTTGTGAAGCCAACAATGCCTACAAACACTGAGATTCAAAATCTGTGGCTCACTTATTTAATTGTTTATTAGGAGGGAAAGCTCTTCCAATATTGATTATTTTTTAAAGACTTACTTATTTTGTATACAGCATTCTGCCTGCATGTACAACAGCATGCCAGAAGAGGGCACCAGATCTCATTACAGATGGTTGTGAGCCACCATGTGGTTGCTGGGAATTAAACTCAAGACCTTTGGAAGAGCAGTGCTCTTAACCTCTTAGGCAACTCTCCAGCCCTTGAATTCTTGTTCATTTGGGTTATGGAATGTCATTCACATTTTTTTTTTCTGCTAAACTTTTTTTTTTAAGGTGGGCAGTGGTGGCACACGACTTTAATCCCAGCACTTGGGATGCAGAGGCAGGCAGATTTCTGAGTTCGAGGCCAGCCTGGTCTACAAAGTGAGTTCCAGGACACCCAGGGTTATACAGAGAAACCCTGTCTCAAAAAACAAACAAAAAACATTTTCCTTTTTATTTACCCTCCTGGGCCTCCTTTCTCCAACCTTCCAAGCAGTCTTTCTTCCACCCAAATAGATAATCTTCCTAGTGTCTTCACTCCCAATCTCTCCCTCCCTCCCAACCTCCCTCCCTTTCTCTCTCTCTTCCTGAGTGTCATGGAACTTGCTATGTAGTCCAGGCTGCCCTCGAACTCTCGGAATCCACTTGCCTCTGCCTCCTGAGAACTGGCATTGAAGTCATGCACCACTATGCCTAGCTTGCTTCCATGTTCTTTACATATGTGTGTATATACAAATATTCCCTGAAGAGTTTGTATTCAGGGAGCAACAAGTCCACGAAAATAAACAGTACTTCATTTTAGACTTTTATCGAATCATGAAGAGGAATGTTATAAAAGTCACTATTTGCTCAATTGACAAAATTGATAGAATGCAGACGTGTATAATATTTACTTCAATAAGAGGATAGATATTCTTGTTCTTAGAGAATAATAAGAGGGAGAAAAGAGGGGAGGGAAGCGAGGAGAGGGAACAACAAAAACAACAACAAATATGCAAATTGTTGACAACAGGTAAACTTGAGAAACCATACACATGGTCTCTGTCCCATTTTTGCAATTTCTCGAATATAACTTGAAAAAAAAAAAAAACCCAGAGATTTAGACCCTAAATCAAGAGCCTTTACTGGAGTATTGCAAGACCTGAATGACTGTCTCTCTTAATCTTCTTTCTAAGCCGTTTTTTTTAAGGTTATGAAGTGGCTCTGGAAGCCGAGCGGTGGTGGCGCACGCCTTTAATCCCAGCACTTGGGAGGCAGAGGCAGGCGGATTTCTGAGTTCGAGGCCAGCCTGATCTACAGAGTGAGTTCCAGGATAGCCAGGACTACACAGAGAAACCCTGTCTCGAAGAAAAAAAAAAAAAAATGAAGTGGCTCTGGAGTCTCACGTTCCTGGGGGCCATCCTTAGCTTCCCTAGAAGTCTCTCAGTGCATGAATTATTTCACCTCACCTTTATCCAAAACGCCCACCCATTCCTTCACTAGCCTGTTATTTCCACCACCAAGTGGAAGCCCAGCTCCTTTCTGATCCAGCCCGCTTTCCGCTTCTGGCACCACCTCCTTGAGGACTAGGCACGTGCATATATTGCCAAGGAACTACAGCCCCCGAAAGGCTTTGCGGCAACATCCCATCTGTTCTCACCAGTCAGAAACGGGTTTCCTGAACGAGCGCGCGGCTGCATAAGCTTTTGGGAGTTGTAGTTGACCTCAGGAAAGCCACAGAGCCCTCAGAAGACTGTAGAACACGTTTCCCAGAATGCACTTCGCTCGGCTTCACCAATTGAAGGGTCGGATCTTGAAGAGGGTGGGGGAAAGGGAGGAGCTGCCTGGCGCACGCGCAGTATGCAGGTCTGGGGAATTCATGTGGAGGTCAGAGTGAAAGCAGGTAAGCGTGGTAGGGGCGGTACAGGCCTCTGTTTCTACGTCCTTGTAGCCCTCCTTTGCTTTCCTATGTGCAATGAGGGCATGGGATGCATGCGTGGGTACGCCTAATGGAGAGGGGGGAAACGGCTGAGTCCAGAACAAACTAGGATTGTGCAAGGGGAGGGGCATGCTTAGGAAAAATCCAGAAGCTAGTAGAAATAGAAAGGACTGGATGTCAGAGACGGAGGATAAATGTACGTGGAAAAAAACAGCATACACTTGCAGTTGAAGTCTGTGAAAGGAGAGCGGGGATTTGAAGAGTGTATCAAGGCGGACGCAGGGGCGGGGCATTAAAAAGTTCAAAGTGTCAGCTCCCACCCACCCCGCCGCAGCCCCACCTCCAGTCCTTGGCTCTGCCTCAGTGCACCCCTGCCAGCCCCCCCACCCCCCCACCCCCGCTTTTTTATTAACAGGTATGGGGAGGAGTTCCACAATGCCTTCTAGAATTCCATCTCCTCATTCTAACCCTGGTTCAACTACTTAATAGTATAGCGTCTCTGTGCACCTCAGCAGTAATAACCTTCATAAAGTAACTGAAGGTTAAACAAAGCTGTCGGAGACTGTGTAACTTAAATGTTAACAGGAATTGCCCTTTTTATTGTTGGCTTCACGCGTGTACCACCATTCTCTCTCGTGGCCTATTTGTCTAGGAAATGGGAGTGTGATTTTTCCTATGACACTAAGTGCTTCGTGGGTACAAAGCTTCGTTCCTACGCTGAGCCAAGTGTCGCAGAGTCTTTCTTTGGGTTCTAAAAGAAAACATCCGCAAAAGCAAACATGACCTACAGTTTGCAAGATATTCAGTGTTATGGGGTGTTCAGTGAGTGAGTTAGAGTCCACAGGAGTAGATACATGAAAATGTATCTTGAGACCCGAATGCTGTGCCTGGGAGCAGGCTTTCTCTGAGAAGCTGGTGGCAAGGTGTTTTATGTTTACCCCTTGTTTAGGTGTGAGTGGAAGCAACAGAAGGAGTCATGGCTGCCAAAGTGTTTGAGTCCATCGGAAAGTTCGGCCTGGCGTTAGCAGTTGCAGGAGGTGTGGTCAACTCTGCTTTATATAATGGTGAGGCACGAAGGAGGCTTTCTACGTGGTTTCTGTTGATCTGTGTAGCCCATTTGACATTCCTGATGCCAGCTGCTGTCTGACCGTGTGTGAGGTTAAGGGGGCTCCCCTTCTACCCCATACACTGTGTTATCAGAGGCCCTGTGTTCACTTAGGTAGTGGTTCTCAACCTTCCTAATGCTTGGAAAATTTAACAGTTTCTCACGTTGTCGTGACCACCCCCCCCCAATCATACAGCTCATTTCATTGCTACTTTATAACTGTGATTTTACTACTTTTGAGAATTGTAATGTAAATAGCAGTGTCATAGGCAACTCCTGTGATAGGGTCTTTCAAACCCCCCCCCCAAGTGAACTTATGATCCGAAGGTTGAAAGCCACTAACTTAAAGTCTTTGTTCAAGAGGAGCCAGTCCCTCCCTCCCTCCCCCTACCCCCCCAATTGCCGGTTGGATGTTGTACCACGTTAGCCACTTTGCAATGATGCGGTATTACCCAGATGCCTCAGAAGTGACAGGATTCCATTGGTTCTCTTCTTCCACCACTACTACTACCTCTTCCTCTTCTTCCTTCTATACTGTCAAAGTATACTATCACTCTCTTCAGACACACCAGATCCCATTACAGATGGCTGTGAGCCACCATGTGGTTGCTGGGAATTGAACTCAGGACCTCTGGCAGAGCAGTCAGTGCTCTTAACCGCTGAGCCATATCACCAGCCCGGTTCTCTTCTTCTTTATGTGCATGAAATAATCTGGCAACATCTCTAGATGAGTTTGAGAGAACTTGTCTTGAGAAAGAAGGTTTTGCTCAGCTGCGTGCAGAGAGAATAGTTTTTGAGGTGCGTTATCAGGTATTTAATAGTGCCACAGGGCTAAGCTGCGTTTTCTTTGACTACATTATACGGCCTTATGGACAAGTCCCTCCTTTTAGTTCCCAGCTTTCTCATTGGTCAAACAAGGGGACTGAACTAGTTTTTCTCTTAAAATTCCCTCCAACTCTGATACTCTTTGAAAACAGCAATAGATTTTGACACACTTCCTGTATGGTTTTTGTTTTATTTGTTTTGGGTGGGTTGATTGTTTGTTTTGTTTTGTTTGAGACAGAGTCTTTACCATGTAGTTCTTTTCTTTCTTTCTTTTTTGGTTTTTTGAAACAGGGTTTCTCTGGGTAGCCCTGGCTGTCCTGGAACTCACTCTGTAGACCAAGCTAGCCTCGAACTCAGAAATCCACCTGCCTCTGCCTCCCAAGTGCTGGGATTAAAGGCGTGCACCACCACTGCCCGCTACCATGTAGTTCTTGACTGGCCTGAAACTCTCTATGTAGATCAGGGTGGTCTGGAACTCATAGAGATCCACCTTCCTCTGCCTCTCAAGTGCTGGGATTAAAGGCTACACCCTTCGACCTACTCAAGTGTAGTAATTTTAAGGAGCCTCCAGCTGTTCTGTTTTTAAGAATGTTTCCTGTAGCCCAGGGCTGACTTTGAACTCCTGGACCTTTGGCTTTTTGATGAGTGTTTGATGAGTATTATTTTCAGAATGAATGTTTTTAGATCAACTCTAAAGTCAACTAGGAAACGAGAGGAAATAGCTACTTCAGCTATTCCTGGGATTGGTGGCATACCCCTGTAATCGCAGCATTCACAAGGCTGAGGATCTTGAGTTCCAGTCCCACATGGGCTACATAGTAAGACCTTGTCTCAAAAAGTTAGAGGAGAGGGAGGAAGGAAGGAAGGGAGGGAGGGAGGGAGGCTTGCTTCCCTACAGCTGGACAGTCAGCATCTTTAACTTTCTCTTGAGTCCACAAGACATCTTTACATCTCCTCCAATTGTTAGGGAAACATTTATTAGACAGATCCTGGGCAAGCTGCCCGCGGTGGTGTACATCGTTATTCCCGGTACTTAAAAGGTAAGGGCAGGCAAATCTCCTGAGTTCAAAGCCAGCTTGGTCTACATGGTGAGTTCCAAGATAGCCAAGGCTACGTAGTAAGAACCTACCTAAAAAAAGAAAAAAACAAAAGAAAAAAACAAAAAACAAAAAAAAAACAAAAAAAAACAAGCCAGGTCTGTGCACACCTTTAAAACTCAGTCCTCAGGAAGCAGAGACAAGCAGATTTCTTGAGCTCCAGGCCAACCTGGTGGACAGAATAAACTCCAGGGCAGTCAGAGCTACATAGTAAGAACTTATCTTGAAAAGAACAAAACAGAAGGACCAGGCAGAGTGATTGCTCTCTTATACTCCTAGTGCTGCTGGGGGGAGGGATGAGTCTGAGTTCCAGGCTCATCTGAGCCTGAGATCCTGTCTCCCTCGCACCCCCCCCCCCCAAAAAAAAAGGAAAGGAAGGAAGAAAGAGACTAAACAGTGGGAACACCTATGTTTTAGGGTCCCATAAGGACCCTGCTTCTGGGAACATCAGGTTAAGTTGGAGCCAGTATACACGTGTTGGCTGGGGATGATCTCGAATTATGGACCTCTTGGAAGGTGGTTCCCTGAATTGTGCTGGTGGGAGTTGGGGGTGCAGTGGGATGGTTAATCAGAAATTCAAAGGCCAACTCTTTAAAAGGAGAAAGGGCGCTAAGGGGCAGCCTGTTGCTGAAGTCCCTGGTGTGGCACACAGGGCAGAAAGTGATTGTTCAGGAAGACAGCACAGAAGAGGAAACCCAGTAAGTGAGAGACAGACAGGGACAGGAGTCTAAACTCTTCAAATAATACAAGAAAAAAACGGGGGGGGGGGGGGGGGGGAGTGCAGGGGCTGCTGGTGAAATGGCTTAGCTGGTAAAACCTCTCACTGCACAGACCAGGTGACTGAGATTTATTCCTGAAGCCTGTGAAAGAATAAACAGGCTCCAGAAAGTTGTCTCCCGACGTCCAATGTCCCCTGTGATCTCCGCATAAGCATCGAGGCATGTACGCTTGCTTTGTGTGTGTGTGTGTGTGTGTACGCGCGCGCGTGCGTGTGCGCACACACACACACAAATGAAGAACTTTCACAAATATTAAAGTGCGGGAAGAGGCAAGGATCTTGAAGAGGTGGGACTCTTTTTGTTCGAGAGTGACAGGGTTTTTCTGACCTATCATTATTATTCCTCCCTAGTGGATGCTGGACACAGAGCTGTCATCTTTGACCGATTCCGTGGCGTACAGGACATTGTGGTAGGGGAAGGGACTCACTTTCTCATCCCTTGGGTACAGAAACCAATCATCTTTGACTGCCGCTCTCGACCACGGAATGTGCCGGTCATCACTGGCAGCAAAGGTGAGTCTTGCCTGTGGCTGTATAAAAGAGATACAGAGGTGCACTGTGCCATCATGCTCATTCTAGAAACATTTAGGATACAGAGGTTAACTTCACCTCATAAGAATATGCTGTTTGATGGTGGCGAATGCCTCTAATTCCAACACTTGCAAAGGCAGGTGGATCTCTGTGACTTATCAGGGCAGCCTGGTCTACTTAATGAGTTCCAGGCCAAGCAAGGCTATGTAGAGAGATCCTGTCTTAAATTTTAAAGTTGGGTGATGGTACATGCCTTTAGTCAGGTGGAGCTTTGTGAGTTCCAGACCTGTCTGGTTTACAGAGAGAGTTCCAGAACAGCCTGTCTCCACAGACTAAGAGGGGGAGAGGGAGAATTTCTAGGCAGATAGGCAGAGGTACCTGGGGCATTGGGAGAGGCACACCAAAGCACAGTGTCTCACATGAAAACCCATCCTGGGTATCTGGATGTGTAGCTGGTTTGGGAGAGCCCGCCCTAGAATGCTCAAGTCCCTGAATTCAGACCCCAGCACTAGGGAGACAGCACTCAGGATCAGAAGTTCAAGGTCATCTTTGGCTGCTCAGTGAGTTCAATGCTAGCCTCTTATATATGAGTCCCTGTTTTAAAAGAAAATACAGAAGGAAAGGAAAAGAAATGTTGTAATAAAACTCATTGCTTTGCATACTAACAAAGTTAATTTAAGACTAGAGAGATGTCAGCCGCTGAGCCTGACAATACCCAGATCAGATGTGGTAGGAGAAGAACACTGGTTCCTTCAAGTTGCCCTTTGACCTTTACACACACACACAAACACACACACACACACACCCTAGACATACACACCTACACATACACACAATACACAATAAATAAATAAATAAATTTTAAAGGTTAATCTAAAAAGAAAAATAATTGCAGGCTGGTAAGTTGATCCTGGCACTAAGCCTGAATTTGATCTCCAGAAACCATGTTGAAACCATGTTGTAGAAGCAGAGACCTGGGTCCTGTTAGCGATCTTCTGACCTCACATGATAATGCGATATACTCACACACGTGCACATAAAGTACGTAAATAAAAACTATAATTTAAAAAAAATTTCATATAGTGTGACTCTCCTGGAGAGGGGTGTGTGCGCGCACGCATGCGGACTGATATATATATCAAAGGGATACATTCAGAGAAGACCACCAAGGCTTAACCTAAGAGTTCCATATTGGGCGCTGGAGATTTTAGCTCGGTGGTCAAAAGCACTTGTTGCTCTTACATAGGACCTGGGTTGAAATCCCAGCATCCATGTGGTGATACAAGCATCTGTAACCCCAGTTGCAGGAAAATCCAGTAAGCACGCACATACATGGTGCTTATACTTAACATGATGGCAAAAAAACATCATACATCAAAAGTAAAGTGCATCTTGGGGTGGGGGGCACATACTGTTCTAACTTAGAGGAAATCTGAATTCTTTTGCTGCTGTGGTTTACACTTCCCATCATCAGTTCTTGACCACCCCCACCCCCCCCGAGTGACTGTCCAAACCAGTCTGTGGCAGTTTGTCTTTGCCAGTGGCTGACCGATCTCCCTTTGCCTTGTTTTCCATGGTCTCTGCTCCAGCAGGGCAGACCTCAGACTGCTGTCTCACAGGCTGGGCCTCACAGCCCTAGGCCTGAGATGTGCCACTGGATTTCTAGTTCAAGCCTGAAGTGACCAGCCCTTACCATTCCTCTCCCCAGTCAGAGTGTAGGCAGCAAAGGGAGCTAACTCGTGGGAAGAAGAGGGATTCCCGTGAGGCTCGCAGCGCCCGATGCCCTCGGGGCTGTTCCTGGGCAGATGTTTGCCCCTTGTGCTGTGCAAACTTGGTGCCTGGTTGAAGGCTCGTGTGCAGGGATGACCAAAAAGAGAACTAAGGAACTCAGTCCTCAGGGCAAGCATGAGAACCAGTAATAGCGTGAAGAGAAGATGGCCAGGGCGTGTGCAGCACAGGGGAGATCTGCTGGTCTCCCTAAGTGCTGACCTCTTGATTGGAGAACCTAAGGAGTGAGAAGTTAGGTCAGAGGAGCGAGGAAGTAAGAGGAAGTCTGCCTGCTGCTCTTGCAGAGTGCTGGGCCTGGCTTGCCTGCTACCAAGAGGAAATAGAAGTGAGGTTGGATTTAAAATCCTGCTTCTAAACTTCCCGTCCCTGTTGTCTCACAGTTGTGCTAAGTTATATTTGTACCTGCACTTGTTAAAAATTGTGATGGGCAACTCCAGAGATCAGGGGCTTGTGTGTAGTCATGAGCTTCCCACTTCTCTCAGTGGCTGGGTCAGGCTTCCACTCATGGCAGCTCTTGGCTGTTGGTGAAGGTAAGCGTAAACACAGGGTAGCTGTGCTTCAGCTCTGCACAGGCCTGAGTTGTCAGGAGGAGATAGGGGCTGACTGATACCCTGGATGCATGTGGATAAGCCTTTTGAGTTCACCGAGCCATTGGCTTAACCGTCTTTGTTTAGACTTTATCAGAAATCCTTACACATCAGTGTGCTGAGGTGCCTTCTGCCACCTTCTCTGGGGTATCAGGAAGCAGGCCCTGGATGGGTCAGATAACCTAGCCTTAGTCTACTGTCTGTGTGAACAGTCCTCGTGATTTCTCCTTATTCTCACAGACAAATACACTCAGTTTGCCTAAGACCAGGCTCCATCATTAGGGACCAGCACCACGATACCACAGCCCAGGTCAGTGGCCTCTGGATGCTGTTTCCACTAGATCCAAGTAACCCAGAGCTGCTGACTCCTGACGTGAGCACACACCAGCCGTTAGAAAGGCTCACTCTAAGCCGGGCCGTGGTGGTGCACACTTTTAATCCCAGCACTTGAGAGGCAGAGGCAGGTGGGTTTCTGAGTTTGAGGCCAACCTGGTGAGTTCCAGGACAGACAGGACTACACAGAGAAACCCTGTCTCGTAAAACAAAACAAACAAACAAACAAACAAACAAAAAAAGACACCTATTTCTTTCACTTGGGAGGCAGAGGCAGGCGGATTTCTGAGTTCAAGGCTAGCCCGGTCTACAGAGTGAGTTCCAGGACAGCCAGGGAAAAAGAAAGGCTCACTGTAGAAATCTTGGCATTAGCTTATATGCTGTCTTAAGGTGTTCACAGTCCCAAATGCTCTTTGGTCACATGGTCTGAACTCTCTGAGGGCATTCAGGGTGTACTGAAAAGCTAATGTGTCCCCATCCTGTCAGTGGTTCCCGACTGGTGCTGAGAACCGTGACTGGGTTCTGCTGAGGAACTAGACGTAGCCAGCTCTCTCCTCCGGTCTCAGTGAAATTCTGTATATGGCTTATAGTAGACTTACAGTAGAACGGTCATAGGAAAGTCCCCCTATGGTGTCTGCGTCTAACTCCCATATACTCCCTACCCTAAGACTTGCAGAATGTCAACATCACACTGCGTATCCTCTTCCGGCCGGTGGCCAGCCAGCTCCCTCGTATCTACACCAGCATTGGCGAGGACTATGATGAGCGGGTGCTGCCGTCTATCACCACAGAGATCCTCAAGTCCGTGGTGGTGAGTGAACAGAGTGCCACCTAGGGGTGGCTGGGTAGCCAGGAGACCATGGGGGGAATGGGTAGGTGGGTTCTAGCCATGAGTGTGCTGCTTGATTCTCCTTCCTCAGTAACCTGACCAGATTTCTGTCCATCCCTCTGTGTCCAGGCTCGGTTCGATGCTGGAGAATTGATTACCCAGCGAGAGCTGGTCTCCAGGCAGGTGAGCGATGACCTCACAGAGCGAGCAGCAACATTTGGGCTCATCCTAGATGACGTGTCCCTGGTAAGATCCATGGGGAGGCTGAGAGGAAGGGCTGCTTCTCTTCCTTCGGCGACTGGCTTAGTTTCTGGTCACACGGGGTTAGGTCCCATGTCCACTTAACTGGATATGGGGCTTGAAATGTGAAGCCGTCCCAGTGCCTGAAGCCGTCACCCCAGGTCTCTTTCATTGAGCGTTCTTTATGTTTTGTCTGACGCACACATTTTTCTAATAACTTTGCCCCGATGTTCCCTAACCACTGAACTATCTCCAAAGCTCCCTAGAAAGTGGTTCCTATTGGCTTTGTCGGGCACAGGAAGTGGCTGACTAGTCAACCTGGGAACAACTGGTAGTTTTCCTCTCTAGAGTAGGTCTGGCTTAGGGATTCCTCAGCAAGGGAGTCCAGGGAGCCTATGCTGATAGAGTGCCAGTGAGTGACTTCCTGGGCCTGGAGCGGAGGGTAGAAGGCACCTCCAAGGTGTAAGCCAGCCTCTCGAGACTCTGTATTAATGTGAAGCTGGGTGTCGTAACTTCAACAGAAGGCAATATAGAAAGTATAGTGTTTCAATATAGAAAGTATAGTGAGGGGAAGGGGTCGTGTTTCTAGAGTCTCTGGGAAAAGTCTTAGAGTGATTTGTCGGGTAACAAGGCAGAGTGCTTCCTGCTCTCTGTGGCCAGCCTGGGAACGGCTAGGCTTCCCCTCAGCATCTGTGCAGCTGTTCAAACAGCCATTCTCTGAACAACCTCTGCTCCCCCTCCAGGCAAGGCCTCTTTCCTCTGTCTCTCCTAGGGGAAGGGCATGTGGCTCCCTCTTCTGGCAGCATGCCAGGCTGCAGCTCTTGATTCTGCAGCAAGCCTTGCTCCAGGCTCTCCCACTGTTAACACAGCACCTTGGCAATGAGAACACATGGAGTAAAAACCTAAGAGAAACTTGGCGTCTCTCTAGACTCTGACCACATACTCCATCCTGGGGAAATGTGGGCTGACCACAAGAAACCATAGCTAAGAGGTGTAAGAAGAAAATTAGATTTCCTGGGGAATTTGCTGCCCTCAGCTGGCCCTTTCAGAAAGAAATTTTATTCTTTAATTACACTTTTAGCTTTTCAATTCTTAGGATTGTATTTCCGAATCCAAACTTCAGATGAGAGTCCAGAAGTGGATCAGGCAGAGTAGAGCAGCTGCAGGATAAGCTGTAGCAGGCATATTGACCTGTGCCTGTAATTGATGCATTCCAGGATAAGATGTAGCTGGCATATTGGCCCGTGCCTGTAATTGATGCATTCCAGCCCACCTGGGCTACAGGGTAAGACTGTCTCAAAAATGAACAGAAACAACCCAAAAGACTTTGATGTGGGGCCAAGATTTTTGGTTGTATTGTACAGAGCAGAGATTGGGAGGAAGCGGGGGTGGGGGGGGTGGTAAAGCAAACTGCGTTTGAACCTAATCACATTTATGTTTTGTCTGCGTGTGTAAGTGTACCACATGTATGCATCAGATGTATGTCCTGTAACTAGTGACTGATGCTTGTAAATCACCATGTGGGTGCTGAGAATCAAACCTGTGCCCTCTGCAAGAGCAGCAAGTACTCCTAACCACTGAGCCATCTCTCCAGCCCCTGGCCTGCCTTTCGAAATAAAAAGTTGGGTACAGTGACTTGCTCTAGGCTAGGCCTCAGGAGTGCCACGGTCTGTTCCCTCTTCCATGCTATCTTCAGAGAGTCGCTTCAGCCAAATAGTCCCAGCTACTTAGGTGATTAGGGAAGGTCTGTGGATAGTCAGGCTGGGGCTCTCACCCTGACCAATGGCTTTACCTGCCTTTCTTTTAAAACATTTACCAGAACTACGTGTGTGTCGGGCATGCCATGATTTGCACACCACCCTCTGTCTTCCTGTCTAGAGTGGAAGTACTGTGAGAAGGAAGGGGCTGGTTAATCCATAAGCAGAGAACATCAGGCTCCTCCATCCCTGGGAACCAGCTGCATCCCCTGCTCTCAGGGGCTCAGCTTTCCATCTGCCTCCCCCCACCCAAGTCTTGGAACAGGGCGTCAAAAGATCTTGGAAGAGCAATAGTCAATGATGGGGGTCCTGGAACCCATGAGTTCCTTCCTCTGGGAGGTGATTGATTGAGTAGCTCCCTTCTAGTATTCCTGGGGCTCATCAAAGCTCCAGGTGCCACTTTCCTCATGGGGTGACTGAATTCTGTGTAAGCACAGTGGGAGCAGCTAAGAAGACAGAGGTGTGAACTCAGCATGAACACGGGGAACGAGATAGAAGGGCATCTTCTTGTACCTCTAGCCGCCGCTAGAGCCATTACTAGCCTCTTCCTTGCAGTGGCCAGGGAGGCCTCCCAGCAGTGCTGTCTAAGCAATTACTGCCTGAGCTTGTACTCACTTTCTCCCCACAGACACATCTGACCTTCGGGAAGGAGTTCACAGAGGCAGTAGAAGCCAAACAGGTGGCTCAGCAGGAAGCAGAGAGAGCCAGATTTGTGGTGGAAAAGGTGAGCGTTCAACCAGATGGCAGGAACAGCCTTTCCCTCCTAGTGCTCGGCCTCCCCATCTGCCGGGTGGCCTAGAAATTGGTCATCTGTCATCTGTCTGGGATAAGCAGAAGAGGGTTGAGGGGACCTTATTCCTGCAATCAGTTCCAGAGTCTTTGGGAGCTGTCGGGTTTATGAGGTTATGGTCCTAAATCACTGAAGGGTCACTTACTTCCTACTTCCCAAGATCAAAAACCGTCTCCTACACATAAAAACGTTGCCCCTGGCATGTTTTCAGTCTCGCTGAGGAGTTACTTTTACACCGAGGTTACGTAGTGAAACCGACAGCAGAAGAGATCAAACATGCCAGATGTGCTTGATGTGTTAGGGTTTTTTTTTTTTGTTTTTTTTTTTTTGTTTGTTTTTTGTTTTTTTTCTTTCTGTTGTCGAATCTATCCAGATGTTTCAGAGAGTGATGGAACACAGTGTATGTGCATAGTAACCTGTTCTTCCTAGTGTGTGTAAAGGCTGTTTGCTATCTGCCTCTTCCCGCCGTTAGCTTTCCTAACCTAAGGATGTTTAATCCTTACAATGCAAAAGAGAGATTGGGTTGTAGGGAGCACACGCCCTGAGTGGGCAGGAGTGTGTTTCCCTTTGTGTCCACTGTGGCTCCAAACCTGGAACAGGTCTGGTACTGCTGGGTATGTTGGGTGTGTAATAAACAGTTGTTGAGCAGACAGCTTAATGTTTTGAATTGAGTTTTTAAGATGCACCTTAATGGCAGTGCTTACCCAGCATGTACTGCATGCTTGAATCCTGTTCTGCACCAACATGGAAGTCCTGAGGGAAGGCTCTGTGTTGAGTTCAGAGCCTTGAAGCCAAACTCTCCTCCCACACTCTGAAAAATCATAGATCCCGATAGACGTCATCCTGCTGTCATTGGTAGGGTGAGCCAGGGACATCTTTGGGACATGCTTGGGTCCATGTTGGAGTCAGTGTTTTTCATGGATAACTACAAAGGGCAGTCACGGGAGCATACTACTCTCTGGGTGCTTAATTTGTTTATTTGTGGTGCCAGAGGTCAGTCCCTAGGGATGCTGTCGCTGAGCTACACCCAGCCTAGCTCTGCTAGGGTTGTTCTGGAGTTTCTGTGTGTTTATTTTTTGGGTTTTTTGTTTGTAGCCCTGGCTGACCTAAAATGTCCTTCGTAAACCAGGCTTGCTTCAGCCTTGCAGTGAGCCTCCCATCTGCCGTCGCCACTTGAGCACTAATTGCAGTTGTTAGCCACCACACCGGGATGTCCTGGCTTTGATGGAAGTCATTTTGACTTGGCGCTGGAAGGAAAGATAGACCTAAGGATTAACTCGGTTCCAGTTTCCCTTTTCTGTTTCCATGGCTTTCGATCAGCATATAAGTGACCATGTCCACATAGCCAAGAGAAGCATGTCCTATAATGACACGTGGGCATGAAGGGAAGGAGGAAGGCTTGGTAGCGGGGAGACAGTTTTGACTTTGGGAAGAACACTCCCAGGGGACCTTGCAGGCCCCCTCTGAAGGGGCCTGGCTTGCTCCTGGTTAGGCCATGGCTTGATGCGAGTGCTCTGGAGTAATCCCAGTCTCTACTTCCTCTCCTATAGGCTGAGCAGCAGAAGAAGGCAGCTATCATCTCTGCTGAGGGTGACTCCAAGGCAGCCGAGCTGATCGCCAACTCGCTGGCCACCGCCGGTGATGGCCTCATTGAGCTGCGGAAGCTGGAAGCTGCTGAGGACATTGCGTACCAGCTCTCCCGCTCTCGGAACATCACCTACCTACCAGCGGGCCAGTCCGTGCTCCTCCAGCTTCCACAGTGAGGCCAACTGGGCCCGGCCTCCGTCATTCTGAATGATGCCTTCCTTCTGCCCCACCCCAGAAATCACTGTGAAATTTAACGATTGGCTTAAAGTGAAGGAAATAAAAGTAAAAATCACTTCAGATCTCTAATTATCAAACAAAGCTTTTATTGTTACACTTTTTACCTTCTTTCCTACCCAAAACTGCCAAGTGCCTGTACAGACTGGCCTTCAACTCTAGGCGCCGGCAGTTTGCAGAAGAAAGGCAGGGCAGTGTGTGTGGGGATGGGAGCCTGCTGGCAGCCTGGGTAGGCCTAGAGCCTCCATTCTGCTGTATATGGAAGATTTAAAGACAGTGGTACACACACTTGAACCAAAAGGCAAGCCCTCAGTTTTTCCAATGAACTTGTACGAACTTGTACAGATGGGACTGGGGAGGCCCAGAGGAAGGGGTGTATCTTAACTGTAAGGCCCAGTCCCTCTTAACTGTGACCAGCGGAAGCAGGTGTGTGCAGCCAGGGCATGGAGTGAGGAGTCTGCCCATCAAGGTGGGTGGGCCTAATGTTGCTGCCCCCACCAGAGTCCTAAAACTTGGATGGACTTGATAGGACAAGAGGCCTGGACTGAGATGTGAGTCCTATGGAAGACTTCCTCTCCACCCCCCACCATCGGTCCTCTCAAATACCCAATGGGATTCCAGCTTGAAGGATTGCATCCTGCTGGGCCAAGCACACCTGCCAAGGACATGTGCGCCTGCCTTCCCGCTCCCTCTCTCAGAGATTGCCCTTCCTTCCCAAGGGCTGTGGGCCAGTGCTCCGAAGGAAGCAATCAAGGAAAGAAAACACAATGTAAGCCGCTGTCAATAAATGACACCCAGATCTTCCAGCTGCATTCGGGGTGTGTTTTCAATTTGCGGGACCGAGAGGATCAGAACACTGTGTCCCAGCCGACGTGTATGCATGTTTGTGTCACCAGGCGGGGGAGGGATGTCCAGCAAGGCTGGAAATGCTTTGGTTTTAGGAAATGCCTAGCTATGTAAGGTGGATCCTACCCCATCCTGAAGTGAACCTTGGTAGCAAACCCTGGGTGAGTTTTTCATGAAATGAGTTCATAGGAAGTGAGGCAGAGGAAGGTTAATTTTCTCTCTCCATCCCTCCCTCCCAACCCCCCTCTGTGTTTTAAGATTTGTTTTATGTATATGATTACACTGTAGCAGTCTTCAGACACACCAGAAGAGGACATCATATCCCATTACAGATGGTTGTGAGCCACCATGTGGTTGCTGGGAATTGAACTCAGGACCTCTGGAAGAGCAGTCAGTGCTCTTGACTGCTGAGCCATCTCTCCAGACCCCTTCTGTGTTTTAAAATCATTACAAACAGGGTTGCTCCGCCCACCAGAATTGGTCACTTCTCCCCTGGCAGGAGGGATGCAGTTGGTATCAAATGATCAGACCCAGATCCCGCCTGTCCTCTGCTTGTAGACATCAGGTGGCTTGAATTTCTCTGCAGTGGGTTATTCTGCTTCACTTTGGCTGGTGGGCTTGGCAGTCTCTTGGCATCTGAGGAACACCAAATGCATTCATTTAGATTGTGGAGAGGGATCTGACCTAGGACTGAGAAATGACCAGGACCGACCTCCTATCTCATGTCTTTAGGAACAAAGCAGAAGCACTTTCTCCTCACCTCCTGGCCTCACGAGGACCCTTAGGAAAAGCTCTAAGCCCCTGTGTAACCAGGACCCTGCAATTCCTCTCCTGCAGGGCCAGGCTGAACAGCAGGACAGATTTGGGGTGGAGCTGAAGGATGGGATCTCCCAATGCTGTACTCTTCATACACTTTTTTCTGGACCTACGCAGACTCTAGTCTCTCACCTCCCAAGAAACACACACAAAATGCCGGGCTCCTCACCCTCCAAGCCGATACAAGCTTCCGTCTCCGTGCCTGCCCAGGTGTCCTTACACTCTCAGGCCTCCTATCTCTTCTTGCTTGTACATTTGCTTATAAGACTGGGGAGGCCTGCAAATGATGAGGTGCCTGACTCAAGCACACTGAAGACTGCAGCAGAAAAAGCCTAATTTCTAATAAGTTCCAGACCAGCATCCACTCTGCAGCCGTCTCCTTTTCCTGCCATTTATTACTTTGGACACCCTTGGGAGGAGGAGGCAGGAGGCTCCTCTCTCTCCCTCAGGCCCTTTTAAGGACCCTTGTGTTTCCTGCATTTGGCAGGAGATTGGGTTTCGTTTCCAGGTGTCCGGGAGTCTGGACTGTTGGTTGACTGGATTCCTCCTGCCTCAGGTCAGCCATGGGTTGATAGGCTGGCTGGGCCCCTGCTGGCTTTGCTTTGGCCTCCCTATCATGGGCGGCAGAGGTGCATCCCAGTGGCAACCTTGGGGCCTCTCCCTGCCTTCACTTCCACAGAATAAATCTTTTCACAAATGTTCAAGAGCTGTTAAGTGGCTTTTTAGCCCCTCTGATGGCCTCTGGGTTTGTGAGACTATCACAATGGGCCTTTATCAACTCCATTCTCCCAGCCTGGGAGGGAGAGCCATGGCCTGGCCTGGCCAGGAAGAGAGAGAACAGGAAGTAGCTTCCTCCCTGTTGACTCCATGAATAGTTTCCTTGTTTGGGCTCAAAGGCTTACATGCTAAGACATGGACCTGGAAAAGGGAGGAATAAAAACCTCAAAGGCTGCCATTTTTCTCACTTCTGAGAATTTGATAGCTTCACGGTGGTGGGGCAGGGTTGTAGTCATTCCTACATGGGTTTCTGTGAAAAAATATGAGACAGAAAATGGACTATTTGTCAAATATTCATTGGCAAATGACACACTATTTTTTATCTTTGTTTGGAGGCTCTCATGTAGGGTAGGCTAGCACAGATCTCCTCTTTCTCCTTTCTCCACCTTGAGTGCTAGGTCACAGGCACCATGTGCCACCATGTCCAGTTTGCAGATGCCATGCTGTTCTAATGAGGCCTCCCAGCACCAGCAAGGGGAGCTGTATAGTGAGGACCTCTCCATGACCTTTGCCATCTGCCACCAATTTTGGGTGAAGCCACCAGCTCTGTGGGAATAACCTGGGTAAAGGAGGAGGCTGTGGGACACGGCTCGTTTTATCAATAGCACCTCCTTTGAAAACACTAATCCTCACCTTTTTCTGGCCCCCGTACGCCCTTCCCAATGCTCACAGGTCCAGATGCCCTGACCTCTGAGTGTTGATCCAGTTGCTTCTTTTCAATACTTTTGCCCATAGTCCGTGTCCCCTATCACCACTGCCTCTCCCTGGCCTGAACACCATGTATCCACATTCCTGGGAGGCACTTGGCAGTCCACGGTAGAGTGCAGGTCTGTGTGTATGTTTTTGAACATATGTATGCATAGTCTCTCCTCTGCTATAGGTTAGGCCAGGAACCCCATCCCCCTGACCCCCTTGCTTGCTCTTTGTTCTTATGGGAATCCGTGTTGATCAAGTGAATGGAATAAGGAACAGAGTTCATGGGGCTGAGTTAGAAAGCCAAGCTGGGAGCTAAGGCTCTAGCTCTAGGCTAGTGTGATTTAGGGCAAGGTTTCATGTATCCCAGGCTAGCCTTCAACTCATTACATAGCCAAGGATGACCATGAAGTCATCATCCTTCTGCAGTCTATGTCCCAAGTACTTGAGGGACACGGATTTTCTGGTCTCTCAGGCAGGATACCTGGTAATAGCACCCCTTCCATTCTTGGGGATTATCTCTCCCTCCGTATGGTGCTCATGTGAGTAGAGACTCACCCTGTATGGTCACCTTCCAGCAGCCTACTCTCCTGCCCACCTCTCTGCTAGCCCCTTCCTTTGATCCCTGTGCTTTCCCTACCTTAAGCCCAGCTCACAACTGTTCTGCTTCAGAACTTCGCCGGCAATGGCTGGCCTCATTGAAGCTCTGCTCACATAGGAAGTCTCCCTTCATACAGAAGAGCCTGTCCCTGGAACTCTAACATCACGATTGAGAATTGAGTAGAAATGGAGTTAGGAGGCTTGCTCCAGATGCTAGATACTTGGGTGCCTTGGCAAAGCGCGGATGAACATAGCCAGGAGAGTGAATGGATGGGAATATACTGGGCCTGGTTTGTAGCTGGAAGAGAACACCCTTGCTGTTGAAGCTGGGTAGATGGAGGAGAGGGAGCTTCTCTACAGTACCCTCTAGTCCAGCTGCCACTGAAGAGCAGGTGAAGCCAAAGTGGCAGGGCTACTGTGGGGGAGCTTAAGGCTGTTGTCATCCTGTCTGACTAACAGAAGCCACAAGCAATGAAAAGCTAGGGCCATCTAAGTTTGGCTCTAAGAGTTCTAAGTACTTTGGAGCTGGAAAACTGACATCTGCAAGCCAACTATAGCCACTGCTTGGTTTTGTGTAGCTTACAAACTAGGAACTGTTTCTATACCTTTAAAGGGTTGGAGGGGGGATCAAAATGACAATACTTTGTAACACATGAGAAATGTCCATGGTTAATGTCCATAAGCTGGGTTGGTTTGGAGCGCGGCTGTGTGTGCTCCTGAGTGCTCCAGCCACAGCATCGAAGGCTTGTAGCAGAGCCCAGTGGCCCGCAGGACCTGAAACACTGTCTCTCCTTAGGAGCTAGGAAACATGGCTGACCCCTGACTTGGGGGATCTGATCATCTCAAAGGGAAGAACTCTGGAATCTGGAGGCCTCAGGCCCCAGAGGGAATTATCAGATACAGTGTATTGTCACCAGGTTCTTGATTGTGTCCAAGGCCACAGTGGTCTTGAAGAGTGGTTACGTAGAGGTTCTGACATGTGACCTAAGCCACCTGCTGCTTGCACACTTGTTCACTGGCTTCAACACATGTCCAAGGCACAAGAAGGAGGATGGGAGAACAAATAGGGTTTAGAAAGGAAGGGGAACACCATAGTCTGCAATGGATCTGAGGTCTAGGTATCAACCACCATTATTTCCATGGCTTTGTCCTCTGGGAAGTATTTGCTGCTGGACCATTCTGACAATGTAAGAAGAGGCTGCTAGTTGTTTTAAGAAGTCCGACCGCAGCTCAGAACAGACCACTCCAGACCACGCAGTTCCAAGGGGGAGGAGGTTTATTCAGGGCATAGGGCAAAGGTGAGGAGAAGAAGGTGGAAGAGATAAGAGAGAGGAGAAGTAGAGGCCGGCCATGACCACGTGGAGAGAGAGGAAGGTGGGGGAGGGGACAGAGAGGCAAGAGGGTAAGAGAGAAAGAGTAAGAGAGGAAGAGGAAGAGGAAGAGAGCAAGAGAGAGAGGAGGGGGCAAGCAGCCCCTTTTATAGTGGATCAGGCCTACCTGGCAGTTGCCAGGTAACTGTGGGGAGGAGCATACCTGGCTGTTGCCAGGTAACTGGGGAGATGGAGTTTAGACAGAATACTAACAGAGGCCACAGACAGGATGGAGACAAGGAGAGTGATAAGCCCTCTGGACCCCAAAAGTCAGGGCCTTGAGCTTAGGTCATGGCAACCCTCGACAGTCAGAGACCCAAAGAGAACCTGCAGAAGCTTTGGGTGTACATTGTGCCAAACCTGACCTTTTGCAATTTGAGGGATTGTCCCCTTACCCTGAGCCACAACCTCTGACTTTGTCAAGGTCCTCTTTGACATGTCTTTCCTCCAGGCTCTTTTCCTATCTAACTGTACTCCAGTGACAGCCCAGACAGCAGGGAACGGAGCAGGGGGTTTTCAGCTCCTTGGGAATACATCTTCCTTTAGGTGTGGAGGGCCAGGAGTCCTGCTGGACATCCCACAGGATCAGGTAGCAGAGTCACCAGGGAATTCCAGGTCTCCACACACTCTCTAGTGCTGTCCTGAGGCTCCTGCTCAGCTCACAGTTGTTCCAGTGTTGAGACATCTCAGCTTGGAAATCCTTTCTTTGCACTCACAGGTGCTGATACAGCCCTGAACGAGTACAGTATTTTTACCAGCTGGACTAGACTGGGCAGGATACCAAACACTACCTTCTCCTTTGAAAGCCCTCCCTGCCAGTGAACTCAGCAGTGCCCGCTGCCATGATGAAGGTGGCCACTGGGTGGGGCTTCTCATAGGTTCACTTGAAGGTGACTCAAAGTAAAGGGAAAGCTGTAGAACCAGAAAGATCTGGGTTTGAATTCTGGCTCTTGAGAGAACTCTGATCAATAATATAAATTCTTCATTCTGGGTTTGGTTTTTATTTTTTTTTAAAAATATGGCTTTACCCTTTTTAATGTTTTCTTTAGGTGCACTGGTGTTTTGCCTGCATGTCTGTGTGTGGGTGTTGGATCCCCTGGACCTGAAGTTACAGACAGTTGTGAGCTGCCATGTGGGTGGGAATTGAACCCAGGTCCTCTGGAAGAACAGCCCATGCTCTTAACCACTGAGCCATCTCTCCAGCACCTGGGTTTGTTTGTTTTAATTAATACATTAAAAACAAAACGGGGAGAGCTGGGGATGTAGCTCAAGGGGAGAACTCGTGTCTAGCATACACAGACTCCAGGGGTTCCATCTGTGGTGATTCACAATAGAAAACCACTTCAGCCACAGCAGCAGCAAACCAACCCCCTGAGGATATGACTCTTGTCATTTGGATATAAAAGACTCCCACATTAAAGGCACATGGTTCCTACTGTAATGTCCAGTGGTATGATTTGGGGGAACTGAGTGGAGGCTCTAACCTAATCAGTACATTAATCACCAGCTAGGAAGAGTGAATCACAGTGCTGTCTGCAGAAGCATCAAAGCCTGAGTTCACATCCCCAGCACCCATATAAAAAAAGGCAGGCATGGTTTTTAGTGCCTGTAACCCCAGTGTGGGCTTGGATGAAGACAGAAGGATTGCTGGGGTTGTAGGCCATCAGCCTAGCCAAAAAAGAATTAAGTAAAACACAAGCTCCAGGTTCAGTGAAACACCCTATGTTAGGGAAACCCAGAGTCATAGAACAGGACACAGGTTTTACACATCCCCCTTTAGTCTCTGCACAGAGACTAAATGTATATAATGTATTATATATACAATATATATATATACATTATATAATATATATAATTATATATACATTTATATATAAATATATATAAATTTATATATACATTTATATATAAATATATATAAATTTATATATACATTTATATATAAATATATATATAAATGTATTTTATATACAGGTACACACACAGGATTAATCCATTGATGAATTCACAAGGTAATGACATTGGGATGAGGTGGAAACTAGGGAGACCCCATTGGAGGAAGTCAGTCGCCTCTTTCTCCTCCTCTCCTCTCTCTCCTCCTCTCCTCTCCCTCTCCTCTCCTCTCCTCCTCTCTCTCCTCCCCTCCCCTCCCCTCCTCTCCCCTCCCCTTCCGCCTCCCCTCCCCCCTCCCCTCTCCTCCTCTTTCTTCTTACCCCCAACTCCCCCAGCTGGTATGAGGCAAACAGTAACCCTCCTCATGCTCCTCCTGTAATGATGTTTCTGACTATGGACTGAGGCCTCAGAAACTGTGAACCTGACTAAACCTTTCTTCCTTTAAGCCGATTTTCCTCAGGTAACTTCGCAGCAACAAAAAGTTGGCTAACATCTCCATATGTCAGTGCTGTCGAAGGATGAGCTGCGAGGCACAGAAGTCTTCGCTATCAGAGTACCGCGGAGTGTCTCTACCTCTTACCGAGGCCTTAGACGCTGCTGTAAGGTTCTGTGATGGGCAGGGTTGGAATCCAGTGTTTATTCTCCGGAGTTACCCTCATAGGGCCAAACCCTGAGCCAGGCGCGATTATAGCTGCTCTTCTCCACCAGGTGGCAGCAGCCTGGCTGCCATCTAAGGTTCCAGGCTGGGTGACTGGAAGAAGTTCAGAAAAAGATCTATCTGTTCTGGCCAACACTGAAGATAAGCAAATAGGTTAAGGTGGCCCTCTGTATGTTGAGTTCCTGATAGAGAACCTCCTGGGCATCTGTGGTTGTAAACATACTAACAGTACTAACCACAGATCAGGTTTCTACCAGGAGGAACCGGAACCTCTAGGCAGCTCTGGTCTCACCCGTTCTTAGACCGAGACTCAGGGTGCTGAGTGCTCAGATTTTAGTGGCCTGAGGTCAGTTGGGGGGGGGGGGGGCTTATCCAGTGTTAATAAATTTATAGGACTTAGAAGGGACATTGGATTTTCTTTCTGAAACACCGAAGTTTTCCTTCCCAAAATACTTGGGAGGCCAAGGAGGGGCCATCATAAAATCTGATAGGTCACGTGCTCAGGGAGGCTCGACCTGTAGTCTTGTGGGTGTTTTTAATGAGTGGACAGACCTGAGAAGGCAAATGCAACACGTGAGTTTGTTTACCCATTCATCCAGCAAGTATGTGCAGTCCTAGGCTAGATGCCTCAGGGGATAAAAATGCAGATAGGACACAGGCCCTTTTCTCCACCCCAGGCACCGGGCACACACAGTGGTGCACAAATATACATGCAGAATCAAACGGCAACAACAAAACCCCACACATGAATAAAATAAATAAAATTTATCACCGCGTGACGGGGGATCTGAGTCAACTGAATTAAAGGACTTTACATTATCGATTTTCTTCTTTTTTTCTTCAGATTTCTGTTCTTCATTATCTGATTCAGACCGAAAATTAAACCATTAGGCTGTGAAGTGGGGAAGAAACAGAAAGGGAGTGCCTGGGGGCTTCAGACTTGCCACAAGGATCCACAAAGCAGAGCGTGAGTCCCCTACACTGTTTCTAGTGTGTTCAGATCGGAAAGGGAAGGCATCCCCCCACCTCCTCCCTGCCCGAGTCTCAGGAAACCACTGACCCCACTCTGCCTCCTTGCAAGTCTTCAGACACACAGAAGAGGGCATCGGATCCCCTTACGGATGGTTGTGAGCCACCATTGAATTCAGGACCTCTTAATTGTCAAAGACACAGAGAAATGTAAAAAAGAAAATAGAGTATTGTCTCTTTGCCCTCAGGTAATATTATACATATATATACACATACATGAATAATAATGAATATTTGTTTTGGGAAGGAGACAGATAATCGGGTGTTATAAATATGAACTGTTTTCTGCAAATAATCACAAAAAGACAGACACATAGATGCTAAGAGTTATATGCACTACTGATTTTTTTGTTTTTGTTTTTATTTTACCAGGGAGGGAAATTTAAGAAATCAATTAAGTTATTTGGAGAGGAAGGACCCTGTGGGAGAGAAACGGTCAAGAACACTTTCACTTTTATAATCTTGCCATGCTATTTGCGATATACTGGTGGGGCAGGGAGGGTATTTGTGTGTGCCACACCACACTTGTGGAGGACTTTCAAAAGCCAACTCTCACAGAATAGTGGTGGCTCACACCTTTAATCCCAGTGCTTGGAGGCAGAGGCAGGTGGATCTCTGAGTTTGAGGGCAGGCTGGTCCACAGAGTGAGTTCCAGGACAGTCAGGGTTACAGAGAGAAACCCTGTCTCAAGGGCCAGTACTCTCCTATAGACCTGGAGACTCAAACACAGGTCCTCTTTTCCTTCATATACATTCATGAAGGTTTTTGCTTTTGCTGTGTTGCCTCTAGTTGGCTTTTACTGTTGCTGATAAATCTTAACACTATTTGTCTGGTTCTTCAGAGGACCCAAGAGATCCTTGCACTTGGTTGATCACAGGTAACCGGATTGTACCCAGAAATGACCTTTGTGGTAAGGAGGACGGTTGCTCTGGGCCCTTAGCTTCCCAGGGACTTAGCATTGAGAATCCATGGCTTTGTCTTCTTTGAGGGAAGTTGCTGCCTCTCTTTTCTGATCTGCAAGCTTAGCTGCTGTGGGCCTGCTCTCCTGAACACCCACTGCTCTGGGATGGAGTGCTGAGACCGACTCCCAGCTGTGGAGGCTGTGCTCCACAGCGGCTCCTCAGGACTCAGGCTCCTCAGAACCAGATTGTTCTATTCGACTGCTGTACATGGCTGTGCCATGCAGCTCTGAGAGTCACAAACAAACAGGAAACCAGTCCACTTCCTCTTTGGTGAGGCTGGCCCCTAGTCTTTATCAGCTTGTTAGCCCAGAGGGGAAGGAGCAGCCAGGATTCAGAAAACAACTTCCTGCTAGAGATCACAAGGAATTTTGGTCCCACTGCCAGGACGAGGTTCTCTACTTGGATACATTTGCCTAGGTTGGCCAGCCTTCTTGACAAGAAAGTCTAGCTCCAATCTCCGCCATGGGGAAGGCTTTTCTTATAAACACAACCCTGCCTGGGTCCCCTTAGCCTCTACCACTTTGACCTCTGAACTTTCATGAAGCAGCTCTTTAGGTGACAATCATGAGAACGTGCTGTCCCTAAAGGCAGCACTGACACATTTTCTTGTGCCTTTCTCAGTGTCTACCCCACACAGCTCTCCCTGTTCACTGGATGCTCATTCATGTTCACAGATTATACAAGCAATCACAGAAGGGGGCACCAAACAGAGCTGGCTCCGGATGGGGCCAGAAAGCATTGCTACATGGGACCATGGGGCAGCTGAAGCAGAGGGAGTGGTGGGGACAGTTACAAGTGTGAAAACGAGGTATGGCCAGAATGGAGGCTGGAGATGAGAACTACAGATATTTGGTACAGTCAACAAGTCCTGCATGCGGTCAGCACATATGGGAAGAGATAGACTGCCTAACTGCCAGCCCCTAAGGCATCAGATAGAGAGGAGGCGACCGTTCAAAAAGAACTCGGACTTTTACACATACTGCCAGAGGGGCTGAAAGATGGCTCACCAGTTGAAAGCACTTGCTGCTCTTTTGAAGGACTCTGGTTCCATTCCCAGTGCCCACATGTTGGGTAAGAACCCTCTAGAACTCTAGAATGGTCCTAGGGCATCCAACACTTTCCTTCTGGCCTCTGTGGGCATTCATGCATGCAGTACGCAAACAGAGAAGCACACAAAACAGCCATACACATAAAATAAATGGATCAATTAAAAGTAAAAGGCCACTGTCAGACATAAACATAATGTTGAACATTGATCTAATCCTTTACAGTGTGACTCAGAGTATAAAGTAGGATACCGTCGAGCCCTGGGCAATCTTTATGACTATCAACTACTTTGGAGAACATTAGATGTGGGCCTGGCAGCTGGGGTTGAGTCACTGTCGTTTACTAAGAAAAGAGGAGGAGGAGGAAGAAGAGGAGGAGGAGGAAGAAGAGAAGGAAAAAGAAGAGGAGGGGGAGGAGGAAGAGGAGCAGGAGGAGGAAGAGGAAGAAACCTCTGCTACCAACTGTTTGGTTATTATTGTTTTGTTTTTTAATAAAACTAGGTGCTGAAAGAAAAGAACACATACACAAACACACACACACTACAAGACTCTAAATACCCAGTCATCTTTTCTTTGCGGTTGTTTGGACTTTGAATAAAAATTTTTTTATTAAGCACATGGGTGCAGAGAATCGAGATAGGTGTGGATAGTGGGGACCAGGTGTGGAAGGGTGGGGACCCCACGCAGGTGGGGATGGAGGACAAAGTGCAGTAGAAAATGACCAGCATGCCATGATGGGGCTGAGATGGGACAATATAGAAGCAGATGTTTGCAGAGGCCCTAGGAGGGAGCATGGTGTTCTCAGACCTAGGCCACAAAAAACTGCAGCAAGATATGGGTGTGTAGCTTGGTGCAGGACCTTGAGCTCAAGGCTATAGGTTCAATTCTCCATCACTAGAGAACAGAAGGGGGAGGAGGGAAGTATCCTTGAGTCAATTGCTCTGAAAGTCCCTAAGGAGTACCATGCTCACAATGAAGATCATGAGAGTGGGCAGAGGCACATCCTGGTGATTGTCCCAAGGATGCATGCCCATGAGATTCAAGGTGTTCCTTGGTCTTTCACTTAGCCGCACATACAGTCTTACCAACAGCACAGTGTGAGCTTCTTTGGTGCCCTACTAAGTTTCCAACCCTTTGCCCCATAGCCATACACAAAAGCTCTGTCCAGAGAGCAGGGCAGAAGCTGGGCACAGTAGTGATAACTGGCCAGACATTCCTGGCCCTGTCAGCATGCCAGCATCCCCCAACTTAGCCCAGACCCCATCAGACAGACAAGATGAGATAAATGGAACCCTCAGGTTAAAAATACCCAATTTGTTGTAAAGAGAAATAGGCACAGGAAGGAAGTGCGGGGAGGCAGTCTAGAGAAAAAGCCCCAAAGAAGAAGGTGGTATTGAAGGCTAAGAGTGAGTCGGCTGGAGAGTCCATGCTCTCAGGCTATCCTTGGTGGGCAGGCCACTCAGGCAGTCCCTCACAGAGAAATGGTTTGTGTTCAGAGACCAGGATTTGAATCCCCACAAAACGTCTCAACCCAGGTATGAGACTGACAAGCAGACACCTCCAGGTTGGTGGGACTCAGAGGCTCGGAGGAAAGCCCTTCGTCACACTTGTGTCTGGGAAAAGTCACTAAGCCAGCAGACCTTCCACCCTGGGGAGACTGGGAAGGGTACATAGCTGGCCTGGAACCTCACCCACACCTTGGGGGAAGGAAGAACAGTGAATCAGAGCTGAATGGAGCCAGCATAGTGTCTCTGTGCCACAGAGATGTCGATCGAGGCTCTGGGTGCAGGGAACCTGACTCTCCCTGTAGTAGCTGCAATGACCTTGGTCTACTGCTTGATTTGTGCATGTGTCTGTCTCCTTCTCTGTGGAAAGTAGACGGCTGTAGGTGGTAGCCTGGTAGCATCACAGAGAGGATTAAGTAAGCCAATCAAAGTTTCTTTTCCCCTACAAGTTGCTTCTTAAAGCTGGATATGGAAGGTGTGGTGGAGGTGCATGAGGGAGAGACACTCTCTTAACCAACGCTGACGGGTGGCCTTTCACAGGAAGCCTGCTCTCTACCTGACCAGAAGGGAAGCAGCAAAAAATACGATCTGTGGTAAATACAGCACAGACCCAAGCATCCCAGCAGATACGGACAACCAAGCAATCATATTTTAACATGGCAGGAGAGTATTCTGTGCCAACCTCCAGGAGGCAAAGCTAAACCCTTTGTCCTTAGTGTGGGGAGGGGGCCAGGCTAGCTAGTCCTGGCAAGAAGGAAGCCAAGGGAAGAGAGTTAAGTAAAAAGGAGTGTGCACACAGGATGACATCTCTGGAGCAGCAGGAGCGAGTGGGAGAGTCAACAGGGACAGACCCCGGGTGCTTCATTAAGAACTTGCTTCTGGTCCGGTCCAGCGGATCACACCTGTAATCTCAGCATTTGGGAGACTGAGGAAGGAGGATCATGAGTTCTGGTTCAGCCTGAAAAACATAACAAGACTATCTTAAAAAAAAGAAAGAAAGAAAGAAAGAAAGAAAGAAAGAAAGAAAGAAAAGAAAAGAAAAGAAAAAGAAATCAAATATAGCCACGCATGCTGGAATCTACCTTTAATAGCAGCACTCGGAAGGTGAATCTCTATGAGTTTGGTCTACATAGAGAGTTCCAGGACAGCCAGGGCTACATAGAGAAGTATAACATTTATGAAACCCTGTTTCAAAATAAATAAATAAATAAATAAATAAATAAAACAAGTTGGCACTTTAGCAACTAGGATGTAGCTCAAAGACAGATGCCCCTCCTGTAACACACTAGCATGCTTGAGGCCCTGAGTTAGAACTCCAGCACTGTGACAATGACAACAGCACCTTATAGTCCAGGCACGGGGCAAAAGGAGGGGATCTGAAGGTGGCACTTGATCTGTGCGCTGAACAGATTTCATTGGCACAGCTGTGGAGCGTAAATGAGAGGGGAAGAGGTTTGTGGCAGGGAGGCCAGCAGTCAGACGGCCCCTGCTATGCCAGGCAAGAGACAAAAAGAAAGCTCTTAGCAAGCAGAGTAACTGGACCGACGAAAAGGAGAAGAGAAGGAGAGAGAAGACATCTCCATGGTGTGTGGTCCCTCGCCTGGACTTGTAGTAGTGTCCTTTAGTGGACATCAGGGATAAAGGGAGAGAAAGGGTTACATAGAATCTTTGTATAGAATAGCAGGTTTCAGGAGGGCGAGATGGCCAGGTGTCAGGGTAGGGGGGTGGGCATGCCAAGGGTGATAGATGTAACAGCAGAAGTAAGGTGAGCTGGCAGAAGGATGGCTCCCTTCAGAATTGAGCAATAATTACTTTTGTTTGTTTGTTTGTTTAAGACAAGGTCTCTCTAGATAAGCCCTGGCTGTCTTGGAACTTTATTAATTTATCTGAGACAGGGTCTCTCTAGATAGCCCTGGCTGTCTTGGAACTCACCATTTAGACCAGGCTGGCCTTGAATTTACAGAGATCCACCTGCCTCTGCTTCTTGAATACTGGGATTAAAGGTACGTGCCACCACGCCCAGCATAATCACTGATATTTTTAAAGATTAGTTGTTATGTAACTCATAACCCTACCACTGAGCCCCTACTATGATTTTTTTCCCAATCATGGTAGAGTTTTTTTTTTTTAAGATTTATTTTTATGTATATATGAATACACTGTCGCTGTCTTCAGACACACCAGAAAAGGGCATCAGATCCCATTACAGATGGTTGTGAGCCACCATGTGGGTGCTGGGAATTGAACTCAGGACCTCTGGAAGAGCAGTCAGTGCTCTTAACCACTGAGCCATCTCTCCATCCCTCCCCTACTATGATTTTAATGTATAGCTGGATATAGTCACTGGTTTTGTGTGGTAGATGAAACTTCCTCAGGTAGAGGAGATGGGAGGCATCCCAGAGGGGCCAACAAGCCTTTTTGCTCTTTAATTTGTAGTCAGAAAGATGATAAAATGCCATAGTTTACACTGCATCAAAAATGACATATGCATTATTATTGGGCCTGAGCTAAATCAATTATTTTTACAAAATAGAAAAATGACTTAAGGTGATCTTGCCAAGACATGGCAGATAAAGATCATGGGAATTCAGGAAATGCTAGCACACAACACATGGCAAGCCAGGTGTGGAGGTGCACGCCTGGATTCTCTCCACCCAGAGAAACAGGGAGCACTACAAGTTTGGAACCAGCCTGGTCTACACAGCAAAGCTCAGGCCAGCCAGGGCTACATAATGAGACCCTGCTAAAAGGAAGGAAGAGTGGGGGGAGGGACGGAGGGAAAGAGAAAGAGAGAAAGGCTGAGGAGATAGCTTAGTTAGTGAGGTATTGGCTGTGATGACCTTGAGTTTGACCCCCCAAGATCCATTAGAGGGGAGGGGAACAGAAGCCCATAATCCTAGCACCAAAGAAGTAGATATGGTGTTTTCTGGCTGGCTAGTCTGGCTGAATCTGCAAGCTCCAGGGTTTGAGATCCTGTCTCAAAAGAATAATGTGGACAGTAATAGAACAGTGCACGCAGCATCCTCCTCTGGCCTCCAGGTGTGCACATCACCTGCAGACACATGTGCACATCACCCACATGTACATTAAATGTTTTTTTCAAGTGAAAAATGGAAATGAAGTGATAAGAGAAGAAGGAAAGAGCAAAGTTGGCCTCTTCTCCATCTGTCTCCATCATAGTTCCATTATGATGCTAAAAGAGTGAGAGTTTAATGAAGTCTAACAGGAATATGGCGGAAATAACTCTTGACACTGTTAAGGCAACAATTTGAAGTCAACAGTTGTGCCACTGTTGAACCATGAGACTCGGAGCTGGAGAGATGGCTCAGCGGTTAAGAGCACTGACTGCTCTTCCAGAGGGTCCGGAGTTTAATTCCCAGCAACCACATGGTGACTCACAACCATCTGTAATGGGATCTCATGCCTTCTTCTGGTGTGTCTGAAGACAGCTACAGTGTACTCATATACATAAAATAAATAAATCATTTTAAAAAAAATGAGACTCATTGAGCTGTGATTGCTGGCAGCGTGTTAGAAATAGCTTAGCCAGGTGTGATGTATGTCTTGGAAGGCAAGAGGGTCAGGAGCTCTGGGCCAGCCTTGGCTACATAGCAAATGTGAGACCAGCCTGGAGTACAGAAAGCCTTTCAGAAAGTGCATTTGCTTTGAAAGCACAAGGGCCTTCGTTTGGATCCCAGCAACTATGTAAGAAGCTGCGTGTGGCTGAGTCCATGGACCTCCATGCTGGGGTAGGGGTATGGAGACGGGTGGATGACTGGGGCTTGCTAACTACCAACCAGCTCTCCAGGTTCAATGAGAACCTGTCTTGAGGGGAAAAAAATGGAAAGTAATGAAGCAGGACTGTCAATTTCCTCCTTTAGCCTCTACTAACAAGCACACAGACATATAACTTGTGCACACATGCACACATACATACATACACATACATGCACGCGTGCATGAAATAATTAAAATGTTATTGCAGATAAAATGTAATACCTTAGCCAAGCATAGTGATGCATGCCTTTAGTCCCAGCACTCAGGAGACAGAGACAGGTGGCTCTCTGTGACTTTGAGGCCAGTCAGTGAGTTCCGGGACAGTCAGAGCAAATAGTGAGACCCTGTCTTAAAACAACAACAAGATGTAAGTAAGTACTTTGCTATGGGGGATTGTCACTTCACAAAGACTGTAATTTCAGCAAAAGTTTTAAAATCCTGGGTCTTGGATCCCAGAGAACGAGCTACCTTTCTACTTCCTCAGTGCTCCACATCCAGAATACTAGGGATTGTATTTATCCTGCAGAACAAAGGATGCTTGTATTCGGGAATTGTGGCTGCAATGGCTCATGTGTCCTTCATCGCCTTGGTCCTTCCCTTCCTTTTGGAGATGAGAGAAAGATTAGTCAAGCTTCCTGGAGAAAAGCCTTAGGTAAATACAGGACGTTGCAGAATTACTGTTACTCTTTAACAACACTAGCAGCTGTGCTCTGTGTGCCTCTGAGGGGCTCCAGTGAACAACCAGACCAGGGGTCATTAGCAAACACTCCAACTCTTGCTCTCCTGACACCATATGAATCTAGGGGTCCCTGTGGCATATGAGTCCTGGGGGAATGAAGACTTCTGGGGCTTAGAAAAACTGAAGTTCGAAAGGGAAGGGGCGGGGGCGAGGGGTAACTGTCATTCCCTATGGTAGGAAGAGCCTACCTCCTTCTAGACAGAGACCAAAAGTGAATTGGGCCAGTGGCTGGTCATGGAAAGCATTACAGGTGTCAGCCTTGGAGCCAAAGTCATGGGGATGAAGTCCTCACTGGGGCGTGGGTGCCTACAGCCCACCTGGCAAGAAAGCTAGGGGTGGGGTTCCTCTCCTCCCGTCTCTTTCTACACCAATTGCATTTTGTAGTAAAATAAGTATGTGTTCTATTTAAAAGTACATTTGTGTGAGGAATTTAACAGGGCAAAAATGATTCTTCTCCACAATTGATGTCCAATACATATTCACTGAGCTTACGTCATGTACCAAGACAGCACGGGGGAGATGCCAGGGCACAGATGACCTTGTGGGTAAGCTAAGATTTGCAGATAACTAGGACACAAATGGATAGGGGCTTGAAGAGGTTCAGATGTAGAGGAACCAGAGAGAGTCAGACAGGGTCATGCATGGCTCAAGGCCTTGAAAGGTCAGAGAATCTGATCAAGTAGAGATGGAGATACTGACATCCCAAAGAACGAGCCAACCCCACAAACGGAGAAGCGTGGGACACATGTGGTGAGCTGAGTAGTTACTTCACTCTGGCAAAGAAAGAATATAGGAGACTAGGATTGCAAACGTGTTTTGGGAATGAGCGATACTCTCTCCTGCTCCCCCTCCCCCCATTTATCACCCATGAGCACTACAAGCTTTGGAAAGTTTCTGGGTGAGTAACGATGAAAACAAAACTTGTCCAGAGCCCTACAATGGGAACAGCAATTCAGATGCAAGGCTTCAGGCCTTTGTACTGACCAGACACAGATGGGTCTGTGGGAAAGTGCCCTGGGCCAAGGGCAGGTGGATTGCTTCTCTGAGAAACCCTGGAACCCAAGTTTCCAAGCGGCTGGGCGTCCTTCACCTCTGTTGGCTTGGGTCTTGTTAAGCTAAATCTTCCCATGGAGCCTGGGTGGTGGACGGGGCTGGTAGCTAGACTGAAGCTCTTGGAAACTCAGATGGGTTGGGCTGGGAATGGCTGAGTGTGGGATCCCTGTAATAAAATCTAGGGAAAGGAGCCCTTGCAGTGTCCTGGGGTGTGAGGCACAGGGCGTGGGGCCCTGCATTCCCAGGTGGCTGAGACGCGCCGCCACTGCTGACTGAGTATCATTATTATTCCTGCTCGGGCTTCTTGGAACTTTCATCCTGCAGGACCCTGCCTGGCTGGGCAAGCGTCACCGACTAGCAAGGGGTGGGGCAGGCAGGTAGCTCCTGGCAGCAAGGGAACAAGATGTAACTAGGGTTTTCCGGCCATTCCCAGCTCCTTTATAACCATGGACAGAGTTTCGCCAGGGGAAACTGAGACACACCAGCAATGAATGAGTTGGTGAGGTCCCTCAGTGGAGACCCCTCCTTCCCTCACTATGTCCTTTATAAGGTCATGTTTATTCTCTGTAGGCTGGGGCTGCTCTTGCAGGGCTGGAGGAGAGCCAGAGAAGGTGTGGATTCTAGAAGAGAGAACTGGGCTGGGGCCAGGACATCAGAGCTGGTACCCTCTGTGCCAGGTGCTTCGGGCATCATGAGGTCAGGCGCCTGGTTTCGAGTCTCTCTGGAAGGTTCTGCTATTTGGGTGGATCTTCCACAAGCCCCCAAGGGAGGGCAAGGCTGGAGACGTGCAAAATGCCCAGCTCTGTCCCAGTGGAGACTAGATTCAGCCATCCTGGAATAGGAAGAGCCTAGATCTCATAAAGATGGGTCAGGCCCAGGAGCAAAGGACCAGACAAAGGCTCATAGACTGAGAAAGGTGTGTGTGTCTGTGTGTCATGTGCATCTGCGTGTGTTGTGTGTATGTTTGTTAACACCAGCTTCCAGTGGGGACATGTCACTGCTTGCTGAGACAGATCAAAGGGAGAAGGACTGGAAGGGAATGTGAACAGCAGACTGATGACTTAGGTAAGGGGTTGAGTGGAACACTACAAAACACATGGATTCTGGCCCACTGGGCACCCTCTGGAGAAGGAAGGGAGCAGTCCAGTAGTCTACAGGCTGAGGCCCTTTCTCCACCAGTGCCTGTCCCTGTGAGTAGCAGCCCCTGGAACCATCTTCTGGTTTAAAGGGAAAGTGGGTCAACACAGAATAGGCCATGGACGCTGGAGGAGAAAAGGTGATAAGCAGTATCCCAGCAGCCTCCACGAGCGCTCCCAGGACCCACATTCATGAAGGTAAAGCATTTATAATGCAACTGCTGTGAGCAAGGCAGGCTACTTGGCTCTGTGGTTCAATACATGAGATACATTCTCTGCTCTCAGGAGGCTCTCCGGAGAAAGACAGGTCTTTCTCTTTGACTCTTAGTTGAGTCCAGAGACATCTTTGCCCTGTTGGTGGTTGTGTCCGCTCTACCCATGCCAGCAGTCTGCCAGTTCTATGGAGTTACACACACACACACACACACACACACACACACACACAAGCAAGTTTCACTAGAACACCCAGCTTTCAGCTACAAAAGTCATCTCTTAGGCTTCCTGTTGTGTCAGACTACATAAGGCTCACTGTGACCCTATCAGATCAAACACACCCTTCTGCCTACAAGACCTCCACCTACTTGCTTTCTCCTGGTGATCCAAAGACTCCACAGCAGACTCTCAAAGCTAATTAGATATAATATGAGCTTCTGGGGGATCTTCAGGGCCCTGCCACAGGTTTTTATTCTTACTGCCCAACAGTGTTTCTCATCCCCCAAACTGCCCCTTCCTGTCCCCAACAGAGTCTCTCCTTATCCCCCAAAGAGTCCCTTCTTGTCCCCAATAGTGTCCCTTCACATCCTCAGCACACAAATATCGGTAATGTAACTGTCAACATTTGAACAACAGCATAAACCTTTTCAAGAGAAACCTTTCCATGTTTATAGCCAATTAATTTGACAGGCACATTTAGAATAGAGGCTATGGACCAGGTATGGTGACAGTCACTGAAATAGCTCTTTTGATGTTGGGGGAAAGATAGGCCAGTTGTCATGGAGTGAGTGAGGGGCACATTTGAGCAGGGCGGGTAGATACTGAAGGAGACGGATGTACTGAGGATCGGATAGAGCAATGCTCACGGTTTTCCCAAATCCCTCTCTGCTGCCCACCATAGTCTCCTCGAGCTTTCCCTTGCTGGGCTCTTCACATTGTCCAGAGTGCCTCGATGGGAGGAATGGAGAATGTTCACATGGCATGTTCCCGTAGGCACCACATTGTTCTTCTGCAGTGGAAAAAGTTCCTCCATTCCTGCAGTCAGCATCCTCTGGAAGTGATACAGGAAATAGATACAGAAATTAGAGTCTAAAATATCTGTTCAGTTTTTTGTTGTTGTTTTTGTTTTTTAAAAAGCCCTTCGGAGACTGAGCTTGGTGAGTAAAATACTTGCTAAACAAGCCTGAGGACCTGAGTTTAATCTCCAGTCCAGGATGGGGGAAGCACAGACCAGAAGCTGTCTGGGGTGTGCTGGTCAGCCAATCTTGCCAAGACAGTGATCTTTAGATTTAGTGAAAGACCCTATCTCAGAAGCTAAGATGATAAATGACAGAGGAAGACACTCAGTTTTGATGTGTGTGTGTGTGTGTGCTTGCATGAACATGTTCACCTTACTCTCACACCCTTCAAACAATGGAAGTTATGAATGGCTGCAAAAGGCCCACACCATTCCACCTAGTTAGGAAGTAACAGCTCCCATCCCCTGACCAGTCATCTGGTGGGGAAAGAAATCCGCTGTGCTTGGCTTTAGCTACAGGGGTAGGTGGGTCTGTGAGACTTGTCCATGAAGGGAGGCTCTAACTATCCTCCTGCGGTTGCTTGGCGTTGAGCAGATGCTTAACCAAGCTAATCAGAAGAAAAGGCTTCCAACTGCCTCACCAAGGCAAGATGCTACCAATCCCTCCTTTTCTCTTATCTGCCCCACACCACCTGGCAAGTTATGAGCCGTTTTCTACTCTGAATGCACAGCTCCTGTAAACCAACATGTGGCCTTTGAGGTTGATCACCACCCCCATTTCCTTAAGCACCAACCTTCATATGGATAATTTTGAAAGGATGTGATAATGAGGGCGCAAGTGGGAGCCAGAACATGCTTGACTGCTCTCCCGGTCCTCCTCTCATGATGGGGGCTCTCCCCACAACTTGGTGGCTCTGTCTTCAAGGCACCTTAGCCCAGGGGGTAGAATTCCTGGTCATGAAACTGCGATAGCTCTCAAATGCTAAGAAAGATCCTGTGCCCAGGAAGCCGAGCAGGAGAGGAGTCTTTTTTAGATCTGCCTGGCGACATTGAAAAGTAGGGCTGTACAGTGAGGCAGGCGTGTGAAATAACATGGCCGAAATGCTGCCCTAAGTGTAGAGTTTCCCAAACCAAAGGGTAGGTCATTACAAGTGTATGAGCTCCTCCCCTTCTCCCTCCCTTCCCTTCTCCCTTTTTCCATTTTTCTCTCATTCCTCTTTTCTCTTTCCTCTTCTTCCTCTTCCCCCTCCCCATCCCTTGCCCTTTTCCTTTTGGCTTCCCCGTGCAATCGAACATCGAGTCCCCACATGAGGATACATCTCCGCTGTTCACAGCCATCTGGTCAAGCCTAGCTGGTCAAGCCCTGCATGCTAATGTGTATGTATATATATATATATATATACATATATACATATATATATATATTATATATAATCATATATATATGTATTGTATATAATTATATAATATATAAATAAAATATTATATTTATTTATTTATTTATTTATTTATTTATTTATTTATTTTTGGTTTTTCGAGGCAGTGTTCCTCTGTGTGGCCCTGGCTGTCCTGGAACTCACTTTGTAGACCAGGCTGGCCTCGAACTCAGAAATCCACCTGCCTCTGCCTCCCAAGTGCTGGGATTAAAGGCATGTGCCACCACCGCCCGGCAATAAAATATTATAAATAATATAATATATACAATTATATAATATATAATATATTAATATATAATAATATATTAATATTACATGTTAATATATTAATATTAATATATTATTTATATTATAATATATTAATATTACATAATGCATGCCAATATTTTATATATATATATATATATATATATATATATATATATATATATATCAAGATACAAGGAACACAGCAGATATGTCTCTTTGTAGTGAAGCTTATCTCCAGAATCATGTCTCAGTCTGAGGAACTGAGAGTTGGAGAGGAAGTTGTATGTACAGTGGGGACTGCTGCATTATTCTAATCTCATCATCATCATCACCCCCCTTCTCCTTCTTTTGAGATGGGGGTCCCATGAGTTCTGATCCTCCTGGATCCACTTCCTAAGTACTGGGATTACAGGCGTGCACCACCACACTTTGTTTATACACCATTGGGGATCAAACCCATGGCTTTGTGTTTGCTAGACAAGGATTCTACCAGTTGAGCTGCATCCCAGCCCAGTGCCTTTTTTTTTTTTTTTTTTTTCTTAAAGCTGAAGCACCATCTCTTTATCACCATCTCTTGTTAAAGAAGAAAGTAGCAGTTTACCCAGGGCACGCTATTGGTGGGAAAATGGAGTCAGAGTATCATATTGATGGGCCAGGGCACACTGGTAGTCAAGGAAGAGCCCTAGTCCTTGGCAGCCTTCATTTTATGGCTGCTAAAGGATACCAAAGAGGAAGGAGGAAACCCTAGCCTCCGCAAATAGTTTATAATCCAGGGAGGCCCTGCTTTAACCAGGCTGAATACAGATGTAGCAGAACACAGGGGAAGTGACCCAAGGTCCCATTGAGGAAGTAGGGAAGGCTTTGCAGAGCAGGCGGCCATTTGAGCTGAAATGTAAAGGACCAGCTCTCTGCTAGGTAAACAAGAACGGATGGGTGTTCCCGGTGGAAGATAAGAGCATGGCCTGTTGTAGATGCTGGAGATGGTCAACATGTACAGTATGGAAGAGTCAGGGGCAGTGAAATTGACCCCACATTTGGGCAGGTCCCAGAATACCTTGCAAAATAGTTTGGGTTCCCATGTAAGCTATGGAGAGCTGCATGTATTTTCTATGAGTGCTCTAGCAAATCGTCACACACTGTAGGTAGCATAAAACCACACAAATGTGAAGTCTCAAGTCTCGCGAGGCTGCAGTGGACAAAGGCATCTCCCCTTGGATAGCTACTGGGGAGAAACGATCCCTTACTCGCTCACTTCCGCTTCTCTCGGCAGCCCACAATCCTCAGCTCACATCCTTCTCCATCTTCATAGCCAGCATCACATGGTTTCAACCCTGTTTCCCTAACGTATCTCAGACTCCAGCACTCTTCTGCCTCTGTCTTCATGGGGCTCCTGGGATGGTACCAGGTCCATTAGAATCTGTTTAAGCACCACACCCCTGAACTCAGGCACTTTGCAAAAAATCCCTTTCCGCAAAGGTGGCATATTCACAGGTTCGGAAAAGTGGATATGGATCTTTGGGGGGGCACTATGCTGTACATACATGACATGACGGGAAACAGTGAAGAAGCCTGAGCGAAGCTTGAGGTGCCAGGTAGCACAGCACTGTGGCTAAGGGAGCTGGTGTGGAGACTAGAGGGATGGCTCAGTGGTCTGCTCTTGCAGAGGACCGGAGCTCAATTCCTAGCACCCATGTGGTGAGTCACAATCAGCTATCCTTCCAGCTCCAGGGGATCTGACCCCCTTCTTCTGGGCACCAGGGATGCATATGGTGCACATACATACATGTGGGCTCTCATGGTATCCACATTTTAAAAAAAAATGTCGGCCGGGCAGTGGTGGCGCACGCCTTTAATCCCAGCACTTGGGAGGCAGAGGCAGGAGGATTTCTGAGTTCGAGGCCAGCCTGGTCTACAGAGTGAGTTCCAGGACAGCCAGGACTACACAGAGAAACCCTGTCTCAAAAAAAAAAAAAAAAAAAAAAAAAAAAAAAAAAAACAAAACCAAAAATGTCTTGGAGAAAAAAAAAAAAAAAAAAGCTGGTGTGGCTCTGACTACCCCAGTTCACTCTTGCCTCTGCCAGTAAGAACAATGTGACTTTATGCCATTTCAGAGTCATGTTCTCTGTACCTGGGTTTTCTTGTCTGTAAAACAGACGAAACTACCCTGCTTTCTCTATAGTTGCTCAGGTTATATGGGGTAACATGATGAAAGTTAGGACAGGAGGAACCATTCAGTAAACTGCAAGTATCCTGATGCTCAGTGCTAAACACAGAACCCAGCCCACTACAAAGCTCACCAGCACAGGAAGGAAGGAGACACCGAGCACCAGGGATTCTCTGCCACGAAGAACACGTGACACCACAATCCTCTGGATGACTCTCGCCGGCTTCCGCTGTTGTGTAAGGAAACAAAGGCTGGAAGCTGCCTAATCTGTTCTCCTTTCTGCTTTGTTCTGGGTGTTAGAGAGTAAACGGTTTGTTTATTTGTTTGTATTTCAAGATAGGGTTTCTCTGTGTAGTTCTGTCTTGGAACTCATTCTGTAGACCAGGCTGGCCTGGAACTCAGAGATCCACCTGCCTCTCTCTATAAGGCTTGCCTGGAGCTACAATGTAGCCCAGGCTGGCCTTAATCTCCTGGTGATCCTCCTTCCTCAGCTTCCCAAGTGCTAGGATTACCAACGTGAGCTGCCACTACCATCTGTGATACTAATTTAATTCTTTAATGCTATTTATTTATTTAATCCCTCCCCCCACCCCCTCGAGATTTCCGCAACGCTGTATGTGACATTTGGCCATTTGAAAACTTGGTAATGTCTCAGCCAGGTACCTGGTGTGATGATACATACTCGGCTGATTTGGTAGTGACCTGTTCTGGTTTTCTAGATGCCCTTACATGCCTTCGGCCATCTCCTTTGTCCCCACTTCCTACTATGGCACCAACAATCTCCTTGTTCTCTTTCCTTTGTTGCTTTCTTCTCTAAGTGCCCCCCATGAATGCAGATCCAGGGGTTTGCCCAGCAGCAGGGTTGTCAAATAAAACAGAGCTTGGCCAGTGAAATTTGGATTTCAGACGAACAATGAGTAAGTTTAATGTAAGTTTATTCCAAATAGCACTGCCTGTCGAATAGTGCATCATTAACCAGTTATTTGATTAAACGGAACAGTCCATTCTGCAGCATCACCAAGTAACACTTAACTGTTCCCTGATACAGTTTACAAGGTAAGCTGGTACCCAAGCCCCGAAAGTTTCAATGTCGTCTTTTCATATAGTTCTCTGTGGTAAAGCAGAAGAGAGAGGGAAGACTATTCTGGAGGGATGGTGGTCAGAAGGTTGGGCACTGGTCCCTACTGTCTCATGACACAGATGCTTCTGTTGCCCGGTTCTGTGTTTTACAGCGCACACAGGCAAGCCCCTCTTCAGCCTGGCTCCCTGGGGTCTAAAGAGCACACAGGATACTCATTCTGTTGAAGTATTTTGAGATTGCTGCTCTGCTTCCTTTTGAAAACAGGCGCTAGTTGAATGTCATGGCGCATATGTGTAAAATCCCACAAGTGGGAGGCTGAGGCAGAGGATTTCATGTTTGAGCCCAGCCTGAACTGCACAGAAAGACCATTTTTCAAAATGGAATCAACCAAGCCACCTGTATGCTGCACAAAGCATGTTCTACATTGCAGCCTAGGATAATAATGTCAGTTCTTCCCGCCTGTGGGCTATGTATTAGATTGGAGTATGTGATCTGTTGTAACAAGCTATGGTTTGAATATACAAGATTGGTCTTTCTATTGACAAAAAAGCTTTCTCTCCAAAGATCCATTACCCCCACACCTCATGGTCCCCCACACCATGCTCCCCCAACACCATGTCCCCCACACCATGCCCCCCCAGTCTAGCATCCTTCCCCCCTTCCTCCCCTCCCCACTTCACCCCCAATTTCTCATTCTAAATTTCCTTCCATGGTCTGTGGATTCGTTGCCTGATACCCCTCCTATCCCAATATCTTTTTATCTTCTTTTCTTTTTTGTAAAGACAGACTTTCCTGCCTGCCTCTGCCTCTGTCTCCCAAGTGCTAGGAATAAAAGGGCGTACCACCATGCTGGCCCAGGTTATCATGACTGAAGGCCAAAAGTTCAGTGCTAGTGCCAGCCAGACCTCTCCTTGCAGCCCACCAACCCCTCCACTCCCAAGAGCACTTCTTGGCTCTCCACTCCAAGTATGTCTTAGTCTTGTCCCACAGTCTCAGACAGACTTCCGTTCGCATCAGCCTTGTCCAGCCACCTTGTGGTGTCGATGTCTCCATTTCTATCCTTTTGAGTATCATTTCTGAGACTAAACCATGCAGAATACTTTAACAGCTATTATTTAAAGGTTTACTTTTATTTTACGGGTATGCAGGAGTGTCTGCATGTATGAGTGTGTGTCTCATGAGTGCCTGGTATCTGTGGAGACCAGAAGAGGGTGTCAAAAACCCTGGACCTGGAATTAGCAAGTGGTTGTCAACTACCACGTGGTGGGTGGTGGGAATCAAATCCTAGTTCTCCTCAAAAGCAGTAAATGTTTTGACTGAGCCATCCCTCCAGCCTACACCCTCCCCAACTCCCCCCTCCCCCAGAATCCCCACCCCCAAGCATGAAGTCTTAAATCCTGGTCTTTTATTCCTGAGTAAAGAACAAAGCCACCTATCCCAGGCAGTAGGCCTTGGGGTCTGGCCAGGGATTACAGATGCATCCTCAGGTGCACAAAGGCAACAGATATACTTTAAACCTTTATTTACTTTCTAGGAAACGAGGGGGCAGGGAAGTTAAAGACTGGTACAACCTCTAAGAAAAACTTGCTCCAGATAAGGTCTCCTCACCTTAATTGTTATTGTTATTGTTATTGTTATTAATCCAACTCCTATGAAAAGCTGCCACAGGTTTGTTAACAACCTCAGGTCTGGGTTTAATTAATACCTTTGAAGGCTGAGCCCTCGGGCAACGTGTTGTCCACCCCCACAACTCCTCAAGCAGGCTCCACCTCCTCTGACTCCGCTCACCTGGCCCTCTTCTTTATTTTTACTCCGGCCAATCTCTGCTCTTCCAGCCCCCTTGCTCCCGGGTTTGGTAATCTCACCTATCTCCTTTGACCTTCTTTCTCCTTTTTTTTTTTTGCAGCTACCAGATTTCCGATTCAAGAGTCAGGCCTCTAGGGGGTTGAAATCTGAGGTGCCCAGAATTCCCTAGCAGTCCCCTATTCCTGCCCCGCTTTCCAGGTCTCTTCTTGAGAACTTCCGGATGCTTCTCAGGTGGTACAGCCGGTTGGGTGGGTTGGCTGGTTTAGGGTTACAGAGTTTGGCACTGACTCTAGCCCCTCTCAGCTGCCCTCTTTAATTAATTCCAATTAAAAGAAAACTCAACTGGACCTCAATGTGTGCCTCTGGGGCACATGTCACATCAATTACAACAAAACAAAACAAAACAAGCCATAAAAACAATTAATCCTAAAACAGTGCATGATTCTCTCGGAAAACTCACATCAACTGCAGCCTTGGAAAGGGTCTTGGAACCCTTTGCTTTAGCCAGACCTCGAGGCCAAACCCTAAGGAGGACCTTGGCCCAATTTCCTAAGGCATTTCTCTTAGTCCTGAACCAAAGTCTCTCAGATTTAAAAGTCTATCTCTCCATTATAGGAAGTGGCCTTTTGGCAAAAATAAGGATGAATGTTTACTGTGTGCTCCAACACTAAAATGAATATTGAATCGATCTATCATTTTGCCATTACTATAGACCTTGCATGGAGAATAATGTTGAAGATGTCACTGACTGGGTAGAGAGGAGGCAGAGATCCATCATCCATCCATCCATCCACCCTTCCTTCTTTCCTTCCTTCCTTCCTTCCTTCCTTCCTCCCCACTGCTTTCCTTTTTATTTGTTGTTTTATTTTTTATTGGTTTTGGAGAAAGAGGTCTCACTATGTAGATCTGGCTGACCTCAAACCTTAAACTCATAGAAATCTGCCTTCCTCTGCCTCCCTAATGCTACAGCTGATCAAAGGTGTGAACCACCTATTTACCTATTATATATAACTATTTATAGACTCCCATTTATTTTGATTTTATATATACATATATATATGTATATATATATACATATATATATATGTGTGTGTGTATATATATATATATATATATATATATGGCCTGCATGTATATCTACGTATATATAATTAGGTATATATATCTATATATATATATACCTATTTATAGACTCCCATTTATTTTGATTATATATATATATATATATATATATATATATATATATATAGCTTGCATGTATATCTACGTCATATGCATGCCTGGTGCCTGCATGGGTCCTGGGAATCAAACCCAGCCGGAACTTCTAACTGCTGAACTGTTTCTCCATCCCCTACAAATATTTTTTCATCTGTGAAAAGTAAGTTGGCAGATTGAGATAAGCCCTAACCCTCAGTATTACTAATATTGTCCTTTTTGCCTGACTGGAATTAAAATAATATTAGTAGACCAGATAAACATAGCTCTCCTGTTAACTCATTCATCTATTGGCATGTGTTGACTACAAATCACTTTGTTCTTTTATGTTTGTCAGCATCCTGGCTGACCAGTTGAGTCCAAACTTTCAGAGGGCAGAGACCACATCTGTTCAATTTGCTTTGTATGGTGTCCAGCAAAGAGCTACAGGGTGGGGTTGGAGAAGTCGTGGACTTGGACCCTGGCAGCCCAGGTTCTAGCTCTACCCATGTGACTCTTAAAATTAGGGCTTCACTTTTATTGACTGTTAAAAATAAATTAATGTGGGGCCAGATGTAGTGTACACACCCTTAATCTCAGCATTCCAGAGGTAGAGGCAGGAGGATCTCCATGAGTTTGAGGCCAGCCTGGTTTGCACAGCCAGTCTAGGCCAGCCAGGACTACATAGTGAGTTCAGGTGTTTATCAACCTAGAGTTTCTGAGGCCAGGATCAGTTGTATAAGATTCTGTCCCAGAGAAGTGGGGTGGGTTCCTGTTGACTTCTACACACAATCTTAAAGAACAAAATTTGTGAAGAGTCTTCCAAGACCAAGAACGCAGAGTGGATGTATGCTGAAGTGACTCAGTCAGTCATCAGTGTGGCCACTGGATAAGGAAGGCCCGGCTACCCCATCTTGCCATTTTGTCTGTCTGTCTGTGTGTGTATGTGTGTGTGTGTGTGTGTGTGTGTGTGTGTTTTGCAGGATTAGTACCACTGGGAGGAAACCCCCTGCCTGCAAAGGAGTGAAAGAAGAGCAGAACTGGGCTCTCTGTCTGGATCTGGTTAGCTAGGCCTGAATCCCAGAAGCTTGCCAAACATTGGTCAGTAAGGGATTCTAGAGGCAAGTCCCAGGACTTAAGGGAGAAAAAAAAAAAAAAGGAAAAAAATGACATAAGATACAGAGATAGACCTAAATATTAGGATTCCTTTCTATTATGTGCCAAAAGTACCAGTTTTCACTTATTAAGAATATGTGATGGAGGGGCTGGAGAGATGGCTCAGTGGATAAGAGCATTGGCTGTTCTTCCAGAGGTCCTGAGTTCAATTCCCAGCAACCACATGGTGGCTCACAACCATCTGTAATGGGGAGCTGATGCCCTCTTCTGGTGTGTATGAAGACAGCAACAGTGTACTCACATACATGAAATAAATCTTTAAAACAAAACAAAACAAAACAAAAAAGAATATGTGATGGAGCCGGGCAGTGGTGGCGCATGCCTTTAATCCCAGCACTTGGGAGGCAGAGGCAGGTGGATTTCTGAGTTTGAGGCCAGCCTGGTCTACAGAGTGAGTTCCAGGACAGCCAGGGCTACACAGAGAAACCCTGTCTCGAAAAACCAGAAAAAAAAAAAAAAAAAAAAAAAAAAGAAGAAGAAGAAAAAGAAAAAAAAAGAGAAAGAATATGTGATGGAGAGACTGGAAAGTTGGCTCAGGTGTTAAGTACCTGCCCTTCAAGAGGAAATATAATTTCCAGTAACCACATGGCAGCTCATAACTGTCTGTAACTCCAGTTCCAGGGAACCCAACATCACACAGACATACATGTAGGTAAAACAACAATACACATGCAATGAAGAAGAAGGAGGAGGAGGAAGAGGAGGAGGAAGAGGAAGAGGAGGGGAGGAGGAGGAGGAGAAGAAGAAGAAGTGGTGCAGAAGCTGGTCATAGTTGTGCCCACCTTTAATCCCAGCATTTGGGAGGCAGAGGCATATAGATAAATCATATAGATAGTTTGAGGTTAGCCTGGTCTATAGAGCTAGTTCCAAGACAGTCAGGGCTACATAGAGAAACCCTGTCTTGAAAAGCAATCAACAAACAACAACAAAACAAACGAAAAGAAAGAAAGGAAGAAAAAAATATGTGAGGAGCTGGAGAAATGGCTCAGCAGTTAAGAGCACCAGATGGTGTTCTTCAAGAGGGAACCTGGGGTTCAACTCCCAGCACCCACATGGCTTACCGTCTGTGACTCCAGTTCTAGGGGATCTGGTACCCCCACACAGACATGCATGCACTAATGCATGCAAAACACTAATGCTTATAATATATATTAAGAGTATGTGACAGTTTTTTAGAGTAAGGTTATCAAACACCCCTGGCCCCAGACTAGCACGGTGGGAACTAGGGAACTTGGGTCTTGGTTTGGCTCTGTTGTCTACTGGATTGGATGACTTTGGCTAAGCCATCAAAACATTCCTTGGCTTAAATTTCCTTTATTGGAAATAATACCTGTTCTGCTTGCCCTCACAGTTGTCGGAAGATCTGAGGAGATAATAGATATAAACTTCCTGCAGGACACAGAGAGGCAGGCGAAATGGCTCACTGAATAAAACTGCCCCGAGGAGCTGATTTCAATGCACAGGACCACATGGTGGAAAGAGAACTGACTCCCACAAGTTGTCCTTTGACCTCTACACACATGGAGTGGTCGATTACACACATGCATAAACATAAATAATAAAAATGTAATAATTTTTTTAAAAAAAGCCCACAAAGCACTGTTGAAATGGAAAGCTGAATTAATATAATACTGTGATTACTAGGAGCCATCAGGAGCGTTGGCCTACGGATGAAGCGTTAGCACACTAGAAAGGTCGCCTTAATTTTTGGCTGTCACCCTGCACGTGTCCTGTCCAAGCAGGACAGTCTGACCAGCACAGGGTGGGGGAATAGATCACGAGTCCAAGAAGACATTCTGTGTTCACCAAACCCAAGCTCATTCTCACACTAAATTTAATTATTACAAATGTTTATTTTTCTCCTGTTCTGCTTGAAGATCTTCTCTTTCTACCTGTGGCAGTGTGATATAGACTTTAGTGTTTATCCACTGAAAGTGCTCACTATCGAAGAACATGGCCCAAAGTTCCAAAACTGATTCCTCGTGTCTGGAGTGCAAGCACAAGAACCCAAACATCTGTTCTTGGAAGGGGCCAAAGACAGAGTCGGCTCTTTTAAAAGTTTCAGTCTCGTAACTTTGTCCCAGACTCAGCTCATTTTATTCCCTGGAAGATTTGGGTCAGTGGGAGTTATGGCTAGCTGCTCTGGGAGAAAAAATTAGCTGCATCTATATGGAAATTATTTCTATGATGTGGGAGTCAGCTTTCGTGAAAGAACATTGATATCCTATGTTCTGAATGATAGAAGAAGGGGGCTGGAGACATGGCTCAGAAGTTAAGAGCACTTACTCTTGCAGAGGACCTGGGTTCAATTCCTAGCACCCATACAGTGTTCTACAAATCACCCATTACCCCAGTTCCAGGGGAATCCATCGAATGTCACAGGTGCACATAAACTCATCCAGGTAAAACATTCATACACATAATGTAAAATAAATAAATATAAAATGTAGTAGAACCCAACAATAAAAAATAACAATGTTAGGAGTTCCAGTTAAGCTGTAGAGTTAAGTTTGGAAGTTTGCTTTCTGTTGGGAAAGGGTTATCCCGACCTTAGGGATGTCACCTTGGGTCTTTTTCATGGAGACTTCACTTGCCAAGTCATTTCCTCTCCCTGTACCCTAAGCACTTTCAATTGCAGACACTCTCTCTTGGCTCTGAGCTCGGATAAATGCTACCTTGTTAGCTAATAGTACCATTAATTATATTAATGATTAATAGCTAATTAGTCATAATGTGGTCATGCTTCTTCCAGTGGAGCCTTCTTTTCTTGCAACAGTTCTGAGACTCTCTCTTTCTCTTGCACGTGTGCTCACACGCGCGAGCGCGCGCGCGCACACACACACACACACACACACACACTCTTCCCTATTCCTGGCCACAGGACAAGCTCAGCATTCCATCCTGTTTGCTGACCATTGTGGCAGTTTTTAAATTCCCCTAGTTGTTATCAGCTATCCCATTTATCTGGAGGATGACTACTGCTTATAAGTGTGTCTCCCCTTCCATTTCTGTCACTCACTGTTCTCTATTAACAAGGTGGTCAGCAATTACGGTTTTTTCTTTTTGAACCGTATTCCGTAAGTCCAAGACATCTACTTCCAAATCTCACTCTGATCCACTTTTCCACTTTCTCCCCCCTTTTCACTTTTAGCTTTCCCTACTTCTTACGATCTTAACCCCTGCCCACAGACACTTCGTCTTCAGCGTTTAGGCTTCCTTCTGAAAACCACGCCCCCCAATCCCTTAGGCGTCGCGCATGCGCAGCCTACGCCTTTACCTGGGCGCTCGGGAGTGGGCGGAGTGGGCGAGGGCCGGGGGTGGAGCAGGCAGCCGGCGGTTATCTGCTCGGCTGAGCGCTCACATTGTGGCAGGAGGGAGAAAAGGTGCGCCCGGGCCGAGCCGAGAGCCGCGCATGCGCGTCGACCCCCACAGCCGGGGATGGGGGGGTGGGGAGGTGTCGGGATCCCGACCGCGCGGGGGGGGGGGGGGGGCGCGAGTGCAGGGGCGCGCGCGCGCGCGCTCCCGCCGGCCTCCCTGCCCCCTTCGCGCACACATCCCTACAGCACACCCCCTCCCCCGCCGCCCGCCCCGCGCGCCGCCCGCTCCGCGGTCCCGCTCGGCCTCGCGCGCTCGGAAGGGAGTCGCGAGACGTCGGAGCGGCGGCCACGTAGCGCTGCGGCGGCGGCGGCCGAGGCCGGGTCTGAGGAGCGGCCCGGAGCGCAGACGTTGGGCAGGGGGAGGGGCCGGCCCGGCGGGCGGTGGGGACTGGAGCGACGCGGCGCGGCGACAGGCCCCCGCCGCGGGGATGGGCCGCCGAAGCGGCGGCGGCGGTGGCGGCCCGGGTGAGTAGGAGCCCCTTCCCCGCGCTCTCGCCCCCCGCCGCGGCGGCGCCCTGGCAGCCGCGTTTCCTCTGCGCTCGGCCGGGCTGGCGGGGCCGGCGGAGCCTGCGCTGAGGCAGCTGTGTGCGCTAGGCCGGAGCAGCCCCCATCCGGCGGGCAGGCCTTGGGCGCTGCGCGCCTGCGACTCCCAGTTTGGCCCGGGGTGCCGGCTTCGTACCCCCGCCCCCTCTCTCCGGGACCCCAGCTTGGCTGCAGTTTTGCAGCGAGTGGGCTCGCCTTGAGGCCTGAAGGGGTGGCCGGGGTGCACGGGTTAGCAGGCTGAGGAGAGCATTCTCTTGCCCTGCAGCTGGTGGCTTGCACCCACTACCTCCCCCGCCCTGCGGTTGCGCCCAAACCTCCAGCCCTCGAGAGTTATTGTGGCACCCGGAGATAACACGCATGTGATGTACAGTCGCCACCGGCAGCACCACACTCAGCCCAGTGGGCGATGCAGACCTTTCTCCAGCCCACTTCGTTCTCCCCTCCAATCAGGCTTTACTGAAGCGTCCCAGGTCGGAGACACCAAAGAGAGTGATACCCCTGTTACATCTCAATGAGACATGTTCGTTGTCGAGGGATGTCTCTTGTAGAAATGATAGATGTTTTGCCTTGCCTCGAAGTCAGTCTTTAGGATTTAAGATCCTATATGCTCTTCTTTGAAGCGGGTCAGTCAGTCTTTGATGACATCTAGCTCATCCCTCCCCCAACAACAACATCACGAACACGCGCGAGCGAGCAAGCACACAAACACACATATGCACACGCACACTCGCACACTTCCTGATTGCGGAACGGCCCCTGTCATTGCGGATCCATTGTCAGAAATGGCTTGTGCCCATCAAAGGAATGTGCCTTTAGAGGAAGATGTTTTCCACAACCAAGCTACAGTATGTATCTCTGTCACCCAGTCTTTGGTCCCCCCCCCCCCCCCCCCCCCCCGCATCTTACCCATGTTTAAGCATCTTCATGGTGTTTCCCCTATATGCTTCTGCAGGCACTCTCAGTATCACCTGAACGGAACGATGGTCTTCCCCGACTCCCAGTTAATTAGTAGATATCCACTGCACACAGTAATTTCATCGGTTTTGTTGTTGTTGTTGCTGTTGCTGCGACGTTTAACATAACAAGGCATGGCCTGTGTAAGTAGTGTAGTCTTTTGGGATGAAGGGCTATATACTTTTTTCCAAAGGATGGTCGGGTCCGTATTGTTCTGAGAAAGGCAGGGAGCACATGCTTTGTTGACAGCATGTATGTTTGCTTAGGAAAGGAAAGCTGCTCAGATGTGCCACGTGATGTTTCCCCGCTGGGGCTGGTCTGTGGTGGGTATGTTGCCTTGTGTCAACGGCTTGCTTATTTGAATCACCACTGTGCACATGTGTTCACATAGATACTGTCTTTAGAATAAAGATTCACCACTAAATTAAACTCTTCACTAGGGCTGTGGAAGTCTTTAGGGCCCTCTGCAGTGAAATACATCCATGATTTTGTATGCAACACAATCATCTGGTCCAGAGACCTCAGGTTAAGATCTGTGTTATGCAAAAGTGAAAGCAGTTTGAGTTTGTGTTTTGTTTCTCTGAAGCATTAGACTCACTTTGGCCCAGGAATAAAGAGCAAGGGAGCTTGCATATGTATCATTGTAGGTTTTTTTAAAAATTGAAAACTTTTTTTAGATTTTATTTTATGTGTATGAATATTTTATCTGTGTGTATGTGCACCATGTGTATGCCTGGTGCCCACAGAGGTTAAAAAAAATGGTGGCAGGACCCCTGGAAATAGAGTTGAGGGTGGTTGTGAGTCACCATGTTCGTGCTGGGAATAGAATCTGAGTCCTCTCTGTAAGAGCAACAAGTGCTCGTAACTACTGAGCCGTCTCTCAGGTGGCTTATTGGTATTGGTTTCTTTGAAGTAAGGCCAGTTAGAAACTATATTTTTCCTATCTTCCCTGTAAGAAGCCTGAGAATCATTCAGAAGAAATTAAAACTAGAGACAGAATCATCTACATTTGACCAATTGATCTTTATCTTTCTGGCATACTCTAATTGTAGAAGCTGTCAACAGGCCAGTGTGTAATGTGTTTAAAGCACCTGCATGGGCCTGTCCATTGCTTACAGACTGAGCTGAGATCTCTTTGTCACCCCGTGGTGGAGCGCCTGTCCAGAGCTGAGGCTGTTTTCCTACTTTGCTAAATCTGATTTCATGGTACATCAAAACCATCCATGTTAATGGGTAAATTTCTGATATAATTGGAAAATTTGCTCTCCATATTCAGATCCTGAGCTGAGGATGAACTTTGCACCATTCTATCAAACAGCAGTTGATAATGTCAGTCTGTGTGTGCGCGTTTACATCTCTGCATCCAGCCTTCGCCTTTTGATCATATTTCAGCCAAAAGACCTGTGTTCCAGCTTATGATGGTGCTGTGACAGGCAGTGATAGCAACCACAGTCCCCAGCTCTCTAGGAGCGTACAGTTTCCACTTAAAAAAAAATTAATTGGGGTTCTGAGAGCTTAAGGAATTCCTGGTATTAACTAGCATTTTGAAAAGCAAAAGAGGCTTGGGATCTTGCACAGAACCTGTTCCACACACCTGAAGAATAGCATTTATTCTAATAATTATGCAGTGTGTGCTGTGATGTTTGAAAGTATGCTGAAGTTGCATGTGCTGCGTTTTTATTACCTAATATGCATGATTGAAGTGACTTATATTACAGGTTATATTTTTTGTTGGTGGCACGCCTGTAGTTTTATCATCTGAATTATTTGCCTAGCCTAGATGCAAAGGACTTCAAAGTTGCAGACATGTTATTTTTCTTTGTTAGTGAATGTAATGTTAGAGGAGGACCACAGGAGTCTCAGGGAAACAGTGTGCTTACTTGGTTTAGTTTTGCAGCGCCCATCGTAACCAGTCACTTAACTAGTTAAACACCCACATACCATGGAGCAGCTGATCAAGTAATACTTCAGGCGGTGAGAACAGCATTCTCTCTCTGCTTGCCAGATTTCAGAACATGGAATCTGGAAAAACAATTGCACAGTATAGCAGGGAGACATTTGGAGTGAGCAGTAGTGATGCCAGCAGCTCACCCTCATTAGTACCGGCAGCTTCAGTCTCTTCAACACTCCTCTTCAGACAGCCTTTCCTTCGGAGGCTTCAGACCAGCAGCTCAGCTCCTCTCTGCAAGTGTTGCAGATCTGCTTCCAAACACCCAGAAGAGCTGTTTTCATTTGTGCTGGAAGTTTGGGAAGTAAGCTTATGGTGTGGTAAGAAAGACTTTTTAAGTCTGTAGGAAGTATGGATAAATGATAGATAGATAGATAGATAGATAGATAGATAGATAGATGGATGGATTAGTAGTTGACTGATGGGATTTTTGGTTTTACATGTCTGAAGCATATAGAAGAAACCAACCTGAAGCATATAGAAGAAACCAACTATAAAGTGAACTATACTTTTCTCTCTTTTCTCATAGGTTTTTGATGATTGTACCAAAATTGGGAGTATATACTTGAGTTTCTTTACCTTTGTTCTAAAAAGTCAGTTGAGAGACAGAAAGGAGTGGAGGAAAGACTGTATTGTCTTAGGGTTTGAACAAATAGTCTTTGAAACTAGTTCTTCTGGACTAGGTGACCATGTCTCCTGTGTCACTCATGGGTTTGTGCCACTCTTTTAGGTACAATGCTTTTCTCAGCTTTTTTTTTTTTTTTAGACAAGTAGTGTGTGTGTGTGTTGACTCTGATAGGGATGAACTGGCATTTCAGTTGGTGACCTTAGCTAAAGAAAGTTGCTTGGAATCAGGTAACCTGGCTGATATTCCAGTCCCACTGTTTCCTGGCCTTATGGCATTGCAGAAATCATTTTGATTTTTTTCCTCCTCAGTTTCTTCATCAGTACAATGAGATTTCTTGTGAGGATTAGAGATAAAGTATGCAAAGTCTGAGCACAGTAAGTTCCTGGTATATGTTCATGTTAGGAGCTTGGTAAATGGTGGGATTTGGAGAATGTTGTCGTGAAACTAGAGTGAATATTGTTTTAACTATGACAAGACTGGGAAGTTTGGTGTATTTCTTCTGTTTGCATAGATTTAGGATGAAAAAATTGCAAATATTTGACGTGGAGCCTGCCTGTTTCTTGCAGGTGCAGCATGATTATTAGAAAGTTGTTTTGTTAGTGTATGTGATTTGTTAGCTGATCAAGCTTCATAAAGACAACAAGCCTAGCTCCAAATTCTGCAACGTTACCTTACAGGCTGTGCTTGTTTTTAAGCCTATTCAGAGCTTATGTGGTTAAAAGGGTGTGTTTTGCGGGGCTGGGGAGATGGTTCAGCAGTTAAGAGCACTAGGTGTTCTTCCAGAGGATCTAGGTTCCAATTTCCAACACCCGTATGGCAACTCACAACTGTCTATAACTCAAGTTCCAATAGATGTAACACCTTCACACAGACAGACATGCAGACAAACTACCAATGACATGAAATAAAAATAAAGAAATCATTAAATGGGGGGTGTTTTAGGACATTAATGTATCTTAATGAGTTCTATGTCAAAGTCAAATCATGTGGAAAGCCTTGTGTAAGTTCTCATGATTAATGCAAGCCATAAAGTGCTTGGTAGAATTAGTAGAGACATCAGATGCTTATTTTAGTTAATCTGTTTATTTATATAGCAGTTATGCTTGACTTGAAAATACTTGTGTATATTTTGTGAAAATACTTGTGAGAAATCCCAGTGCTCATCTGGATTTTGATCATGAACTGTCAATAGGACTCTAGGTTTGTGTATGCTTTATACATTTTTACCTTAGTGGAGAAAGGAATGAAAAGTAAGGTCTTCCACCTGTTAAATTTAATTAACTATGTGCTATAGATTGGGTGTGTAGTCTTGCTTATTAGCTAAAAAAGAAAAGGCAGTTTTATGGTAAAACACGACATCTTATTTCCTTTTAAAGATAGATTATCTATTGCTTTGAAAAATATTGGGCTGTGATGGTGTACATCTTTGATCCTAGCATTTAGGAGGCAGAAATAGGCAGATCTCTGTGAGTTTGAAGCCAGCCTGGTCTACTGAATGAGTCCCAGGGCTATACAGAGAAACTCTGTTTCAAAAAGAAAACAGACAAACAAACAGAAAGAAAGGAAGGAAGAAAGAAAAGAAGAAAAAATTAAGAAAAATAGGTTTAGTTAAGGTCATGTATGTAATTTTATTTGCTGTATGCAACATTTAAAGTAGACACTCTTTGGCTATTGTAGAATAAATTAACTCTGCCACTTTTTGCAGGGTAGCTTTGTGGTAAGTGTCTGAGCCCACAAGAGTTACCCAGAGACTTTTCAGATAAGGAGGACACATATCAGCAATGCATTAGGATTTACCTCAAGGGAATCTGCTAATCCTTATTTTCTTTTATTATTGAGCTGCCTAGTGGCTTGCCTAGTGGTAGAATCAGTCACTAGCTTTGAATTATGATAAAGAGGGATTGGCAAACAATGGTCCTTGACTTGCCATAGATTTTGCTACACACTGAGGACGTAATGGTAATAGTACTAGCACGGAGTGTGCCCGGAATGAAAGTGCACACTGAATGGAACGAGGCTACATGTTCTGATGAACTGTAGTAGGTGCTTCTGAGTAAATGTTTTCTGGGAGGGATGCTTTAACAAACAAACAAGCAATATTTTCCCTGAGTCACTAAAATCAAATGGTTTAGCACACAGCTAGTCTGAATCTCTCTCCCCCCCTTACACACACACACACACACACACACACACACACACACACACAGTGCATGTGACATCAGAAGGTTAAGCAAAGACATAGTTTCGATGTTGCAGAATGTATTTTTGAGCATATCTCTGCCTTTTGGCTTTGGCCTCTTTCGGGCTAGGTATCAGAACAGAACTTACTACTTACACTATGTGGCCTACATAATGAGCAGACCTGGAGTGGCCAGGACTTCTCCTGGTGTTAGTACATGATTGTAGTTTGAAAGTACCTTGCTTGATGGTTACTCACTGTAGAAAGCCTTGTACATCTCTTTTTAGCGTATAGTCATTTAAATGAAAATTAATTAATCAAAGGTTCAGAAACCAGCCAGGTGTGGTGATGGAAGTCTTTAATCCCAGCACCCAGAAGGCAAATCTCAGAAGCACTCAGAAGAAAAAAAAAAAAAAAAAAAAAAAAAAACTCTAGGTGTTCAAGGCCAGGGAACTCATATAAACCCTATGCCCCAAAAAAAAAGTTTAGAAATTGTTTCAATGTCCACTGGTACAGAATTAATTAAATTAGCATATATTTACATAGTAAGGTAATACATAATTGCAACAAAGAAAGAGGATACTATATATTGTTGGGGAACATTCTATATATATTAGTGTTACCTTTGAAAGGCCAGAGGAAAATTAGTGTGGTGACTTATGCCTATAATCCCAGCACTTGGAAGGCTGAGGCAGGAGGATCAAGAGTTCAAGACCAGTTTCATCCTGAGATACAAGAAACCCAGTCTTAAAGAACAGAAACAAGGGCTGGTGAGATGGCTCAGCGGTTAAGAGCACTGACTGCTCTTCTGGAGGTCATGAGTTCAAATCCCAGCAACCACATGGTGGCTCACAACCATCTGTAATGAGATCTGATGCCCTCTTATGGGGTGTCTGAAGAAGACAGTGTACTTACTACTAATAAATAAATAAATTGTTTAAAAAAAAAACAGAAACAAAACCTAAAGGCTCAGAATAGTATTCTGGGTGTGTCACTGTTTATATTTAGGGAATTTTCCTGAGTAAAAATAACTTACAAAAATTTAGTAGTTTCCAAAAGAGCTAATGATACTGATTGTCTGTTGGGGATTAAATTGAATGTTGGAGAACCTGAATTGAAGGTAACTAGTTCAATATATTCTTTTTTTTTAAGTAAAATTTTTACTAAAGTGCACACAGAAAAATAGATAAAATCATGGGTGTACTGTTTGTTGAATTTTTTTCTGTGTAATCAGTACCCAAAAGAGGAAATTGTTTTGTTGTTGTTTTGTTTTGTTTTTGACACAGGGTCGTGTAGCTCTGGCTGATCTGAAAGTCCCTATGTAGACCACCAGCCTGACCTCAAAGAGATCCTCCTGTCTCTGTTCTTATGTGCACCAGGAGTAGAAATATTTTTAAGATAAAATTATTTTAATTTATTTATTTTATGTTTACAACTGTTTTGCCAGCATGTATATAAGTACACCACATGCATTCCTTGTACTGTGGCGATCAGAAGGGGGGTGTTGAGTCCCTTGGAACTGGAGTTATAGATTGCTGTGAGCCACTGTAAGGTGCTAAGAACCAAACCAGCTCCTCTGCAAGAGCAAAAAATGCTCTGAGCCATCCCTCAGATTTGGGGATTTTTTTTTTTTTTTTTTTTTTTTTTTTTTAAAGCTCTTACTGGCCGGGCAGTGGTGGCGCATGCCTGTAATCCCAGCACTTGGGAGGCAGAGGCAGGCGGATTCCTGAGTTCGAGGCCAGCCTGGTCTACAGAGTGAGTTCCAGGACAGCCAGAACTACACAGAGAAACCCTGTCTCGAAAAAACAAAACAAAACAAAAAGCTCTTACTGTATTGTCCAGACTGGTTTTGAACTCTTCAGCTCAAGCTATCCTCCTGCCTCAGCCTTCTGAGCAGCTGGTATGTAGGTACTGCTACCATGACCAGCTAAGAAGCAGATAGATGGTTAAAGTCCCAGAAACCTGCTTTTCCTAGTTGCTGCTCCCCTGAAGGTATTCTGATTCTCAAATAATATGATGAGAAATGTTGTTTAAGTACAACAGCTGAGCTACCTATGGAGGTAGACATCTATATAGTCCCAGCTATTGGGGAGGCTGAGGCAGAAGGATTGTTCAAGCCTACCTGGTGAACATAAACTCTGTCTTTTTTTTTTTTTTAAATTATTATTATTATTACTGCTGGGCAGTGGTGGCTCACGCCTTTAGTCCCAGCACTTGGGAGAATTTCTGAGTTCTAGGCCAGCCTGGTCTACAGAGTGAGTTCCAGGACAGCCAGGGCTACACAGAGAAACCCTGTCTCAAAAAAACAAAAAAACAAAAACAAAAAAATTACAATACCTGAAAGATGTATTTTATATTTTCTAAACATTTCTTTTGCTATCTTATGTATCAAACTCACAACTGGACATGATATTGATATCCATATTCTCAGCTCTTGGGAGGTAGAGGCAGGAGGAGGAGAAGTTCAAAGTCATTCTTTACTACCTGGTTTGATTGAGACCTTCTTGGGTTACAAGAAAAAAAAAAATCAGTTTCTCTATATTCCTCCTTTGCTGGACATTAAAATATTTGCTTAATATAATTTTAAAAAAAGATTTAGTGTGTCTCTCTGTGTGTGAGTTCCTGTTCTATCTGCATATGTACCTGCATGCCAGAAGATCCCATTACAGATGGTTGTGAGCCACTATGTGGTTGCTGGGAATTGAACTCAGGACCTCTAGAATTGCAGCTGAGCCAGCCATCTCACCAACCTTTCTTTTGTTTTTATGAGACAAGGTTTCTCTGTGTAGCCTTGGTTATTCTGGAACTCATTCTGTAGACCAGGCTGGCCTCAATCAGAGATCTTCCTGGCTCTGCTTCCCAAGTGCTGGGATTAAAGACATGTGCCACCATCACCCAGCTAATATAACTTTTATAAATGTCGCATGTAAAGTATATTTTGGAGTGCATAAAATATAACAATGTAGCAAAATCTTGCTCTGAATATTTTAGGATGTGTTAGATTTGTCAGCCTGTTGGCTGATGGAATGCAATAAATACACACTTGAGTAAATCTTGAGGTGTTTCTTTTCCCATTAAAAGCCACGTTTGATCACATGGTTTTCTTTATTATAGAAATGTTGCCCACACCTGCCCCTTTGCTCAAATGCAGAAATGACTGAAGTATATAAATCTGTAAAGCCAGTTCTCAACCAGGTGATTTCTTTTTCCTGCTGAAGACATTTGGCAATGTCTAGAAAGGGTTTGTTTGTTTGTTTGTTTGTTTGTTTTAATTTTGGGACTGAGGTGGGAATGTGCTACTGGGTGCTGCTAACCCTCCAGTACATAGGACTCCTCACCACTGTAAACTCGAATGTTTACAGTGCCCTGGCTGAGGAAGCAGTGGCTAAGCTGATGCTAGGAGGCAACTTGATTGAATGAGTAGGAGGGTGGCACTCAGCTCAGCTGAGGGAAGAAATCAGGTAGGTCCTCTTCTGAGTGAAAGCAGTCCTAAGTAGAAAGACTGCAGTATGAGGTGTAGTGGACAAGTTTGGTTTGTTTGTTTTTGAGACAGGAACTTTGTAGATCAGGCTGGTCCTCTGAGATCTACCTGCCTCTCAGCCTTCGAGGTACTGGGACTAAAGCCATGTGTGCCTCGCCTGGCAAGTCTATTCATGGATATTGGTGTTTGTGTGAGTGCAGGGGTGCATGCACGTAGGTCACAGGATAACCTCAGATGTTGGTCTCATCCTGGGACAGGTCTCTTGTTCACATTTGCATATGCCAGGCTAACTGGCCCATGGGCCCCAGGAGTTTTCTGTTTCCTCCCATCTCACCATAAGAGTGTTGGCACTACAGATGGTGTGCATTCTGGGGATCTGACCTCAGGTCAGTGGGTACTCTGTTTCTATTCAGGGCTACTTCATTTAGAAAAATTGAGTTGGACTGGGCAGACAGTTTGGAAAAGCTATTGCTGGGGCTGGCTCAGCTATTAAGAGCACTGCTGTTCTAACAGGACCTGGTTCAAATCCCAGAACCCACATGGTGGATCATAACTGCCTATAACTCCAGTCCCAGGGGACCTAATGCTTCCACAATATTGCATCTACATGGTGCACAGACATACATGCAGGCAAAATACCCATACTTATAACATGAAGGTAAAAGTTAAAAAAATAAAGAAAAAGAAAACCCATTCCTCTGTATGTTTCACAAAAAATGTTCTTAAAATAGAGGCTCAGCTGCTCACCAGATAAAGGGAATGGGAAAAAAAATCATATGATTATTGTATCTATGGACTGGGGAAATGGTACAATAGTTAGGAGTGTTTACTGCTCTAGCACAGGATCTGAGGTTGGTTCCCAGTGCCCATATCACCAGGCCCACACACACCTGCCTATAACTCCAACGCGCTCCTCATGCCTCCTCAGGCACTGTATGCACATGTGCTCATAGCACCACATGGACACACATACACATAATTTAAAAAAATCATTATGTGTATGATCTTATCCCACATAGAGTGGCAGTTCTTTCAAGATTTGAAATTTCAAAATGGGCCGGGCAGTGGTGGCGCACGCCTTTAATCCCAGCACTTGGGAGGCAGAGGCAGGCGGATTTCTGAGGCCAGCCTGGTCTACAGAGTGAGTTCCAGGACAGCCAGGGCTACACAGAGAAACCCTGTCTCGAAAAAAAAATTTTTTTTCAAAATGGAATTTAAATTTGAGTGCCATTTTGTCTCACATTTAAAACAATGAGCTTCTGTAAAACTATATGCTTAACATTACTTGATATATACACATGCACACACACAGTCACATCCTGGAACCTGTTGTATTGGGTTAAATTGTTAGAGCTCATGAATATATGGGAAGATGTTTAAAATCTTGTATGTGTGTATATGTAGTGTGGGCGTGCTGTATTGCCTTGGTGCACGTATGGAGGTCAGAGATCAACCGGTAGGAGTCGGAGTCAGTTCTCTACTTCTACTGTGTGGCTTCTGGGGACAGAACTCAGGTCATTAAGCTTATAGGCAAGCACTTTTACCTATTAAGCTATGTTGCCAGCACACAGAAGACTTTTAAAAACTGTAGTTTAAACTCCTTTAATACCGGTCCTGTTAAGCAGCAGCTTACATGTACAGTGGTTACAAAATAAAAACATGAGAACCTAGCAGTGAACATTTACCTCTGTAGAAGTCTGTGTATGAACTTAGTATCTCAGAGACAGCTCAGTCAGAAGCAGTGATCACGCTGGACAGTATGGTGCAGACCTGTACCCAGTACTCAGGAAGCTCATGGTGAACCCAGGCTACATGGAGACCCTATGCCAGAAAAGAATATAATCAGAACCTGGTCATCCAAAGGACAAAATTTCTTGGTTGGACTGGTCTTTTAATTTTTTTTTTTTTTTTAAAGATTTATTTATTTTATGTATGTGAGTACACTGTAGCTGTCTTCAGACACACCAGAAGAGGGCATCAGACCCCATGACAGATGGTTGTGAGCCACCATGTGGTTGCTGGGAATTGAACTCAGGACCTTTAGGAAGAGCAGTCAGTGCTCTTAACCACTGAGCCATCTCTCCAGCCCCGGTCTTTTAATTTTTATACCCAAATTTGTATATACTGTGTATAAATATTTATTTAACTAAGTAAGTAGTTACTAGTTAGTAACCAGTTTACTAGTTAATCTTAGGACCTTTTGAAGTAGTATTATATTGTCTTATATCATTCTATATTTCTGGTAGGTCAGTTTTTTTTTTTTTTTTTTTTTTTTTTTTTGGTTTTTCGAGACAGGGTTTCTCTGTGTAGCCCTGGCTGTCCTGGAACTCACTCTGTAGACCAGGCTGGCCTCGAACTCAGAAATCCACCTGCCTCTGCCTCCCAAGTGCTGGGATTAAAGGCGTGCGCCACCACCGCCCGGCTGTAGGTCAGTTGTTAATGTTCCAAGTTGACTGTTTTTTACATTAATAAAAGAACTTTGAAACTATTTTAACCTCATTAATTGAAAAAGTAATATAAAAGTTTAAATCCTATAAATATTTCTGGCTTTTAGAAAACTGTGAATGTCATTATGAGCATACACCTGTGTAGCTATATCCCCACAATCAGGATAGAGTATAGTTCCCACCCAAATCTCCCTCCAGTTCCCTTTGCATCATCCCTCACCTCCCCAACCCCCACCCCATCACTGTAGCTTTGTCTTCTGGAGAAGATCATAGAGATAGGACCACTCAGAATGTAACCTATAAAGATGACTTCTTGTATGCAGTGTCCTTGAGGTGTATGTAGGTTTCTATGCATATCAGCTACTTGCTGAGTTTTATTGCCAGGTAACATCCTATTTTTGAATATACCACTAATCACTCACCATTTGAAGGACATTTGGATTGGTTACAACTTTTGATGATTATGAACAGAACCACTATAAATATTCACAGGCAGGTTTGGGGGGACCACTGTGTCACAGGACGTGTATGTTACTGCTATAAAAAGCCACAGGCTTGTCTGCTAGTACTATGTTTATTTGTGTGTGTGTTTTTTTTAAAATAGGCTTTTGTATAATCAAGTCTGACTTCAAACTCAGGTCCCTCCTGCCTCAGCCTCCTAAGTACTATAAATGTACCACCATATCTGGTTTTCCCTGAACTTTTATTTTATTTGAGACAGACTTTAACTGTAGCACTGGTCAGTTAAATGGAACTCTGATGTAAAATGATGCTGGCATTGTAGATCTGAACCACCATGTCTGTCTCTTGATTTTTTTTTTTTACATTTTAATTTAAATTTAATCATTATTGCATGTGTATGGTGTCTAAGTATAAGAGAGAATATGGTGCTACAGAGTAGAGACAGGAGGAGGGTCTCAGGGACTCACAGCTAGCAGCAGGCTCCAGACTCAGGAAGTATGCTTGTAGTAGTGTATAATGAAACTGCATGAGTTCCTTCTCATATATTCTGAAATCTCTTTTCCCACTTGGATCTATTTCTGTTTCAGTTAATATATATTTATATCATAAATGCAGGTAGTTTTATAATGTCTCTGTATCTATATATACACCATTTTTTTGTTGTTGTTTTAAGTTTTGGTTACAGTAGATAATGCTATAAGGATGTCCCCACTCATGTCTTTATATGCTTGTGGTAGTGAGTTCTTCCGTGCCTGGCTCCAAAAGCAGGTACCCCTCAGAATTAGGAAAAGCACTGAACCACACTCAGGCAAGTTGTTCCCGATTCTCAGTTCATGAGCTGTAGGTAGCAATGCCAGTTAATGCCAAAAGTCAGTCAGGTTATCTTGGCATTAGTCACTTGGGGATTTATGCCATAAAACGTATTTACACATGTTGGTACATGGATTCTGGTGAAAAACCAAGCCCATTTGCTCATTGATAATCTTTACCAAATAAACAGAGAATATTTAAAAACATCAAAGCTTAAAAAATAAAACCACCAGTTTTCTTAAAGTTGACTTGGGAAACTTAGCAAGACTTTGTCTCAAAATAAAAAAGGGCTAGGAATATATCTCAGTGGTAAACTCATACTGGTGAGGCCCTGGGTTTCATTTCCAGTGCAGGGTGGAGGCTAGAAGAGGCATACTAGAACCAAAAACCAAAATGTCTCTTTTGAGAAAAACAAGCAAAACAGATTCCTTTTTTTTTTTATAAGCAGAAAAAAAACTTTTTAAGGTGATTATAATGCAATATATGCTATTGCAGTAAGTTATTTTTGATGTATTTGAATGATTTTATGTTTACAGAAAAGTTGCAAAGAGTTATACACCTGTAATCTCAGCATTCAGGAAGCTAGCTTGGGCTACCTAGTGAGACCCTAGTGAGGGAGGAGGTGGCGGGAGGGAGGGAAGAGAAAAGCTGGAAAAGCCACATGCACTTTTCTCAGTGTCTCTACTGATAAAGTCTATGTAACAACAGTGTTTCTCAGAGCTAAGAAACCAGCTTTGCTCTGTTCCTTTTAACTAGATCTCAGAGTTCAAATTTCACTAGGTTTTCAACATAGAGACTTTTTCTATTTGAAAACAAATTAAGCTTCTAAACATTAAATTCCTGATCCTTGTCATAGATTAATTTTATAACATTTATTATATACATAAATGTTATATAATTATTATGGATCTCTACTTGTTTAAACAAATGTTATCTTTAACATTAATATCTCAAAAAATTATCTTTGAACATTCTTAGACAGTTCTGCCCAGGGCAATTTTAAGGAAGGGCTCAAGAACTTTCTCCACCCTTCTTGTGTTCCTGTAGAAACATGATTTATAATCACCTGTGTGGTTCATACACAGTGCTGCCTTTTTCAGAAGAGTTAGAAACTCCCATCTCCAAGAGCATAGGGAAAATAGCCACTTTGACTTCTAGGAGGTTGACCCAATTGAGAGTGGTAGTCATTGGGCTCTTCTGTAGGGTGCCATCACTGTTATTTAAGTTAGTTAATTATCTTGAGGTTTTTTTTGTTTTGTTTTGTTTGTTTTGTTTTTGTTTTTTTGTTTTTCGAGCCAGGGTTTCTCTGTGTAGTCCTGGCTGTCCTGGAACTCACTCTGTAGACCAGGCTGGCCTCAAACTCAGAAAGGCGAGTTGTTTTGTTTCTAGAACTAGAGACTGAACCCAGGGCCGTAAGCATTCTAGACAGGGTTTTCCCTCATTCACAGCCCTGCTGGGTGGTGCTGGTCTTAAGGCAGAATACCATGGATTTCAATGCATAGAATCCTGCTGAGGTGGACTGTATCTAGACTCACTAAATTAATCTAAATCATTCATCTAAGATGAGTTTATGGCAGAGAAAAAAGGAATTAAAAAAAGGAATTAAATTTATATTTTTATTTATTTATTGTATGTTTGGAGGCCAGAAGACAATTTTGGGGAGTCAGTTTTCTTTCCACTATGTATGTGGTTCTAAAGGTCAAACACAAATTTGTCAGCTTGGAGGCCAAGTACTTTTACCTTTTGAGCCATCTCACAGGTTAAAGATGTGGCCTTTTTCCCCAGACTTACTTTTATGTGTATGAGTGTTTTGCCTATATGTATATACGTGTACCACATGCATGTAGTGATCAGTGGAGGCCAGAAGAAGGCATCCGATCCCGTGGGACTAGAGTCACAGATGGTATGAGCTTCGTGGTAAGAATCAAATATGGGACCTCTGCAAGAGTAAACAGGTGCTCTTAACTACTAAGCCAACTCTCTAGCTTTCAGATGTAGATTTTTTTATATAATTAGATTTTTTATTTTATGTGCATGGGTTTTTAATCAATCCATTCATTCATTAATTGAAGCAGAATTTCTCTGTGTAGCCCTGGTTTTCCTAGAACTCACTCTGTAGACCAAGCTGGCTTCAAACTCACAAAGCATCCCCTCCCTCTGTCTCCCCAGTGTTTGGTGATTAAAGGCATTATATAAACAAGGCAATAGTAGCACATGCTTTTAATCTCCCAGCATTCTAAAGGCAGAGACAGGCAGATCTTTGAGTTCAAGGCCAGCCTGGTCTACAGAGTAAATTCCAGGATAGCAAGGGATACATAGAGAAAGCCTGTCTTGAAAAACCAAAATAAATAAATAAATAAATAAATAAATGTAATAACTGCTTTTTATGGGGAGTGGCATATTGCTAGCTCAAGAGAATAAAATGATTGTGAGTTTGCTTAAAAAACAACAACAACCCCCAAATCCCAAAACAACAAAACTAAAAACAAGTAAACAGAGAAAAAACAAAAAAATAAAACTCTTGTATTACAAAAAGTGCTCAAGTATAAGAAAAGAGGGAAACATAAATTAGTCATTGGTAATTCATGTCTGTAATCACAGCATGCAGGAGTAGAGGGTAGCAGCATCCTGAAGATCCCCACAAGTCCAAGGTCAGACTGGGTTACAGAGTAAGGTCCTCTCCCTGGAAAGAATGGGGCTGGTGGGAGGAGAAAGGGCTCAACTTAACATATCCATGTAGCCAGTTTCACTTATCCATATATGGAATTACTTTTGCTTATGAATATTCTTGCTCACTATACTTCTCAACTTACAGCTCCTATCATTAATTTGAAGCAATTTCAGATAGTATTTGCTTATAAGTATATAAAAAAAAGACAACTACCAATCTGGGGATGTAGCTCAGTTGATAGAATGTTTGCCTGGCATGCTTGAAGCCATGAGTTTGATCTTCAGGGCCACATAAAGCTGGGTCTAGTAGCACACTCTCATAATTCTAGTATTCGGGAAACAGGCAGGAGGATAGGAAGTTCAAGGTCATCCTTGGCTACATAGAGAACTAACTCTAGGCCGGCCAGGGCAACCTGAGACTCTGACTCTAAAAAACAAATGAAAAGGACAGCTACCATTATTGTTATGCTCAAAAACAAATTTTCTGATTATCTTTAATCTCAGCACTTGGGAGAAACTAGCCTGCTCTACAAAGAGAGTTCCAAGCCAACAGAGTAACATGGTGAGACCTTGTCTCAAAATAAAAAAGAAGCAGCAGCAGGAGGAAAGGGTGCTGCAGATTAGTTAATCCATGTAAACGCTTTAGAGCTCTAGGTTGGTTGGCTGAGGTGCCCTCCCCCACCACCTTTGCAGTTCTTTTGTTGAAGAGTCCAGTCATTTGTTGTATAGTTTCCTGTTGTCTGAATTTTGCTGATTGTATCCATTTGATGTCATGTGACATGCTTCTTCATGACTTGCAATTTGGTTTTAGCTCTCTATGCTTGATCAGATTACTGTTCAATTCTTGCCTGCCTGGGGGAAGACTATTTTATAGGCAATAGCATGCAGTTCTAGCAGGAAACATTGTTTCTCTTGGGTGATTTTATCCAACCCTTAATTATCATTGCCCAGGCATTTCTTCATCAGCAGTTGCCAAGCAATATACCACTGTATAATTCCTCCTTCATTTATTATCTGGAATACCAAAAAAGAAATTTCTAATCAGCTGTACTAGCTCACTCTGTAAGCCCAGAAGAGGCTGAAACAGGAGAATGCAAGTTTGAGACCAGCTTGACTACATAGTAAGACCCTGTCTCTAAATTAATTGAGGATATTAATTTATTTCAAAACTGCAGATAACAATATGCAGCCTGTGTAGCACTGGTAAATTGCATTTCCTACAAGCCTCAAGGAATTTATACTATGTAAAGTTTTGAGTTTTAAAAGTTTTTAAACTAATTGCTTTATGTATATTTTGATATAATCAAAATCAGATTTTATTTATATATGGAGGTAGATAGGGATTGAATTGTGTGTGTGTGTGTGTGTGTGTGTGTGTGTGTATACATACATGTGGAGGATAGATGTCAATCTTGGGTGTTATTCTTCATGAGCCATGTACCTAGTATTTTGAGACAGTATTTCATTGGGACCTGGAGCTCACTGATCATTAGGCTGGGTTGGCTGGCCAGTGAGCTTCAGGGGTCATCCTGTCTGTGCCTCTTCAGTACTGAGATTATAAGCATGTGCCCCCAAACCCAGAATCTTACACAGGTTTTGGGGATTGAACTGACATCCCCATGCTGAGGTAGGACTTTACCAACTCAGCTGTCACCTCAGTCCCCAAAGACTTTATTCTTGATTCTAGCAAAGGTTTGATCTCATTATATAATACGCATGTATATATGCATGTGTATGTGTCAAAGTGAGTATGTGTCAAAATTATTATATAATTTGAGAAGTTTCATGTATAGTTAGTTGTTCTGTATTGTAGTATTTGCCTAACTTCGTCCAGAACCTTGATTTGAACCCCCCAGCACATATTGAAAGACCAAAAGAAAAGAAAAAAGAAAAGCAAAAGGAAGAAGTAAAAAATCTCAGTAAACTAAAAACTGAAGTTAAAGATAAGCATGATAATCTAGCATTCAAAAGATGGAGCCAGGTAGATTAAGAGTTCAAATCCAGACTTGACTAAATAGTGAGTTCAAGGTCATCCTGGGCTATAGAGAAACCTTGCCTTAATAACTGAATGTTAGGTAGGTAGGTAGAGTAATTAAAGTGTGGTGATGTATGTCTGTCATCCCAGCACATGGAAACTGAGGCAGGAAGTTTAGGACTTTGAGGCTAGCCTTGGTCACATAGTAACTGCTCAACTTGGGCCATGAAATAAAACTATATCTTTAAAAAAATTTTTGAAAAGGGATGGAGAGATGGCTTGGTGGTTAAGAGCACTTGTTGCTCCTGCAAAGGACCCAGGTTCAGTTTTCAGTATTCACATGTGTCTTACAATCTATTTGTGACTTCAGTTCTAGGGGATCTGATGCCCTCTTCTGATCTCTGCAGGTACCAGGCATGCATGTGGTGTACATACGTGCAGGCTAAACACTCATACACATACAGTAATATAAACAGTTCTTTAAAATTTTAAATAAAAATTTAAAAAATGAAAGAAAACCAGGCATGGTTCATACACCTTTAATCCCAGCACCCAGGAGGCAGACTTAGAGGTGTATGAGTGTGGGGGGGGGGAGGGGGAGAAATTGGCGCTAGCCTAGTCTATATCATAAGCTCCAGGCCAGCAAGAGCTGCATTGTGAGACCCTGTCTTTAAAAATAGATGAATGTTTTACAAACCTGAGTCCCTATAGCAGTGTTTCTTAACCTGTGAGTCACAATCCCTTTAGGGTCAAATGACCTTTTTACTAAAGACCATTGCAAAACACAGCTATTTACATTATGATTCATAACAGTAGCAAGATTACAGTTATGAAGTAACAATGAAAATAATTCTTTGGTTGGGGTCACTGCAACATGAGGAACTTTAAAGGGTTAGGAAGGCTGAAAACCACTACCCTATAGGAACAGTAGTTAGTTTTTAAAAATATTTATGTGTGTGTATGCAACTGAGTGCGTGCATGTACATCGGGTGTGCTAAAGCCCTAAGAAGTCAGAGAAGGTATCAGATTCCCTGGACTGGAATTCCAAATGGCTGTGACCTACCATGTGATTGCTGGGACCCTGGAAGGGCATCCAGTGCTCTTAACCTCTGAGCCATCTCTCTAGCCCCAATGGTTGTTATTTTTAATAAATAGAATAACTGTATGATATCCCCTCTGAGAGATATTAAGAGGGGCATTATTCACAATTACTGTGGTTGAGTCTGGAGAGATGGCTCAGTGGTTAAGAATACTGGCAGCTCTTGTAGAGGACCTAGTTTGATTCCCAGCATCCACATGGAAACTCCAGTTCCAGGGGATTTGACACTCTCTTCTGACCTCTGGGCACTGTGCACACATGGTGCACATACATATGTGCAGACAAACCACCCATATATAGAAAGTAAAGTAACTCTTGCCAGGTGGTGGTGGCGGCCCATGCCTTTAATCCCTGTACTCTGCAGGCAGAAGCAGGTGGATCTCTTGTGACTTCAAGCCTAGCCCCATGTACAGAGCAAGTTCTAGGACAGTTAGGGCTACACAGAAAAACTCTACCTTGAAAAAACAAAAATGAAATAAATCTTAAAAAAGTTACTGTGGGAGAATCAGGCATTAACAAGAACTAAAGCAAATGAGAATAACCATTGTTGTCGGGTTGTTTTGTATTGCTCTCATGGTTAGCCTTTAGAAACCAAGGATCTTGGCTAGTCTCATATTTGTGTCTGTGACATATGATGCATAGTAGGTGCTCAATAGATGTTTGATGACTGCTCATAAAATCACTGATATTTTGAAGCTTGATGTACATTTTAAGTGGCTCTTATATTTAAATTGTATTTTTTTTTAATCTTACAAATGCTTGCTTGTATCTAATGAACTTTAGACATGGGATCTGAAGATGGTAATGGCTCATTTATGTTTATAGGGTTGGGTGCGAATGAATTGTTTCACTTACTGTAGGAACAATGCATGTTTGCTGTGAAGAAACACACACAAACAATAATAATAATTTAACAACAACAATAATTTAAAAAGAAAACAAAATGTGAAAATTAGGGGCTAAAGAGTTATCTCAGAATCTATGAACATTTTCTATACAAGCATGAGAATCTTGAGTTCAAATTTCCCAGTGCCCCTATGAAAAAGCAAGTGTGTTGGAGTGTATCTGGAACTCCAGTCCTGTACTGGTGGCAGGAAGGGGAAGCAGGTGGATCTTGGTTTTGCTGGCTGCCAGCCTAATTCCAGATCATTGTCAAGGGAATTAGGTGGAGAATAATGAAGCAGAACACCCAACATTCTCCTCTGGCTGCCCACACACAAACCCCACACATATAATCACACAAAATAAAATAAAATAAAATAAAATAAATATAAATCTGGATTACTAGATCATCACTCCTCACTTCAGTTCTAAAAGCAAAGAGGAAAGGTCTAGTTGGATTTCATCGTTGGGGAGAACAGTGCGTACAGGACAAGCTCTTAGTCCCTCTGACCCGTGTTCTAGCCAGTGGGCCTTCATCTCCTCAGTTCATGAAGAATACTTATTTGACAGGAACTTTGTGGAGTTTAATGCATCAGGTTGTTTTGTTTTTGAGACAGAGTTTCTCTGTGTAGTCCTGGCTGTCCTTGAACTCACAGATCCTCCTGCCTCTATTTCCCAAGTGCTTGGATTAAAGGCTTGTGCCACTCTAGATCCATGTGTTTTTGAGGACTGAGGTCAGGAAAGAAGTGACTCCTTTAACTGTTTCTGCAGTTAGAATTATTGTTCTCTGCTTCAGCTTTGTTTTTTGAAAATGTAATAAAAGGCAGTGCTAGAAAATTCCCAGAGGCAGAGAGACGGAGTGCTGTGGCTCTTCAGGTGACCTGGGCTGGTTCCCTGTACCCATGTCAGGTGGTTCACAGCTACCTGTAACTCTAGCTCCAGGAGATCCAAGGGCACCACACACACAAAGCACTTTAACTCAAATTCTCATTCATTCATTCATCTATTCATTCATTCATCCATTCATTCATCCATTCATTCATTCATTCATTCTCTTCCTCTTTCTCTCAGGCATATTTAAGAAGGTTTTTTTTTTTTTTAAATGTGTATGGATATTTTGTCTATATATCTGCACAGTGTGCATGCCTGGTGCCTGTAGACACCAGGCAAAGGTATCAGATCCATTGGGGCTGGAATTATCAATGGCTGTAAGCTGCCTTGTAGGTCGCTGGGACTTAAATCCAGGTCATCTCAGTAGCCAGTGTTCTTAACTGCTCCAGCATCTCTTCAGTTCAATGTGTAAAAAATTTTTTTAAAGAAGAAATTCCCATGCTTTCACTTACTGTAAGAATTCTTGTTGGGCGGGTAGTGGTGGTGCATGTTTAATCCCAGCAGTCAGGAGGCTGAGGCATGTGGATCTCTGTGAGTTTGAGGCAAGCCTGGTCTACCTCACAGGACAGCCAAGGCTACATAGTGAAACCCTGTCTCAAAAACAAAACAAAACAAAACAAAAAAATACTTTGGTTTCAGGAAGATAACTGTATTTAAAGATATTACAGTAAAAATTCTCATTACTCACTTAAGTTTTTCTTCTTCATTAATGAAGGCAAGCCAGGTGTGGTGGCACATTCTGTGTTCACATCATTGCTTTTATGTTTAGCCATGAACTAGGTTGTGTTATTACAAATCAACTGTAAAACAAAGGCAAGTGGTCCTGTGAGATGGCTTAGCTGGTCAAGGTGCCTGCCACCAAATCTGATGACCTGTTTTATCCTCCTGCAGCTTGTCCTCTGACCACCACACATGTGCCATGGCACACATGCTGGCATACACACACGAGATGAAACAAATCCAAAGTTTTTAAAAATCAAAACATGAAAGTTTCTACTGATTGTGTTTACTCACATGCATTGTGAGAAGTTAGGGTTTTCTTTAGTACAAGCACTGTATTAATCACAACAATTAACGTAAAAACCATTTTCCCAGTAAGTGTTTCTTCCACCTGCCTGTCTGCAGGCCAGGAGTGTCTGTTCACTTCTCTTGGCTCAGTGCCTTTGTGGCTCATTGATGCTTTTTAGACATTCTTGTACAGTTAAAATAGAAATATCTAAAACAAATGGGTGCTTACTAACAAATACATCTTATATTCTGAAAGCAATTTCTTTGGGATGTATGAAGAGGTAGGTCATGGAATAAATAGAACGTCCAATTGGAAATACAGGTGTGTAAGACTTCTGTCTTAGTGAAATGTTTTGGGGAAAGGTGAAAATTCTTTGTGGAGGGCTGAGGATGCAGTTTAGTGGTAGAGCATTTGCCCGTCATGCACAAAACCCTAGAACTATCTCTAGCACCGCAATTATAAACCAAAGAATAGAGTCTGAGGAGATGGCTTGTCAGTTAAGAGCACTGGCTGCTCTTCCAGAAGATCTACATTTGATTCCTGGCACCCACATGGTAGCTCACAACCATCTGTAACTCCCGTTCCAGGGATTTAATTCCCTGTTCTAAGGATAAAGGTTGGGCAGCCATCCCCCTTTTTTCTTTTGAGAGCCTTGCCTGATAGCATCTCATTATGTAGATCAGGTTTGCCAAGAATTTGTAGACATTTGCCTGCCTCTGCCTCCTGAGGAGATTACAGATGTGCATCACAACCCCCAACTTGATGCCTTTTTCTGGGCTCCACTGACATCAGGCACACAGGTGGCAATACAGACATACATATGGAACAAAATTCCCATATGTGTAAAAAGAAAAAAAGGCCATGTGGATAAAACCTTATGTGTTCAAACATCATCAGGTGTCCTGAATGAGGTTATCCATGGAGCAGTTGTGGATAAAACAAATTGCCAAGAATGATCCCTGTACCAAGGGGAATCCTCCCACCCCATTAAGCCATCACAAGTCCTGCCTTTGACCTCTAGTTACATTTCAGCATTAGGGCAGAAATAATGAACAGAGGCTTGTCAGTGCATGCATGTATGCATGTGTGAGTGTTTTCTGGAAGTGTGCTTTTTCCCCCAGACAGAAGACTTGAATAAGGTTACAGCATAGGAATGTGTTGCTGGCCCTCCCGGGTTCCTCTCTTTACCTGTTATCTGGCGTGTAATGAAGGGAATCTTGCTTGAAAGTTGCAGCTCTCTTGAGGGCATCAGATGCTCCACTCAGAAAGAAAGTAGGTTACTACTTCTGCAAAATACAGTGGTTTGCATCAAAAGCTGTCTTGTTCTTGACTTTGAGAGTTGTCATATCCCTTGACTTTGAAGTGGTCATATTTTAATTTTAAAGTGTCTTAGTCACTGTTCTACTGCTGTGAAGAGGTACAATGATCATGGCAGCTCTTACAAAAGAGAGCGTTTAATTGGGGGCTTGCTTACAGTTTCAGAGGTTTAGTCTTTTATCATCATGGCGAGGAAAATGACAGCCACTGGAGCAATAACTGAGAGTTACATCTTGATCTATAGGCAGAGCTATACTTGGAGTAGTTTGGGCTTTTGAAATTTCAGCCTATTCCTAGTGACACACTTCCTCCAAGAAGGCCATACCTCCCAATCCTTCTAATCCTTTCAAACAGTTCTACTCCCTGGTGACTAAATAATTTAAATATATGAGCCTATGGGGGCCATCCTGATTCAAACCACCATATTCTATTCTTTGGCCCCCATAGGCTTATAGAATCGATGCCAGAAACTGGGATACCATCTTGCACCTGAGTTAGGAACTGTGCAAAGGACAAAGCATACTCAGGTTGGTGAGGTAGAAAACTGGGAAGAATGGGTCTTAAATTTTATCACTAAACCAGAGGCATTCATACACACACATACACACACACACACACACACACACACACACACACACACACATGCATTCATTCCAACTTCAAAAGTCCTCATAGTCTATCACAGAGTAGCACAAGTAGTTTTAAATTTTAGAATTTTTCAAATTTTTTTTTTGTATTTTTGAGACAAGGTCTCTTTACATAGTTTTGGCTGAGGTGGAACTCATTATGTAGACTAGGCTGGCCTTAAACTCACAAAGATTTGCCAGCCTTTGCCTCCTGGGTGCTGGGGTTAAATGCAGGTACTACAATGCCTAGCATTTTAATTTTGTCTTATGTGGTTATTGAACATGCATTTTGTGTCTTAATAAAGTCGAAAAAAATCTTGTTATTGTAAGTCAGAGACTATCAGTATATACACACAACCCTGATTTCTCTTTGATCTGGAGACTTGTTTGTCCACTGACTGCTTGACAGCTCTTCAGAAATATCTAGTTTATATTGCAGACATGATTAGGTGAACTTGGATGTTTTGAGCTTCAGATAATAGTCCATTTTAAGAAACATGAAAATAAGGAAAATTTACTCTCATTAACAGGATGTCTTTGTCGTGGATTGGTTTGATTCCTGCTAAATGATAAAATGGGTTTTAAATGATAAAATTTAAAACCCATTCTTCCCAGTTTTCTGCCACAGCAACTTGAGAGCATGCTTTGTCCTCTCTCTGAGGCCCAGCATGGACGAAAGATGGTGCCCCAGCCCCTGTTATCACTTCTATACAAGATGGCCTTCAGAAGTCGGTGGTACTTTTCTTCCTCTGTTGATGCTTTTTGTAGGACAGTCACACCGTTGTTTTCTTAGGAGTCTTTCATCAGAGTTCCACTTAGATCCCATCATGCATAACCCTCAGGTCACCTTCAGACCAGTCCCTAGCAAAGGGTGCAAGGATGGGTAAGCAGTTTTTAAGCCAGAGCTGTGTCACATGCCTGTGATACAAGAATACTCCAGACATGGAGGCAGGAGAATTAAGTTCACAGCCCACTTGGGCTAGAGCGAGCCAAGGCAACACAGAGAACCAACCCCTGGCTCCAAAAGAAACAAAAAGGTTAAAAGAGGGTTGAGAACATAGCTTAGTGCTAGGTAGAGCACTTGTAGCATAGACAAAGCCCTAGACCCAATTTCCTGTACTGATAACAAATAACTTCAGTTTTTTATACTCTATATAAAAGGTAGAATTGGATGCTGTGTTTAAATTTGAGATGTATTTGAAAAGTAATAAAAAATAATTTAACTTATTATTTTTCCCGCCTGTTTTTTTTCCATTAAATACAAGAGTGGAATTTTTGTTTTGTTTTGTTTTTTGTTTTTTGAGACAGGGTTTCTCTGTGTAGCCCTGGCTGTCCTGGAACTCATTCTATAGACCAGGCTGGCCTCGAACTCAGAAATCCGTCTGCCTCTGCCTCCCAAGTGCTGGGATTAAAGGCATGCGCCACCACTGCCCGGCAGGAGTGTCATTCCTAATTGTCTGAGACAGTCTCTCTGGTTGCTTAGGCTGACTGGACTCTTGCCCAAGCTTACCTTGTCTCTCATACATCTCTGCTTTATTGCTCTTTCTGCTACCTTCACTGTCCCTATTTCTCAGACTCCATCTAAACCCTCTCTGTTCTGGGCAGACAAGATGGCTCTTTAGGTAAAGGTGTTTACTGTGTAACAACTACTAAGTTGTTCTCTGACCTCCATACTTACATATGGCACAAACTCCCATACACATTACATACACACACACATACACACACACACACACACCCTCCAGTCTCTGTCCCTGCTCTACTTTTGTAACCATATCTCCTACTAGTCCTGGGCTTCTTTAGGTGGATCCATGTTCTTCATCTCTCTTCCTAAGTAGACTATGCTTCATCAAGAACATGGCAGCTTTCTCTGAGGCTCTTCTGCCTGGAACATCCTTTAATTTTCTCTGCCTTCAGATCTCTCCATTCTTGAGAATGCAGCTGGGTCTCAGGCTTTCCACACAGCTTCCCATCATGTCCAGTTCATTCTGTCTTACCCCTTAAATACATCATTGGCAATCGTGACTAACTTTGTTTGCATAGAATTTGTTTCCTGACAGACTTGAAGCTTGTAAAAGTTAAGACAACACATAGTAGTTGGTTGTGGTGGTGCACATTGGAGCCAGAGGCAGGCAGGTCTCTCTGAGTTTGAGGCTGGCCTGTTATTCATAGGGAGTTCCTGTCTTAAAAGTGCACAAATAAATATAATACTTATTTGCAGCAATAAATAAGTAAACATCTTCCCCTTATAGACAGTAGTCAAAGCATAGAGTTCAGGAATGGAGCAGGAAGCACTTGCTGTATAAACCCATCCTATCTATAGCTTTACCTTTATAACAAGGGAATTAAAAAGTCACTGTTTGCAGGAAAGAGAAGGTGTAGCTGGCCTTGCATTATGCCGTAGGCAGAGTGGCACCAATTTCAGTATTATCACAATATCTCAGTTCCATCACAATGATATCCAGTATTGTGTATGATTTATTAATCACTGGGCCTGCAGAGATGGCCCTGAAGTTAAGGGCACCTGCTACTCTTGCAGAGGACCCAAGTTTGCTTCCTAGCACAAACAAGGGTTGGCTCACGGTCATGTGTAGCTTCAGCTTTAGGTGATTCAACACCTTCTTATGGCTTCCACGGGTACTGACATATGTAGCATTCTCTTACATAAAACACATGCAGGAATGCACATAGGTAATAATAAAAATCTTTTTAAAAAGATTAATCATAGTTAGTATAATACCTCAGATCTCAGTATCAACCTCTGCTCTGTGTTAACCTGTATTCCCCCAAAGGGGAAAGGTGCCGTTGGATTGTTTCCCAGCATCCTCTAGGGAAGACCTATTTTTGGTGGTTTTGCTCAAGCTGCTTATGAGGTTGTTGGATATTTTTGCTTTGCATTTTGATGTGGCTTTGACAGTGTTGCTAGGTTTTAATTCACTTAGCCTTTTATGAATTACATTTTTAAAAAAAAGAGGGAGAGAACCCCCCACCCCTTTTTTCAGTTGCAATAACTATGAGTTATTGAGGCTTTGTGACTGTCTTATACATTCTCCCTTGACCTCCTGTCTTTAGTGCCTTCTGATTAAGGTACAGGTTTAAGTGTCAACATCTAAGGGGTGGTTTTGAGAGTGGGCAGGTCTGTCCTTTGGAGGTAGACCCAGTACTGTCTCTGGGAAAATGTACCTATCCATGGTATAGGTTCAGTCTCATTAAGCATATTTATTTCAAGACTATTCTATTATCTTAACCCTGGAGTCCCCAAAGTGAGATTCATAAATGAATTTTTTTAGTCAAATAGAAGTCATGATAACACTTTACAGTCAAACTAAGATATAGTGCCTGGCTGTTTTATTAGTGATACACATATACATACACATAGAGGTTTTCAAAACAAAAGCATGGCATGGTGGGGAAAAGAGGAAGCATGTCATAGCTTAATAAGTTTAGAGGCTGGAAATTACTTGCGTGGCAGTAGATGGCCAAATGAATTATTTTGTGGGACAGTAAATGTTAGTGGAATGGAATTCCTTAAGTTCATGTTAAAAACAAAACAAAACAAAAACCTGAGGATTAGGAATGTAGTATTGGCTGCCCCACAGTTCAGAAGAGCCTCACATGTGAAGGGCCCAATCATGTCCTGTGCCTCTCAGTGCTGTGGCTGTTGTTTTTCAGTGTCTCAGGCCCAGGTGGTGTTGTCATGTAGTTTATACTTGATGAGTTATCCACAGGACCAAGAATATTTTTTATGTGAAATGTTGTGTTACTTTTATATAATGTTTGGATTGTTTATGTTCAGATATTCTATTTCTTTTGTTTTTGTTTTTCTTTTCTTTCTTTTTGTTTTTTTTGTTTTTGTTTTTGTTTTTGTTTTTGTTTTTGTTTTTTGAGACAGGGTTTCTCTGTGTAGTCCTGGCTGTCCTGGAACTCGCTCTGTAGACCAGGCTGGCCTCGAACTCAAATATCCGCCTGCCTCTGCCTCCCAAGTGCTGGGATTAAAGGCGTGCGCCACCACCGCCCGGCCTCTATTTCTTTTTTATTGATTTGTTTTTCAATACTGGAGAGTGAAGCCAGAGCTTCACACATGCTAGGCAATGCAGTTCATTACCACGGAACTATGTCTCTAGTCCTTTCTCAAAGTATAATTCATATACCATAGAACCATTTTAAATATACAGTTTTGTGTGTTTGTGTTCATATAACTATCACCAATACATAATTCAGAAACATTTTCACTGACTGGAGTCCATTAACAGAGATTGCCATACCTCCCTAGTCAAGGCCCATGGCTCCTGCTGGTTACTCTGTGTGTGTGTGTGTGTGTGTGTGTGTTGTGTGTGTGTATTGATTTATTCTGGCCATTTCATATAAAAAGAATCTTCTAATTGTGTGGATGTTTGTATCTGGTATAATGCTTTTGGGGTTCATGCATGTTAGAGTAGGCATCAGAGCTTCTCCCTGTCGGGTGCCTGATAATGTCCGACTGTAGGTTATGTACCTGTTTCCCAGCTGACATAGGTCTGTGTTGCCCTCACATTGGGCTGTTGGGGATGCTGCTATGGATGTTTGTGTCTTAAGCTTTTATGTGAGTATGTTTTCCAGTCCCAGATATGCTTAGAAATGGAACTACTCGGTCATCTAGGAATTCTTTGCTTAACCTTTTTAGGACTTACCACACTATTTTCCGAAGTGTGCCATTTTAAATGCACCAGTAATGTATGGACCTTATACTTTTTTCATATCCTCTCTAACCTCTCTAACTTTTTTTTTCACTTTTTTTTTTTAAATCAAAGTTGTCTTAGTGAATATGACGCAGAATCTCAGTGTGGATTATTGCCTTAGGATTTCCATTGTTGCAATGAAACATCATGGCCAAAAAGCAAGTTGGGGAGGAAAGGGTTTATTCAGCTCATACTTCCACATTGCTGTTCTTCACCAAAGGAAGTGAGGACAGGAAGTCAAGCAGGTCAGGAAGCAGTAGCTGATGCCGAGGCCATGGAGGAGTGCTGCTTATTAGCTTGCTCCACATGGCTTACTCAGCCTGCTTTCTTATAGAACCCAGGACCACCAGCCCAGGGATGGCACCACCCACAATGCGGTGAGCCCTCCCTCACTAATCGGAAAAAAAAAAAAAAATGCCTTACAGCTGGATCTCATAGGAAAAATTAAATTTTAAGTTGTCACTATATTATGTGTGTGAGTGTTTTGCCTACATGTCTTTGTGCATCATGTGTGTACCTGGTGTCAGGCAAAATTCAGAAGAAGGCTTTGGATCTCAGGAACTTATGTTAAGATGACTGTACACCACTGCATAGATTGCTGGGAATCAAACCCAGGTCTTCTGCAAGAGCAGCCAGTATAACCACTGAGCTGTCTCTCTAGCCTGTATTGCTGTTTTATTTTTATTTGTCTTTTTATTGTTGAGTTGTGGGAGTTCTTTATATATTCTGGATACCAGACCTTTATCAAGTCTATGATTTTATTAGTATGTTCTTCTGATTCTATGCGTTGATTTTATTCTCTTGATATCCTCCTTGCTGTGCAGCCATTAGTTTTAATAAAGTTCAATTTGTAGTTTTTCTTTTTTTAAAAAAAGATTTATTTATTTAATGTATATGAATACACTGTTGCTGTCTTCAGACACACCAGAAAAGGGCATCAGATCCCATTACAGATGGTTGTGAACCATCATTTGGTTGCTAGGAATTGAATTCAGGACCTTTAGAAGAGTCAGTGAGTGCTCTTAACCCCTGAGCCACCTTTCCAGCCCCAATTTGTAGTTTTTTGTCAGGAGTTTGTAGGTTTTCTTTTCTTTTGCCCTTCCCCACCTCTCCCTCCTCTTTCTCTCCCTCTTTTTCCCATCATGTTTTAGTTTGGCTCACCATGTGAGGGGACATAGTTCATCATGGGGGAGATGGCATCTGAACAGAGCATGAGGTGGCTGGCCACACTGTCTGCAGTCAGTAGAGAGAGTGAATCTCTGTTGGGGACCACATTCTATGGAGTGCTGCCACCCACCCACCTTCCAGATGAAAATACCCAGAGACACACAGGTGATTCCAAGTGTAGTAAAGTCAACAGTAAAAATTATCTGTTGTCCTTGTTAATTTGGACACCTGAACACATCACGATTAAACCATAATTTTCCACCCCTCCTTAAAGAATTATGACTCTCTTATAATACAAAATGCATTTCACTCATCTGTAAAAGTTCCCAAAGTATTAACAATTCTAATATTGTTCAAAAACCCAAGTCCAGAGTCTCCTCTAAAATTCAAAGAAATGCCTTAATTATGAGATGATAAAATATAATAAAAAACAAGTTATTCACTTCCAATATACAAAAGCACAGTATGGGGCTGGAGAGATGGCTCAGTGGTTAAGAGCACTGACTGCTCTTCCAGAGGTCCTGAGTTCAGTTCCCAGCAACCACATGGTGGCTCACAACCATCTGTAACAGATCTGATGCCCTCTTCTGGTGTGTCTGAAGACAGTGACAGTGTACTGAGTACTCACATACAATAAATAGATAAATAAATAAATCTTAAAAACAAAAACAAAACAAAGGCACAGTATAAAACCTTCCTAAGAAAAGATTAGACCAAAGCAAAACAAAACCCAGTAGGACAAGCACAGTATCTGGAGCTTGGGATTGGATCCTGTGGGCTCCAGTGACTGTGGGTGGCCCTGCTTTTGCTGTGCTGTGAGTAGCACATAGCTTCTTTCCTCTGTTGGTACCATCCCTCCTGTGGCTTTACTCAGCAGCTATACCACATTCTAGCATCTCCAACATCCTGGTTTCTTACTAGGTTTGGCTTCCTGTGCATTTAGTGACTGATCCCAGGAAAGCATATTCTAGATTGTTTCCCAGAGTGGGGATTCTCTGCAACAGTCTGAGTTCCAGCCTCACCTTTCAGATGGACCTGCCCTGAATCACCTTCCCTATTGTCCCACTGCAGAGCAGGTTTTGCTTCAGTGGTGCTAATCTCCTTAACAGTTTTTCTACACCTGCCTTGTCTGTACTCTTAAACTTATAGCTCCTTTCAAGTAATACATATTTTTCTGCTTTCTCTTACTGTTTATAAGACTAAGAGAAGTAACTGGTAACTGTGCCACAGCCTGGATATTTGCAGTCTTAACATTGCTTTCTCAAAACAATGTAGTTTGTTCATTTGAATCCATCTCATTCAGATTTTCAGGACTGGGAGGAATGTAACCAAGTCTTTGCCTGAATGTAACAGAAAAGGGCATTAGCCCAGTTCCCCTAGACCAGACATTCATTGATTGCATTGGCATACTGGTCTTTTAGGCTCCCATTAGACTGGCTCATTGGACTGTTTATAGCATTCTAGGGTTTCTCAGCACATGGTGCCAACTCCTCCACATTCCTTTCCTAAGCCAGCTCCTAAGACCAGTGGACAGCATATAGTCAGGGTTTTTCATAGCAGAAGCCCTTCTCCATAGAAAATTTTTTTTGTGTTGGTTACTTTGCTTGTTGCAGTGACAAATCAGTTGGCCGAAGCAGTGTAAGGAAGGGAGCTTTGTTCTGGCTTAAGTCCAAGGGAAAACACTCCGTCATGACATGGAAGGTTTTCTAGCCAGATGCTGGGTAGCTAGTCACATAGTGTCAGCAGCTAGGGAGCTGATACAAGCAGAGTGCTACTTGAGCAAGTATGAGTGTATGTATGTGTGTTAGTGTGTGTGTATGTGATGTGTATGTATGTGTGTCTGTATGTGATGTGTGAGTGTGTATTGTATATGTGTGGTGTGTGTGTGTATGTGATGTGTGTGTGTTTTAGGCCAGGGTTTCCTGGAACACAGGCTATATGTGAATTTGCTCTTCGCCGAGAACGACCTTGGGCTGACCATTTCTACTTTGCACATGATGGCCTTGTCCAGCAACTCTCACTTAGTTGGTATTTGTGTCTCCAGGCCTGTGTGTGTGAGTGTTCAGATTTCTATCACTAGTGCCTTCATAAGCTGCTCTCCACTGTATTTTTGAGACACTGAACTTGGAACTTACTGATTTGGCTAGATGGCTGGCCAGCAAGCCCCAGAGTCCTCTTGTCTCTGTGTCCCCAGTACTAGGATTATAGACACCTACTACTGTGCCTAGCTTTTTAAACCTGGGTACAGTGACTAAACTCAGATTTGTGTGGCAGGGATTTCACTGACTGTACCATCTTCCCTGCCTCTACCTTTTCATTTTAAACTTTTCTTTTTCTTATTTTATTTCTTTGGCATTCACTCTGCAAAGGCTGTGCATCATACGGTACCTAAACCTCTGATGTATCATTCTCACTTCTAACCTCTTCAGAAAAGCCCTCAAGCAAGCAGAGTGGGAAAAGAAGCCAGCACCCAGGCCTCTGTGTAACACCCTGAGAACGAGTTTATATGTGAATCACCTTGTCTGGGGTCATAGACCTGTGTAAATAGCACACTGGCTTACACAATAAGCTCTTGAGGCTGTACCTTGCTTCCTTCCTGACAATACAGCATACTTGTTTGTAAAACATGTGCTAACCTTTCTGTATATGACTTCAAAGTTGGTCTCCTTTTACGTTGTTAATTCTTTTCTGACCCATGTATGTGTCATAGAAGTATGCCAAAAAAACGGGTAGGGAGCTAAGGGGGAAAGGTAAAAACAAATTCTGTTTCTATGCTTTGTCTAAATACACAGTACAGAGAAGAAAGAACAAGATCTCTTTTCTTAGTTTGGAGTTCAGGGCTCTTGGGAGTCACTGACGGGTTCTTAGAAATGGGCAACAACCTGGAAACTGCATATGAAATTCTCTCTGCTCTGTTTCTGAGTAGTGAGAAGATTTTTAATTTTTAAAAGAATCTTATAGTGTTTTAGAATTACTACTAAGAAGAGATAAATGTAGGCTTGCTGGCAGGGGGATGTGTTTGCAGTTCATCTTTTCTCATTGTGTTTTGGGTATGTTAAGATTTTGGAGTAAATCTTTCCATCTGGTTCAAATATTTTTGTTTTAGACTATTTATGCCTGTTGGCCTAAGACTAGATAAGATCCCCTCCCCCAAGGGCTACTCTTATCCCCTCCCCCAAGGGCTACTCTTTGAAAGACCAAAAAATTTTACTAGTGAGAAAATAACAGATGATTAGCATTCCTTGACACTATTCCACATATGTAAAGTAAGTTGTATGTATATATGTGAGCCAAAGTGGTACATACCTGTAATCCTGTTACCTGGGAGACAGAGGAGGAAGGAGCTTGAGATGGAGGTCAGTTAGCTATGTAGTGAGACCGGCTAACACACGCCAAGTCCTGAGTTTGGTTCCCAGCACCACATAAAACTGGAAGTGGTGGCATCTGCTGGTAATCCCAGCACTCAGGGAGTAGAGGCAAGGGGATCAGAAGTTCAAGGTGGGAGCTGATGAGAAGGCTCAGGGACTAATTCACTGGCTACTCTCCCAGAGGAGCTAGGTTCAGTTTCCATCACCTACATGGTGGCCTGTAGCCATCTGTAAGTCCAGTCCCAGAGGATCTCATGCCGATTTCTGGCTTCCTTAGGCATCAGCTGTGCTCACTGTACAGAGATCTACAGACAGACATAAGCACCCATGCACATAAAATTAAAAATAATTTAAAAAAGAAGTTCAATGTTACGTAGTTTGACTCCAGCCTGGACTGTATGAGACCCTATCTTAAAAAAGAAAAAATTAATAAAGTATTTGTGACTTTTAATTTTTGTAAAATACAGAATTGTAAGGTCAGGCATGGTGATGCACACTTTTAATCCTAGGACTGTGGAGGCAGAGGCAGGCAGATCTCTGTTCTGTTAGTTGCAGGCCAACCTGTTCTATAGAGAGTTCTGGTTCAGTCAGGGCCACATAGTGAGAACCTGGTTTGTTTGTTTAAAGAGGACATTTCTCACTTATTTTCATTATCTGCGTAGACTTTCTTTTTTGTTAGCCATCTTAAAGATAGACTACTGTATTAAAAATTACATTCTAGAAAAGTTCTTGGTCATGGCTAGACCGAGCCCTCCCTAGACCCTAGTATCAAACTTGATATGTAGGTTAAAAATGACTTTGATTTTGGAGATATTCTGCTGGCCCCCCTGCTGGGAGCACATGTGGGCAGAACCATGCCAAGTACCATTTCTTCTGTACTTGAGAGCTGTTGAATTTTATTAGAGCCTGGGCTGTGTTGGATTTTAATAGAAAAAATATCTCATTTTATTAGAGCCCGGGCTGTGTTGGATTTTAATAGAAAAAATATCTCAGTGACACACACAAAGCTTCTTACCTTAAAAATAAAGAGTTCCTTTTATTTAAAATTTATTTCTACATTAGATGATGTTTGTGGATAGAACTGAATAATGGAAAATGCTTTGAATGCCCATTGGGATCCTGTAGGTCTTGCAAAGCAGCTTACTTAGGGTTTGGTTGTTTGATAAAAGGTGAATGCTTCAGCTGGCCTGTGGTGAGTAATACATATTCGGTTTTGTCCTTGTGTGGAGACTGTTTGTGCTGGCAAGTCCTCAGATAGTAGCTGAGAGCAAGTCTGCTTTGTCCTCGTACAGCTAGCTTACTATAACTTGTATAGTATCTAATGGATGGGAAGCACTTAAGTGTTTAACAAGGATGTGATGAAGTACTTTGCATAAATGCAAATCATTTTCATTATTTTATAAACTAAAGATGTGGCCAAGCTTTACAGTTTTGTAGTTTGCTGCCTTGGTTCCCACTTTTTGCATTAGTAGACTATTAAGGTATAGATTGTTGCTACAGTTTAGGATTGACAGTACTAAAAACAGCTTGGAAATTAACCCTATTTATTGGTCCCTTTATGAACCTCATTGGTCACATGTTGTCTTCCCTAATAGTGTAATTTGTTTTATGTAGAACAGCTCAGCGAGGTCTAAGTGATTCCTGTTACCTGTTAAGGTTACATAGCAGTTCAGTGTCAAGTGTACTGAAGAGTTTCTTACTTAGGTTATTTCATAGCAAGATTTCACTCACTTCAGGCAAGTAGATCCAATATATTAAGAAAAAGCCAGAAGTGGTGGCCATATCATTCATCTGAAGATTTGGGAGGCAGAGGGGCAGAACTCTGTGAGACCAGGTGGCCTAGTCTGTATAACAAGTTCCAGGGCAGCCAGGTTACATAGTGAGACCCTTGTCTCAATAAAAAGAAAGGGGAAATTTAACCTTTGCTTATTTTTAATTAATTAAAAACCAACCCCAAAGTTTTGCAGTAGGTACTAAGTAGATGCTGAATAATTAAAATGTCTCCGGTGCCCATCACACAACAGGCATCCAGTAAATACTGTTTTCCTTCCTGTTGTCAGCTAGACTGTACAGATCCTTCGTTGTTATTTGTGTGACTCAGCTGTTGGATGGCTGGCTGGCTAAGTAGCAGTATACGCATGTTGAAAGCAAATTGTATGCCCTTCATTTTTTTTTTTTTCCTGGATGGTTTTAGTTTTCTTAGAACCACATCGACCTGGTGGTTACTGATTCTCAGAATTTTGACTTCTCTGCAACTGACACATGAAAAATCACCGGGTTGTAGGACAGATGTAGTGAGCTGTGCAACAAGTGTCAAAATGCCTCGCTGTGCTCCCATAGCTGAAGCCAGTTATGGCTACAGTTCATTTATAATTACTAAAGGTTAGGCCATTTTTCCTGTGTGATTGTGCCAGTTGGCTGCTTTAGTTCTGTGGCCTGCAGTGTCCATGTTGCCGCCTCTGTTTGTGGGCTCTCACTCTGGTAGGTGTGGTGACTGATGAAGGAGACCGCTTGCATGACTGCCTTGAGTATTTCATGGCCTCTTGTATCATGCGACTGATACCAGCAGATCCTGCAGCATCCAGTGTGACAGACATCATGTAGTTGTAGGTATTTATCCATCAAACACATGCTATATGCCCAGACTATTGTATTCTATCTAAAGATATTTTGGTGAACTTGACCGCTGTGTCTCTTGGCATTTACATTCTAACTGAAATTGGGGACTCATGCAAGCCTGTAAAATAATATCCATCCCAAACTATTTTGAGGCGTCTAATGAATCAAAGTGTATGGAGTGTAATGACTTCAAATTTTGTGTGTTATGAGAAATTTTGTGGCCTAAGAAGAAAATGGTGGTATAATTTTTTCCCTCATTTTTTTTCTCTTTATAGACAAAATGCTCCAAGTCCCTTGTAGTTTTCTTCAAAAGAAGATCAGGAGTGTTCTGCTCTTGCCGTAAGAACAGCTCTGTTTGACTTAACGTGTTGTTGGTGCTGTGACACAGGAAGAACTGCATGCAGGCCCAGGAGTTTCTTGTTATCACTTCTTGAGTAGTTAGTGCTCTGTGGATGGAGAAAGATTCCAGTCTTAATTGTCCTGTTTTCAAGGTGTTCTGTGTAGTCTGAACTGGGTCATTTCCCCATGAGCTACACAGCCAGTCCTTGTCAGGAGCTGGTTGAACCCTGTGCAGTGCATGCAGAAGGAATGGCCCAGGAAGAGAGCCATCGAAGTCAGGCACCACCCACCTTCTACCATGGTGCCAGCCAGGAGCTTGACCTGTCCACCAAAGTGTATAAAAGGGAGTCTGGAAGCCCTTACTCTGTGCTGGCAGACACCAAGATGAGCAAACCACATCTCCACGAGACCGAGGAGCAGCCATATTTCAGGGAGCCAAGGGCAGTGTCTGATGTGCACACTGTCAAGGAAGACCGGGAGAATTCTGATGACACGGAAGAGGAGGAGGAAGTCTCTTACAAAAGGGAGCAGATCATAGTGGAGGTAAACCTTAATAATCAAACGTTAAATGTATCTAAAGGGGAAAAGGGTGTCTCTTCTCAGTCCAAAGAGACTCCTGTTCTTAAGACAAGCAGCGAGGAAGACGAAGAGACTGAGGAGGAGGCCACAGATAATAGCAGTGACTACGGAGAGAACGGACGGCAAAAGAAAAAGGAGAAGCAAGTGGAGAAAGTCAGGGTTACACAAAGGCGAACCCGGAGAGCTGCCTCTGTTGCCGCAGCTACCACTTCCCCTACACCCCGCACAACTCGAGGCCGTAGGAAGAGTGCAGAGCTACCCAAGAGGAAGAAGCGGGCTGCTAAGGAGCCTAAAGCGCCAGTACAGAAAGCTAAGTGTGAAGAGAAAGAGACTCTCACCTGTGAGAAGTGCCCCAGGGTGTTTAATACTCGCTGGTACCTGGAGAAGCACATGAACGTTACTCACAGGCGCATGCAGATCTGTGATAAATGTGGCAAGAAGTTTGTCCTGGAAAGTGAGCTGTCCCTTCACCAGCAAACAGACTGTGAAAAAAACATTCAGGTAGGTCTCCTCAGCGAGAGGGCAAAGTTTCCAGGATAGAACCTGGCTGTTCAGAGGCATCTGGTGTCTGCCCAAGAGAATAAATAGAATAGAGGCTGAAGGGACAGATTTCACCAATTTATCACTTTATCAATTTATCACCAATTTATCACTCTGCTGCTTGGGTCTTTTCAAAACCAAGGCTTAATCCTGTATTTCAAAAGTATTACACTTAACTGATGATGGATTAGTGGGAACCCAGGTACACTGGACGGGGATTTGGTTATAGATGACTGACTGGGATATAAAGTCAGCGCCGACTTTGCACTGAGAGTCTCTGTTGTGGGACCTGTGAGATAATTCGTTCTGGCATCTTCTGTCATGGTGGGAGGTATGCTGAGTGAAGGTCAGGCGTAGAGAAAGTTCTTTTCTATTTAGAAGGATGCCAGAGTCTAGTGCAGCTGATGGGGACAGAGACTGTAATGACTCAGACCTGTGGAAATGGAAGATCTCCTTACACCGTGGAGAGATGGCAACACTAAGTGTGTCAAGAGGCAAGCCCTTGGGAATATGCAAACCTTAAACAGAGGCTGAGCTGTTTGAAAATGTTGCTTACCTGGCACTAGGGTTACATAATGTTGCTGTACAGCTGCTGATGTCACAAAGCATGCTATTCAAACCAGGCTGGTATCTTGGAAAGACTGTATTGTGACAGGTTAAGAGGTATTAAATGTACTGTAGCTATATTGGTGTATTCATGTTTGTGTATTAATGGATATTCATACATGGTAAGTCTGTTATGTTTCCATACAATGTATATAATAATTACCATATTGACGCTAACTTTTTAAAAGATAAATTGTTTCACTTTTGGTTTGGGAACTACTAATATTGGTGAGCACCTTTAATTTTCTCTTCTTGACAATTGTTTTTAATCAATAACTGAGTGCCTTTCTTTAAAGTGATTTTTGTTTTTTTGTTTTTTTTATAATCCACTGATTTAGCTTGTATATCATGACATGATAGAGATATGCTGGGTAAATAAAAGAAAACTCTGCCATGTTCTCCAGCAGGTGCCTGGGTAGAAGTTGATTGCAGGGTCAGTCTAATGGGGCATGGTCCAGTGCTGCCACCTAGAGGTCACACTTGGATTTTACAGTGGCTCTTTGCTGAAAAGGCATTCCTCATTTCTGTCTCTATGGCCTGCTTATTTTGAGGGCTCCCTCCCTCCCTCACTCCTTCCCTCTTTCCCTCCCTCCCTTCTTCCTCCCCTTCTTCCCTCCTTCCCTCCCTCCTTCCTTCCTTTCTTCCTTCCTTCCTTTCCTCCTCCTCCTCTTCTTCCTCTTCCTCTTCCTTCTCCTTCTTCTTTAACTTGAATTTGCTTAAGTAACAGAAAACAACAGGTCTTTTTTTGTAAGCTTCTGTGCTTCTCCTAATCATAGTATGTTCATACTGGTACTTAATGTTGTGTGGGTTCTGCTGAATGAAAACCTTGCAGATTCCTAGGCTGGAGAGATAGCTGAACACTGCTGCTCCACAGTGCAGCTCAGCACTGGCTGCTCTTGCAGAGAACCTGAGCTTGGTGCCCAGCACCCACATGACAGCTCAGAACCCTGTTCCAGGGATCTAATACCCTCTTCTGTCCTCCAGGCACATATGCAGTATACATACATACAGCAAGCAAAACACTCAAGTACATAAAGAAATATTTTTAAAAAACAAAAAAACCTTCCCATTCCTAAAGAATCTGTGCTGTGTGTCTTCATACAGCTTCTGATAATCCTGAGAATATCATGATAAGAGAACATTAATCCATGTAGAAATGGTGGCTTACAGGGGTCATCTGATCTTTTTCAGGGCAATGTCCAGCCAGGGGCTTGTCTCTTAGTTCTTGGTTCTTGTCTTCTGCAGTGGCACTCAAGGGCTGTAGTGACTGACTGAGTTCTCTCACTGTTCATTCCTCAGAGCCTGGCCATTATCAATGATTTTCTGCTATTGTTTGGTTGATTTAGTTATACTTTATGCCTAATAGTCCAGACTGCTAATGAGCCACGATTTGGAGAACTAGGCATTGTGATATAAGGAGGGCTGGAATTGGGGGTGGGTGGGTAGGGGCATGGTCAGTGGTTTAAGAGGTTTCATTAGCTTCTGTCAGAGGGAAATGGCAACAGACTAAATTAAATTTAGGGAAAGTTAGTAAATCTTGAGCATTTGTTACAGAAATTCTTCAAAATGTGTTTTCTAAGACATGAGGACATTTTATACCCTTCAGATCTATAATGCTTATATATCTTGTCTTTGGTTGTGCTAATTTCAAATTTATTTATATTTTCTCTGGTAAATACATCTTAACCACATGGCAGCCTGGGTAGGAGGCAGCTATGCTTGCTGGTCTATGCCATAGCATGCCTGAAGGTTCTGTCAGGTATGCTGGTATGTACTTATGCTCCCTGAACCTGAGATTAGAGCAGGATCATGATTTGAGGTTGGCCTTAGTGGCTCATGATTTGAGGGTGGTTCTATAGTGAGACACCCTATCTCAAAACAAGCAACAACAACAGATTACATAAACACCAAAGTGGATGTTGGATGTTCTTTTCCTCAGTGGGACATGGGAGTGGTAATAGCAATTAGTCCTGTGTCGCTAGTGAACTTGTTACTTCTTGCCTTAGATTTTGCTGCTGTTTCCTTGCTCCCAAGGTATCTAAAAGATGAGTCTTGGAAAATAGAACATACAGCTGTTAGTGTTGGAAGATGGACTCCCTGCAGGAACTGTTTTTGTCAGGATTCTGGCCTTGTGCCACGAATCTAAAGTAGATCCATTTCATCTGCAAGGAGGTAGGATGGCCTCCAGAAGCCTCAGTAAATAAAGGTCCTTTCTGTTTACCCTGCTCAGTGTGTCTCCTGTAACAAATCCTTCAAGAAACTCTGGTCCCTTCATGAACATATCAAGATTGTCCATGGATATGCAGAAAAAAAATTTGCCTGTGAGATTTGCGAGAAGAAGTTCTATACCATGGCTCATGTACGGAAACACATGGTTGGTGAGTCTCCGCCCCTCTGTTCTCCACCTGCGGACTCCTGGAGTCCTCTGTGCTCCACATTGGGCAGGATATATAGAGCCAGCATATTGCAGTTGGTTTTAGCTTGTTGAGACATGTAGCTTGTCTTTAGTAAGCATGACCAGGTTGGACAGTGTAGTCTTCCCTACCTAGAGTTCTTTTCATTAGTGCTGTTTGTTCTCTCTTTGAAGCATTACTGTCAAAAGTGAGAGGTCGAAATTAAGACAGCATAGTTTCCTTACCTTATGGCATCTGTCTTCTCCAGTTTGAGGGTTTTGGTGGAATTGTTTTGAGTTTAAATGCATTCTCTATTACAGCACACACAAAAGACATGCCATTTACATGTGAGACCTGTGGAAAGTCTTTCAAGCGCAGTATGTCACTCAAGGTGCACTCCTTGCAGCATTCTGGAGAGAAACCCTTCAGGTGTGAGGTAAGGGATGGGCTACACCCAGGCCCAGTCCACGACTAGGGTTGTGTGGATGATGAAGTAGGGGGATGGAGTGCGGGTGCAGAGCACAAAGCTGTGTCACACCGGAGCTTCCGCATGCCAGGCGTTTGGTAGTCTGTCACTGCTGAGAAAAGAGATGTCCCATCAGGACCCAGCTGAGTCTCTTGGGATAACTTGAGTGATGTGCACTCAAGATCAGTAGCTGATCTTTCTTAGTGATTCAGAAAAGTTGAGGATGAGCCAGAATAATTACATGAGAAATTCTCCCTTGTATTGATAACTCAGCTGCAGGAACATAGTGAATACAAACTGCTGTCATAAGCAGGCTGTGTTTTGAATATGACAAGAAACCTATAAGCTTCTGAGGGTGGACTGGAGTGGTGTTTCTGTGCTTGGCAACCAGTACTGTCCTATGTGTCCACTGCAGAACTGCGACGAGAGGTTCCAGTACAAGTACCAGCTCCGCTCACACATGAGCATCCACATCGGGCACAAGCAGTTCATGTGCCAGTGGTGCGGCAAGGACTTCAACATGAAGCAGTACTTCGACGAGCACATGAAGACGCACACTGGTGAGGGCTTCTCAGGGAGGGTGGGGATAGCCCCCAGTGCTTGTTGCTAGCCCTCTGCTGGTCTGTCTTTAAATCCAACCATAAATTTGCATTATTTTCCTGTTTTATTTTGCCTTGAAATGAAGTCTTGCTATGTAGCCCAGGCTGGCCTCAGACTCACAGCGATCCTCCTGTCTTAATCTCCCAGGTACTGAAGTCCAAAGTGTATACCACTGTGACTGGTACACATTTGCAATTGTAATCTTGCTTTAAGTAAGCCTGAGATATATAAATAAATGTAGTACCAAAATTTTCTCTTTTATAACTATTTTTAAAAGAATTATTTATGTGAATGCCTTTTGTGGTTTTTGTTTTTGTATTTTGTTTTTTGAGACAGACTATTATTGTAGCACAAGCTGCTCTGGAACTCATAGTAATCCTCTTGCCGTCTGTTCCCATGTGCTAGGATTGTAGGTGTATGTGACCATGCCCAACTGTAAATAATTTGTTTGTTTTGTCTTATTTTCTGAGACATGGTATCTCTGTAGACCAAGCTGGCCTTTTCTCTACCTATAGATATAGATATATAGAGAGAATCTGTCTGTCTGTCTGTCTGTCTGTCTGTATGTATATATGCTCCATAGCATTGATAAGGGATCTTATAAACATTTAATTATCTAGCTTTTGGAGAACTGGCTAAAATATAACAACTCCTTTTACAAACACTAGTACTATCCACAGCTGACCTTGGTACTCTACCAACTGGATTGTATCTGTGGCTCCAAACATTTTAGTTTGTGGTTATTCTAGTTATTATGTAAAATCTTATGATCAGTATTTTTTGGCCAATAGGCAAGGAATGTTTTTTCCAAAAGAATACAATTAATTCACTTAGATTTTTCTCTTCCCCATTATCAGAGTAACACATACTTATTAAAATATATTAGAAGGGACCTGCCAGGAATGGTGGCACATGACTTTAATCCTAGCACTTGAGAGATAGACACAGGTAGATCTCTGTGAGTTCAAGGCCAGCCTGCTCTATATAGCCTGCTATGAAAATTAGGAACGGAATAAAATCTCACTACAGAGAGAGCAATGACATTTAATCAAATAATAACATTTTGGCTGATTTAACCTTTTTTTTTTTTTTTAAGATTTATTATTTCTATTTTATGTGTATGCATGTTTTTGCCTGCATGTATGTGCACTGTGTGCATGCCTGATGCCCTTGGAGGCCAGAAGAGGGCACCAGATCACCTGGAACTGGAATTAAGCATATTTGTAAACTGCCATTTGATTTCTGTTAACTGAACCTGGGTTCTCAGCAAGAACTAAGTGCTCTTAGCCACCAAGTTATCTCTCCAGCCAAGATTTAATCTATATATGAGTGTAGCCCAGCAGTATGGCATTGCTTAGCAAGTGCAGATTCCATAGCCAGCATCACAAGCAAAACAAAACTTTCAGTTCTTAATATTGTTATGGGCAGTACTATGCCTAAAATGGTCATGTGTTCCTGTATAAGGTACATTTGGCTCTTTGTATTCTGTTGTAATCTGCTTTTACTTATTTAATTTTAGATTAATTAATTTTATAACTGTTTTGCTTGCATATTTGTATGTGTACCATGTACATGTTTGGTGCTTTTGGAGATCAAAAGAGGATATTGAGTCCTCTGGAACTGGAGTCCCAAGTGGTTGTGAGCCACCATGTGGTACTTGGAATCAAACCCAGCTATCTGGAAGAGCAACAAGTGCTCTTAACTACTGGGCCCCTCCCCCACAACATGATTTTTAACCTACAGTGGTGATACACATGCTGTAATCCCTGCACTTGGGAGGCAGAGGCAGGCAGAACTCTGAGTTCAAGTCTAGCCTGGTCTACAGAGTGAATTCCAGGACAGCCAGAGCTACACAGAATCTCAAAACAAAACAAAACCAAATAAAAAAACAAAACAAAAAAACTGGAAAAACAACTAACTGGCTGGTAGATGTGAACAGACCTTACTAGTTGGCCTAGTCTAGTATGGTATCAAATACGAGTGACTGTAGTAGTGTCTGAGAGAGTAGAAGGTAAGAGAGCTTTAGAGAGGAAAAGAAAGAAAGGCTGGATGAGGTGACAGTTATAGGCAGCAGTCTGTTTGAGTGGGATCATACCTGTTGTAGGAACTGGCGTTGATTGAGTTATCTCTTTGCAGTTAAAGAGAAGTAAGGCAGACCTTACCTAGGGAAGCTGGCCACCATCAGGCAGGGTTCCTAGTACAGTCTGAGCACAGGGTAAGTTCAAAGCAGAATATTTGCTAATTGTCCTTATATCACATGCATAAGGACAAAAGATGAATGAAGACCTGGTTTCTGTCCTGTAGAAGTCCATGGTCCACAGAATAACAGCAGTGATAATACAGTAACAGAGGCTGCCGCACACTGAGCACCTGTGTTCTGGGTGCTGCTCTAAACCCCGGCTTGCGTTTATTCCACAATGACCTCTGTAGGGGTTGTTATCTTTATTTTTCTCATGAGAAAGCTGAGGCTAAAAGAGTAAATAATTTGCTCCAGGCAGCCTTACTCTCGACCGGACACTTGGTGATTCTGTTGTCAATTTAATGTAGCAAGTAATAAAACAGGTTGTATAGGCCATCATAGGTGTGGCCAGCATCATCACAGGGTCTGATTCTCGGATTTGTTCAGTGTGCTTAGCCGCTCAGGATCAGAGGTTCTTATGTGTGCTACATGGTCCTGATGATAGCATGTTGCTTGTTTATTATTTATGAATAGCAAGTAGTTTGGAAGGCTTAGTAGTATTACTGTTATTATTTAATGTGTATGAATGTTTTGCCTGCCTGTATGTCTGTGCATCTGGCTTCTTCACCAGGCAAGCATATGATGCTTGTAGATGAGAGTTCAATGAATGTGCAGAGGCAAGAAGTAGAAGACACGATGCTGGAGAGCATTGTGTACAGAGACTACAGCATAAGGAATCTTTTAAACCCAGTATGAAACTTTTGGACTTATGTTGTATGTGCCACAAGTGTTTTGAGAGTTTGCTTTGGCTCCAGTGTGGATAATAAGAGGATCAAGAACACAGATGGTAAAACCAGTTAGATGAATTAAGGGTTAGTTTCAGGACCTTTAGAATAGTAGTATTTAGGTAGAAAAGAGTAGAGACTGAAGTAGTTTGCTAGGTAGGATAATGAATTTGACTTTCTTTTGTTAGTTTTGAGATCTCTGGGACATTCAAGTGGAAATATCCAAGAAGCAGTTTGAGAAAGGATTTAAAGCTCAAGGAGATTTTCATGAGATGGACGGGTGGATCTATGATGCCACCCAAAGATATAGACTGCTCTTCCCTGTGCACAGTGCAAAAAGATAACCACCCAGGCCCTGTCCTCTTCTGTCTTACCCGAAGATTTTTTTCATTTACGATGTCCTTCTCTAAGCTTTACAGTACTGCTTCTTAGAGCTGGGTTAGCTCTGTCTGGTAGACAGGTCTCTTGATGAGTTAATGTGTGTGCTTTTCTGGTTATCTTGTAACTTTAGCTGTTCTTGTGTCTTCTAGCTCATGTTTCCCAATTGTCTTTAAAGCAGAGCAAGATACAGTGGCTGACTTCAAATGTTACATTCTATTTTATCCTAAATTTCAGAGTAACCTTAACATTAACCATTAAGCACAATTAGGCAATGGGGCCAAATAAATAGTGAGTTGGAGGTAGGTAGGGTGATAGGTTTATGTCAAGTGAAGGCATGGGGAAGAAATTATTAAGTAAGTGAAAGATTATTAATGCAGTAAGACTTTTGCTTGAATCATTAGATTTGTTATCATCCTTAATTCCTTTGGGGCTCCCTATGGCAAGTCACATAGCCCAGGAGATTGTGAATGGACATGATCAAAGAGGCCTAGAAAGATGAGCATGTTCTGTTGAGTGAACTTTCAGTATATGCGGCTTGTGAGTGAAGTGGGTACAAGGTCAGTGAGTCAGGTAAAGAAGTAGATGCCCTCGCTGGACTAGTGGGTCGGAGACTGGGGTCTTAGGCTGCTTTCCTGTGGCTGCTTCAAATGAAGACACTGACTTTGATAGGACAGGAATTCAGGGCTTAAGAAGTTAGCAAACGCCGGGCGGTGGTGGTGCACGTCTTTAATCCCAGCACTTGGGAGGCAGAGGCAGGCGGATTTCTGAGTTCGAGGCCAGCCTGGTCTACAGAGTGAGTTCCAGGACAGCCAGGACTACACAGAAAAACCCTGTCTCGAAAAACCAAAAAAAAAAAAAAAAAAAAAAGAAGAAGTTAGCAAACACCTGTGCTATTAAATATTTTACTAGGAAACAATCCTGCTTTCCAGAACTCAGGAGGCTTTGCAGTGAGTTTGAGGCCAGCGCAGATTGCATACTGATTATCAGGCCAGCCTATCTGAAAAAAATTAAGCATTTTATTGAATAAGGAAGTCATATTTATTTCAGCAAAACCAGAAGTACAGACAAGTATTAAAAATAAGGATGAGAACTGGAGTTCAGTGTTAAGAGCACTTGATACATTTGCAGAAAGCCCGGGTTCAGTTCCCAGCACCCATATTTTGGCTCACAACTATTTGTAACTGCAGTGCAGAGGATCTGATACCATCTTCTGGCTTCTATGGATACCAGGCATGACTGTGGAATATACATACAGGCAAAACCCTTACACACATAAGAACTAATAATAAAAAAAATAAGGCTGAGTGTGGTGGTGTACACCTTTAATCCCAGCACTTGGAACTCAGAGGCAGGTAGATCTCTGTGAGTTTCAGGCCAACTTGGTCTACAGAGGGAGTTATAGGCCAGCCAGGGCTACATTGTGAGATGCTGGAGAGAGAGAGAGAGAGAGAGAGAGAGAGAGAGAGAGAGAGAGAGAGAGAGAGAGAGAGAGAAAGAGAGAGAGAGAGAGAGAGAGAGAGAGAGAGAGAGAGAGAGAGAGAGAAACACACAGAGAAAAACAGAGAGAGACACGCAGAGAGAAACAGAGAGAGAAAGCAAGAACACAGGAATGAACCATCTGCAATTCTGTTACCTACATTGTAGATGCTGTCAAGAAAGGGCCATCTGCAATTCTGTTGCCTAGAAGTAATCTTAGCAATACAATGTATTTCTTTCCATATATTTTCTGTGCACATCTTACATCAGAGTGGATAATGCTATGCATATACTTTCCTAATGTGCTTGTTTTACTTTACTAATAGATTATAGATGTCTTTATACAGATCAAATGTTAATAGTTATATTTTTATACTATATATAGTTGTTTCCAGTGGCAGTTCTCTCAGACAGATTGAAGGGTTTGTTTGTTTGTTTGTTTGTTTGACTGTTGATTACAAATATTTATTTGGGGGTGGGGATGAACTTGTACTGTGGAGCGTTTGTAGTGGTCAGGGAACCCAGTGCTCAGGCTGGGCAGCAAGTGTCTTCACCCATATGTCTTCACTGGCCATATTTGAGGTGTCTAAGATAATTAAAGGAAAACTGAGCATGGTGACAAAAGCCTGTAATACCAGCACTTGGGAGGCAGAGGCATGAAAATTAGAAGTTCAAGGTCATCCTTTCATACATAGGACATTTAAGATGTGCTTTTGGGATGCACAAGACCCTGTCTCTAAAGGGATGATTAGAGGAGTCAGGTACTGTGGTTTATACCTGGAATCCCAACACTCTGGAAGCTGAGGTAAGGTCTTGAGTTCTAAGCCTAAGATTCATAATGAAACCTTGTCTCAAAATAAAGTAAAATAAAATAAAATGGGACAAAGAAAAGATAGGAAGAAATGGATTAAAAAGGAGACAAGCTAGACTCAGAAGTCAACCAGAAAGATGTGTCAGTCATAGGGAGGAAAGGTCCTTCAGCAAGGGGTAGCTGGCCCCATCTGACTCTTGAATTGTGTCTCTTAGGAATTGTAAGTGGATGGGTAGGGTAGGGTAGGGTTCTAGATTCTGTAGGAGGCAATAGGAGATCCACTTTCTTCTAGAATAAGAAAGAGATCCAGCTTTCTTCCAGACTAAGAGAAAGATTGAACTGTGGTGTGGGTAAAGAGGTGTTTGCTCCTGGTTATGGGAGTTACAGGAAAAAAATGTAAGAAAATGGATTCTTTCATGCATGTAGAAGAAGTAGGGTAGGAAGTGCTGTGGATTCTATGTCGAGCTGGACTTCAGTGTTCCTAACTTTGACTGTGTTTAACAGATCACCTTGGGCAAGATATTATCCCTCAGACAATAGGGATAGTGTACTACCTTATATAGTTGCGGTGAGAATGGAAAGCTACCAGATGTAGTGATTGAAATAGAGCCAGGTTCCCTGAATAACTCTTAATACACAATCTAGAGTGTGTTAGCCTGTTGTAAGGGAATGGGGTGGTAGCTGAAGCCACAGTGAACTGGCACATGAAGTGGTAAAATTTCAGACAAGGTGTCCATAGGCCATGGCCATAGGGCACGCCATACCTGCAACATCCACACTGATTTCCCTCCTCTTTCCTTACCAGCATGTTAGCTTATAAGTTGTGTATGTGCCTGCTGTAACATGCAAAGTGTCAGTTTGGGAGACAAAATGCTCCAGGGAGAGCATGATTGGCAGGTGCCCATCTTTACACCTAGAATACCAACCCTGTTTGTCTGTGCTCATCTCAGGAGAGAAACCTTTTATCTGTGAAATCTGTGGCAAAAGCTTCACCAGTCGACCCAACATGAAGAGGCACCGCAGAACTCACACAGGCGAGAAGCCCTACCCCTGTGATGTGTGCGGTCAGCGGTTCCGCTTTTCCAACATGCTAAAGGCCCACAAGGAGAAGTGCTTCCGAGTGACCAGCCCAGTGAATGTGCCGCCAGCTGTCCAGATCCCACTGGCCTCAGCTCCAGCTGCTCCCGCTCCAGCCGTGGCCAACACTCCCACCAGTCCAGCCCCTGCAGTCAGTATGAACCCCGTGGGTGGCGCGCTTCCCTCAAGACCTGTCCCGCACCCGTTCTCGCACCTGCACATTCACACGCATCCACACCACCCGCACCACCTTCCCATCCCTCCTGTGCCTCACCTGCCCCCACCTCCAGCCCTCTTCAAGAGTGAGCCCCTAAACCACAGAAGCCAGAGCGAGGACACCTTTCTCAGGCACCTGGCAGAGAAGAACAGCGCAGCCCAGGCCCAGCATCATTAGCACCAGCCAGTGTCATCCCCGCGGTGAGTTGGCAGAAGGGGTGCAGCTGTACTTCTCTGGGATCTTCCTGTCTCCATGGCCTCCTTCAGGGCCTTCACCATTGTCCTGGTGAGCCATCAGACTGACCTGAGGGAGTGAAGAAGAAGACTGCCCTTGAAACCAGGGGAACCACCGAACTAAAGCCCAATTTGCTTGCATTTTCTGATGACTTTTATAAATTTCAGATACTGTGACTGTGGGATTTTATAATTTCATATCAGCGGATGAGGTATGCTTGCTTTTATATCCCGGTCTTCTCCTCAAAGAGGGGATGGGCCTGGTTTCCTTTATACTAATCGGGAAGGCTGTGAGATTAATCTGGAGCATTAACTGTATCACTGTGTATTGTAATGAATTCTTTTCAGCTTTTGGTGCTGGCTGCAGAGTCGAGCTGGCCGCGTTTCACACAATATCAAGCATTATAGAGAAGATGGGAATTTTCTTCTTTGTGTAGCTCTTTTAACACACTCTTTATTTTACTACAGAAATTATTTTAGAGTTTTTGTATAGACTTTAGTAGTCTGTTTCTAAAATGAGATGTATTTCAATAAGCTGTGTAATTTTTTCAGTGTAGCTAAACCCATGTTGTAAAATAGATAAATTTTTATAATCATCAAAATGTGATTCTTAAAGATGCATATAATAACTTCTATTTCAAATGTATTCTTACATCCGTACAACTCAAAGGTGCTTCTGAGACTGGATGGATCTGAGCAGGTCAGCAGATCAGGTACAAAAGCAAGGTTCAGTACAAAGTCAGTCCTCAGTGAATTGAAAGCCTCTGCTGGACATTCAGTCCATTGGGCTCATGGATACACCCAACACTGGTGTCCCTTTGGACTACACTGTGGATTCAGCGGGATGGTGCGAGGGAATAGGGTCACCCAGAGTTAGCCGGGTTTGCAAATGTGAATGGCATTTGTGAATGAGTACCCTCAGGAGGATGTGGCGTTTCCTTGGATCACATCTGTTTCTCGCTTTTCTTAGGAACTGTGTTGTGCTCAGCTGTTAGGGGAAGATGAATTGGAATCTCTTACTTGAGGTTCCTGTGTTTTCCAAGAGTTGTTAGAAGAAGTTAATATGGTGAATTGAAATCATAAACATAATTGCTGATAGTGACTGAGAAATGTGGATGAGAAGACAAGTTGGCTTTTGAGTTTTAAAACATCTGCGGTCTCTAAAGTGTGGATGTCCACAGTTGATGAGTATCTGCCATTTAAACTGTAGTGAGAGGAAACCCTCGATACTGCTGCCTGCCTCGGCAGAGGAGGGAGACCGCAGCATCTTAGGTGAGGAGTGGCAGCTTACTTGGTCAAGACTTAGGGCACTTCCACAGAGCGTGGTCATTCTGGAGTGGATTATATGGAAGGCCAAAGAGAGGGGCTAACATGGTATTTTCAGTCAGCTGCCGTGTACACGGCACAGCTCCATGTTCTGTGCTCGTCTTCTTCTCCTCAGAGGCTGAGTTCCAAGAATGGTCACTGCCTTCCCCCTCTCCTCATCTCTCTACCCTCAGGCTCCTAAATCAGAACCTTAGCTGTTATTTATTTATCTTTGATATTAAATGTGCAGATATACGTCACGCACTTTTTTTCTGGCTACTTAACTCTGCAGTGGGGACACACAGACTCTGGACTGAGGTTAGGTTCCTGCTTTTAAGTATCACACTCTAAATTAGTTTTTTTTTGGTTTACTATTTCTAGATTTACTCCAGTTTTGCCCTTGTCTTCTGTAAACATAGGAAAAATTGTGTGCCGAGTCAAGAAAGTATCTCAGGACACACTTTCCCTACAGTTTCTAGCTATGAATTTTAATGAATGGTATTTTTAATATTTATATACATTCTTGGAGCCCTCATATACCCAAGGCAAACAAGGAAGCAGATTCCTTTTTTGAATGTCGTGACTTAGAAGTCACCCCCCATTTACCTCCACAGTTTCCTTTGCCTCCTGTGAGAAGTCTGCAAATCCACACTTTCATCTAGACATATCAATATTTCATGATTAAAATATTAAAATATTTTTTATCAAAAAGGTATAAATTGTAGCTAAGTTAATTGGTTATACCTTATTTTATACTAAATGATTTTACAATATGAGGCAGAGATTCTGAATTCTAGACTTGAGGCTGTTGAATTAAAACCATTCTATGGTTATACTATGAATAATCATTGAAAAATTCAGGTAGTCAATTCTGACTTCTTTATTCAAATGACTATAGCCATAAGAAACTGTCCTCTTCATAGGAAACCCAATAGCAAGTCAGTAAGCATCGCCATCCTTAACAGAAGCAGAAAAAAAGAATTTAAAACAGTGGCTTATCCCTACTACACTCTGTCATTCTTACTGAAATGTGAAACAATGTAGAAATGCCAATTTGTTTTTTTCTGGATAAGTATATCTTCCCTGACTCGAGAAGCCTGCTCTAAAAAAATGACTCTCAAAAGTGTCATGTACGAATAATGGGCATATGCAAATGGGATCTGTAACAAATGCTTCTGAGTCAGAAACCACAGGATCATGCCTTAAACGTGCAGGTGCATCAGCTTTAACGTGCTGAAGACTCAAACTCAGGGTTGACAGTGTGCTTGGGGTCTGCTAGCTTCTAAGGTAAAAGCCGCCATGTGTGCTGCGCTCGCCCACATATGCAGAGGTGCCCCGTGAGTTCTGTAGAACCTGTTCTGTTCTTGTTGCCTGTCTAAGAAAGAAGACCGTGGAAGAGTTTGAGTTCTAGGCCCGTGTCTGTACTGTTATCTCATAAATACATCACCACATTTCAGAATACAGATTTTAAATCAAGGCTTTCTCATTACACCATTCTGTACTATCTTCAAAGGCTTTTGTTGTTGCAAGGATTACTTACTTATACGTAGACCAGGCTAGCCTTGAATTCACAGCCTAAGTGCTGAGTCTAAAGGAGAGTTACTTCCAACAATCAGCCCACCCAGGATTTTTGTTGTTGTTGGGGTTCTTGTTCTCTTCCTTCTTTCTTTCCTTCCTTCATTTGCTCCTGCCTTCCTTCCTTCCTTTCTTTCTTTCTCCTCCTCCTCTTCTTCTTCCTCTTCCTCCTCCTCTTCCTCTTCTTCTTCTTCTTTTTTTTTTTTTTGGAGAAAGGATCTCTCACTAAATACCTAAGCTGGAGCTGAACTCCCCAGTGGATGTGGACCATGGTTAGCCTCAAACCATGACTCCCTCCACCTCAGCTTCCCAAGAGCGGGGGGCTTATGGGTACCTGCTCCACCCTGCCTGGCTTCCACAAGAATGTTTTTGTGTTGGCATTACATTTTTGAAGGTTGAGTTGTGCATCTTTTGTTTTCTTCTCATAGATTTATCATTTGTATACAAACTTTTTTAGCCTAATGAAAGGCTGCTGCTCTCAAATTGAGTCAGGCTCATACTGGGTTATATTTTAAAACTGAATGAAAAGAAGAGGAACCATTTAAAGGCACATGGCTTCATTTTTTTTTTTTTTTTTTTGTATATTATTTTGACTTGATTCTTATTTTTAGCAAATGGGGAAGTCTCCACATAAAACTTTAATAAGGTTCAAAGAAACCTTTGAAAATCATTTCCAGGTACTGTCTTAATAACCCTCATAATCAGTCCTTCAGCATGGACCTTTCCAGAACTGTCCAGTCTGACACCCTCATCTGTCAACAGTATCTTTCTGAGCTAGCCCCTAGCCCATATACCCCAACCCCCACCCACACCCCCACTTCTTCTAACCAGAGGCAAAATCTTTGAAGTTTTGAATTTTTAACTTCTTGAAAATCTTTTTCAGTTTTATTATTGTTGAGTAGACATATGTTTAGTTTCATCTTTATTTCCCTGGAAGATTTAAATTTTGAGACAATGAAGCAGAGAAAGAACTCCACTGCAGAGGCATGTTTGCATGTGTGTGTGCATGTGTGTGTGTGTGTGTGTACGTGTACACGCGCATGCACTCATGAATGTGCACATACATATATATGGATCTACACCCTCTTGGAGATTTTGGTTAGGAAAACACTATAATAAGCGAGTTTTTGTATTTAAAGAGAGAAAAACTAAATCTACCATTAAAAGTTAAAGGAGCCCCTTTGTTTAAGTTACTGTATGAAAAACACCACTTCTGTTACTTTGGTGGTCCACATGACAGAGACTTTGGTGCTGTTCTGCATGTAGAGGCCATCATAAAAAGAGAGGACATGTTAGATCTAACCATTTTATCAACTTAAAAAAAATCAGTTGGGATTCTTAAAATTCTAAAGCTGAGCAAAGAATTATCAGATTTTAAGTTTTTTCTTTACTTAAACCAAGTTAGAAAATTTTCCAGGAGAATTTTCTCTCTCTCCATTTTCTTTTCTTTTTCAGGAATAAAAGATCATAAGCCATTAGAAACAGTGGCATCGTCATGCAATAACAACTCACTAGCTAATCTGACTCTGTTATCTGTAGCATTCTTGAGAAGCAATGCTGACCTTCCAGCCCGGAACTACCTCGATAAAGCAGCCCAGAGACCCTTGCTACACTTTGTATGGAAGCCATAAAAGCCGTCAGTGTGTCCACCCTCGCAGCTGAGTACTTCTGTACTCACTAGATCTTTTTATAGACTTATAGTCAGACCTTTCCCCTTAGAGGATAGTGTTCCCAAGACTCCAAGGAAAGTCAAATTCCTCTAATGTTCCAACTTTGAAGCTCTAGCTTCAGTAAATTTGTTTAAAGAACCAGATGCCATATCATTCAAAAAATTACATGTTTAATCCAAAACTACTGTACAGACCTACATATTCTGAAAACAAACTCCTTCTTTTTGTTCCCTTATTAGAGGACATGTTGTTATAAAGTGGGCCTCTCTCCACCTGTTAACTCAGGGCTCCTGGTTGATGTGTATCAGGACAGTGTTCCTGGAGTTGTTTCTGTTACTGTAGCACAGAGACCTGAGCACCTGTCTGTCTGATCCCCTACTGTCTCAATCACTCTGCTCTCCAGTGCCTTCAAAAAGCCCATACCCTGGAACCTCTGTCCTGGTCGGAATCCTACCTCTGATTGCTTCGCTCTCCATGAGTATTGGAATTGACCCTATTCCAAAGGACTTAACTACAAACTTTCTAAAACCTGGCTGAGAATTGTGAACACATTTGTGTTTTGTTGCCCCTTGTCACTCACTGGGTCACCTTTGTAGCTTCTTTGTATCTTATTCCCCCCAACACAATACCTCTGGACTAGAGCCATCTGTCCTTCACCTTCTAGTCTTTGACCACAGACCAGCTGTTCCTTTACAAATCAAAGGTCACTCAGTGTGTCTCTGGGCCATCCTTTTCTCCTCTGAAGTCTTCCTACCCTTCAAACTAAAGGAATGCAGACTGCTGCTGGGGTGCACATCCTCCTTCATAAACATTTACAGGGTTCTTCCCATGATGTTAGCTTAGTCATGGGAATAGAAAAGTGTTCTCTGGGGTTAACAAAAGTCCTTTCTTGATGTTTGATCAGCCCCTCTCGTCAGCCACCTGTCCCCCCCGTAAACCCAGTTTTTTTGTTTTCTTTTCTAAAAAGTGTGATTGATGTCTAATATATGAAGGACAGAGGAAAGGGGAGCTTAGGTGTGCTCTGTGTGTAGTGTGTGCACTTCGTTGATAAAAATGACTCTAGCAGCTGGCTGGTCTTCATATCCCAAATTAAAGTTTGTGCTATGTAATGGGTTGATTGTTCCCGCCTAAAGTGAGAACAGATGAACTCTTTAGTGAGGAAACTGGATTGGTTTTTTTGTAGGCAGATGAACACTAATGAGTATTTTGACCTTAGTCAAAGTCTTTGCTTTCTGACTTACAGTCTCTTGCATCTTTCCTTCCAGTTATTAGTACTAAGGCATCCAAGACTGACGGTTGCATGAGGCAGGAGTCTTGAAAGGCAGGCTGTTGATACATTTTTTCATCCTTTTGTCTGGGAATAGACAGGGGTTGATTGGTGGGACAGTACCAGATTGTGAGAATTGGTTTGAAAATATAGAAGTCGAGACATTGGGATGGTTCACTGGCTGTTTAGATTGAGAGCAGTGTGCAGACTGTAAGAGGTAGAGTCTGTACTGCAGGAGTCATTAGCAAGTTTCCAAAGGACTCTTCATGTTTGCCGTTGCCCATTGCTGACTAAACAGTCAGTCTTGAGAACTGGGTATCTGCTTTTAAATTGGTTACTTTTCTCTCCAGTGTCCCAGGCATTTGGATAGTGAAGAACCATATCTGTTTGTCACTGGGAAGATGAATACCCTCTGAGAAGGATGGCTGTTGTTTTGTGTCTTCATCAGGATACTTTTGGTCAAATATCAGAGAGTTTTTGCCCTCAGAGGTTCCCTCGTCACTAACTCCCGGTTACCTTCATCCTATTTGAGCTTCTCTGGTGAGATTAAGGATGTGACAAATTACTTGAAAATGGTTTTATAGGAATAGAGATGCTCAAAAGGGGATGGAAGCTGGGTTTCTGCTTAATGTCGAAAGGAAATCTGATGGTTTCAGTCGAGGAAGGCAAGAGCCTACCTGTGTGGTCTAAGAAGAAAGCAGTGGCTTGTTTCTGTATCTCTGGCTCCCCTGAATGAACATAGCCTCTTCCATCTGCCTTACCATGTAGGGGGCCAGGTAGCCAGACACAGGGTCTCACCCACACCCTGCATAGACTTGAGACTCTGGCTGCATTGGAAAATATACGTGAGTACTCACTTGGATTAAGTTGAGAAGAAATAAACGGTGTAGTGTAATGTCTGTGTTTACTTCTCAAATGGTATTACTAGAAACGTGGCCTCAGAAAACCAGGTGAATTATCTTCCAGAATATGGGGGGTGGGGGGGTGGGGGTTGTTTTTGGTTTTTGTTTCCTCTGCAGTACTTGTTTTGGCCATAAGGGGCGATGAAGTACTTTCTTCTTAGCTTTTAAGTCTCTTCTGGGCTATCCCTTGGCTCACTGATATTGGACCACTAAGTTGAGCAGTTACTCAGGCAAGGTGATGAGAGCAGAAATGGAGTCCTGTGTCTGAGGTCCGTGTGGCTCATTGGGCAGCATTACCAACAAGCCTTTGTTAATATTGGTTATGTGAGACTGAAAGCCAGCCCTTATCATAAAGGCTCCATTATTTACTAAATGCAGAGCTAAAGTGACCCTCCTCCCTGTTTCCACCCTCCAAATCCTCTTGCAGTCCAGCCTGCCCTGTCACATCTGTGACAGCAGTGGGGACCTCTGGCATATGTGTGAGTAAACACTCTCTCACTTTGTCTGCTTCAGGTGGCTATCTGACACCAAAAGCAGGTCTTCCACTAGGATGGGTGGGAAGGCATCCCAGAGCAGGCACCCCTCAGGCCTGGCCCTCTGCACTGGTTGCTTGTCTTTGGGCTCCTGCCCCTCTTCTGCTCTCTGGGAATTTTGATTGTGCCCATTGCAGTGTCTTCAGAGGAACAGTTGGATATCCACTCAGGAAAACACCAGCCTGAGAACATTTACCTTGTAGGGTCAAGAAGCATCTACCTGTGGAAGGGCCTCTCCTACTGATTGCTTCCTGGTCCCTTTTCCCCCAGCAAGAGCCTGCGCAATGCCAGATGCAGAGTGGGGGATTCTTGTAATTTCAGCCCAGGCAGAAGTGGAAGGGAAGCTATGACCAGGTTGGGTAGCAGGTGGCCAGGTGTTGTCCCCTCAGTCCTGAAGTCACTTGCACTTTCTCATTTCTTAAAGGAAGTCCAGTTTTCTTGCCAGGAATCCTTAGCCTTAGGTTTACAAAGCTTGCTGTTGAATGTTGGTCCAGAGGAGTGTCAGAAGGCAGGAGCTGCTTGGTTCCAGTCCTGCTTGCAAAAGGTCAAGAAGATTTAAGACTATGTCTAATCTAGAATGGGACAGTGTCTCTCCCTTACCTCTGTAGAGGGTGTTGAAGGTCAAATTGGGACTCAGTGAGGGAAGGCACCTGTCATGTTGTAAAGATTAGTTGGGGTTGGGGGGGTGAGTGGTCAGTAGGACAGAGTCTATTATGATGGGAAGAAGGGAGAGCAGGGCTGCTTGGCCCAGGGGGCTGCATGATGGATGGAGCTAGGTGGACTCTGAACTGGTCCAAAATGCTTGGCTTCCCTTAGTCATCTTTTTTCCTAGCATCCTGTCAGATCCCCGGTGTGATGATTTTCTTCCCTGTGTTAACTATACCAATATTATTTTTTTAGCAATGGAAATGCACTTTTTTTTATTTCAACTCAATCATGATTTTAAGTATAAAAATTTATAGATTGTTAAAACTACTTTTTTTGTGTATTTTTAACCACTCAATGTAGCATTGTATATTTTATTCTTATTAAGACTCTGGTACAAGGTGTGCCATTTAATGATTTTTTTCCAACTTGCTGGGCCTTTGGATGTGTACGGTAACCAACTTCATGCTAATGTTCAAAGTAAAAAAAAAAAAAAAGAAAGAAAAGTAGCCATATTTTTATGTGTCTTCATTTCTTCCTTAAGCTCAGATGACATTTTGAGGACCCCTTGGTTAATGACTGCTCATTGTATGTAATCTTGTAACCCACATCTGTAGTATTGGTATCTCCAGTGCTATTGGTGTGTGTACCCCAAGTCCAGCCTGATCCTTTAAGAATAACACACTTCCTGCCCTCTACCTGCCCGCCCAGTTCTAGTGACTTAGTCTAGGGCTTGTTCACAGTAGGTAAGCTGTACCAGTGAGCTACATCCTCCATCCTCTTCTTTGTGTTTTGAGAAAGGCTCTTACTGAGTCGTCCAGGCTGGCCCTGAACTCACTTGGGAACTCAGACAGGTCTTTAACTTGCTGTCCTCCTGTCTCAAGCTTCCTGAAAAACCTGGGTCACAGGCCTGGACTACTACCAGATCTGTGTGAGCAACGAGGTACTTCCAAGGCTGCCTACCACAGTGACCCCGATCTCACCTCTACAGTGCTGCTGCCTTGGTGCCCCTGAGCTGCAGTAACACTGCTCTGTCTAACTGAGTAGTAACAGCAGACTTTCTGAGAGGGGTATTTGGGGAAAGGATCAGGATGGGGTAGGACCCAACTAGAAGAGTTGACCCAGGTGCAAACAGCTTATCAAATATAGTCAGTGGGAGGCAGCTCCTTTCCCCACCCCCACCAGGCTCAGTCCCCCAGCCAATCATAGCTCATGTGGAGGTGCTGATCTAGTGCCTAGAGAGTGAGCAGTGGGTACTACAGGGAGCCCACACTCACAAAACATGCTTTCCAGTGGAGAAAAGCTGCTTTGCTGATTTATGTCGGCTAAGCCTGGAGCCATGGCCTGTATTTAATTCAGCCATTTGAGAGGCTGAAGCAAGAGGATCAGATATTCAAAGCCCGCCTGGGAAACCTGTAGGACCCTGTTTTCACTACAAAACTGGAGAGATTTAGGGATGGTGTTGGGTGAGAATGTCTACCCAGCATGACAAAGGTGGTCCTGGGGCCCATCCTTAGCACTGGGGGAGGGGGACACATGAATGGAGATATATATATATATATATATATATATATATATATATATATATATATATATCCATATATATACACATGTATATATATGTATATATGTGTGTATATATATACATACACACACATATGTGTATACACACACACATATTTAAAATTTTATATAATTTGGTGTCAGGTGATATGGATCCCTGAAACCTGAAGCTTGCCCTCTGAGATAGAGCTGTGCCAACTGGAAGATAAGCCAGCTCTGTCACAAGCCTTTCCAGCTCACATCCACCCTGTTTGTTCCTTTTACGGGATTCCAATTAGGGAGTTTAGTGTCTAGGAAGGAAACCTTATTGTTCACATTTCCCTCTGTTTGAAACCTCGTAGAACAGAGCAGAACTGAACAGATAACAGAACTGCCATTTTTATTCTCTTCTTTTTTTTTTAAGGTTTGTGTGTGTGTGTGCATGCATATGTGTGTAGTGTATATGTGCATGTAGTGTGTGAATGTGGGTGTGGTATGTATTTGTGTGGAATATGTGTGTGTGTTGTATGTGTGTGTGGCATGTATATGGTGTGTGTATGTATGGTGTGTATGTGTAGGTATGTATTGTGTGTGTTTATATGTATGTGTGTGTGTTTACATGTATGTCTGTGCACACACGTGTGCCCTAGAAGGCCAGAAAGAGGGTATCAGATGCCTTGGAGGCTGGAGCTCCTGGTGGTTGTGAGCTGCCTGGTGTGGGTGCTGAGATTTCTTAACTGCTGAGTCATCTCTCTAGCCCTCAACACAGATATCAACACAGTTTCTTTTCTTTGTTTTCTGTTTGTTTGATTGGCTTTGATTTTGAGACAGAGTCTCACAGTAGCCATGACTGGCCTGAAGCTCTCTATAAAGACCAGGCTGCCTCTGCCTCCTCAGTGCTGGCATTAATGGGTATGCCACCATGCCTGGCTATTTTTGTTTTGGGGATGGGTATGGTTTAGGTAGTCCTGGCTGTGTTCTGCTTGCTGTATATTTGAGGTGACATTGAGTTCCTGTTCTTCCTGCTTCCAACTCCCAAGTGCTAGGATTACAGGTGTGCGCCACCAGGCCCAGCCACAGATGTTTCTTATTAGTATATCCTGGAGCCACCTCCACCAGCACCCATTACACCAGTGGCTTTCAGACTTTGACCACAACTTTTAAGAAAGATATTTACTGGTATTTTCTATCTAACACACATGTAAACATTTATGTATATAAGTGAAAAAAAAATCAAGAAAGATAGCCTTCTCTGCTGTGCTTTTATTCATTCATTTATTTGAGAGAGTTTCACCATGTACCTCTGGCTGACCTGGAGTTCATGATATAATACAGGCTGGCCTTGAACTTACAAATCTCCAATGTCAGCCTCTCAAGTACTATTACTTATCTGCCTACGGATGCATGTGTATCTGTGCTTGTGTATGTGTGTGGTATGTGTAGGTGAGGTGTATGTAAGTGTGGGGTATGCATTATGTGTGGTGTGTGTTTATCAGAGGATAGCCTCAGGTGTCATCCTCAGAAACGTCATCCACCTCCCTTGAGAAACAGTGTCTCACTGAACTTTGAACTCACTTGTTAGGCTAGTCCGGCTGGCCAGCAAGCCCCAGTGATCCTTCTGTCTCTACCTCCCCAGCCCTGGGATTAACAGTGAAGTGCCACCGACGCCTGGCTGTTTAATGTGGGTTCTCAGATGAACTCTGGGACTCTTTTGCAAGGCAAGCCCTTTACAGACTGAACTATCTTCCTCAGCCCCTGGCTTTAGTATTTTTTTAAATGTGGATCATGAGCCCCTAAATTAATTTTGAGGCTCACTAATGAGTTCTGTTTGGAGTACAAACCCTGTTTTAGAACAGCATATGTCCACAATTTTATTCAATCCCTCTGCAATAGCAGCCTAAATTCAATTTCATAGACAGTCAGGTTGTTTTAACTGGGTTTTCCAGTGTTTTAAGTTTTGCCACTTCTCTTGCTGATTGCATCAAAACTGGCCATTATTCAGCCCAGTGTCCTGCAGTGGAGACCCTTTCTCAGACACTTTGCAGTCCTTTCTCACTGGAGCCCAGGACCCAGTACTAGTACCATCATAGGTAGCTAACTTAAGTACTTCTTCGTAATTCAAACATAGGCCCACTTTTGGGAAATGGGTACTGGGCGTCGGACCCGAGGGCATCACATCCTAGGCAAGTACTCTACCACTTAGCTACCTTCAAGGCCCTTCATAACTTGTCTTTTTGAGGACCCCAAGGCAAGTTATTGTGACTTAGAAAATTTCCTTGTGCTGGGCATGCTGGTGCACACCTCCAATCCTAGCACTCGGGAGACAGAGGCAGGAGGATCTCTTTGGGTTCTAGGTCAGCCAGGTCTACAAAGAGTTCCAGATGAGCCGGGGATACACAGTGAGACCCTATCTCAGTAAAAAACCAAAAATGTCCTTATGTCCACAGCCTTTATAATGTGTCCTTACCCCTCCATCAGATTCTCTGTGTTTGGAGCCATCTGGCAGCTTCTGGTTTTGTTCACTTGGAACATGACTCCCAGTAAAGACAGACAGACATGGAAAATGGCAGTGGTTAAAGCACTCACGGTACAAGCATGGAGACCAAAGGTGAGGTCCCCTACACCCACAGACATGCTGAGCGGCCGGCAGGTCCCTAGAGCAAGCAGGCTAGCAAGACCAGCCATATTGATGAGTGAGCTCCTGACTCAATGAATAAATGAAGGAGCAATGGACCATGATCCCTGATACCAGCCTCAGGCCTCCACAGACATATGCATCTGTGCATACACAGACATGAAAAACGAAGGGGGTACACAGGCTATGTATGATCAGATATGGTGGCAGCTTATACCTCTAATCCTATCACTTCAGAGGTGCAGGCAGGAGGATTAAAAGTTCAGGGTTATCCTCAACTACATATGTTTCAGAACAGCCTAGACGTTAAAAAAAAAAAGGCTCAGGCTAGACCACTGAAGGATTGGAAGTGCATAGACAGTTCCCAGCTTCCCTTCCAAATTCCAGTAAGTGAGGTCTCGAATGCTCCAGTTCCGCTGACCAACAGCTAATGTCATGCTTAGAGAGTCCCAATGAGACAAGCAGAATAACAACCCAAACCACCTTCAGAAGCTGAGAAATCTTCCTGTTTCAGGCCAGTAAGACTTAGGACAGCATGTTGTATATGTCCACGTTGTAACGGCCCACAGATTTTGGTATAATAGTTGCTAGGACCTGTTACCTTTACACAGCCCTGTACAAGGAGTGTAGTACTTTTTGTTGTTTGTTTTCTATTTGTTTTTTTTATTTGTTTGTTTTAAGACAGGGTTTCTCTATGTAGCCCTGGCTGTCCTGGAACTTTTTCTGTGGTAGACCAGGTTGGCCTCGAACTCAGAGATTTGCCTGCCTCTCCCTCCTGAGGGCCTGGATAGTAGGCGTGCCCAGTGAAGTGTAATACTTCTGATTGCAATTGTCAGCACTAAGATTTGCTTCCAGATCCCTGCTTCTTCTGTCCTGTCCTCAGGGAAGGAGGGAGAATTTCACGCATCCAGCCATTTCAAGTTTCCCTTTTCCCTTCAGGCACGTGCCCCATCTTCCCAGCCCTGATCCTGAACTCTGCATTCAGGAAATTCAGGGTTTCCAACCCTCTGACTGGCACCAGTTCAGCTCCACTGGATCTGCACAACCCTGATTCCTCTCAAGGCTCCCGAGAAGGAGCCCCTACATCGAAGGCCGTGGAAATACAGGTTTGTTCACAGGGTACATCTTTCCTCCTAACGCTGCAACCCCTAATACAGTTCAAGTTGTGCCCCCACCACCACAAGATTAGTTCGTTGCTACTTCATAACTATAATTTTGCTACTGTTATTAATCATAATGTAAACACCTGATATGGAGGATATCTGACATGTGACTCACAGGTTACGAACTGCTGGATCATAGTCCATGGGCGTGAGCAAGTAGTTTAGCCACTTGGAGCCTGTCCCCATGTCTGCAAGTGGTAGCACTGTTAACCTCTGCCATAGGTCAGCATGAGGATTAAGTGAGGCCATGCAGGTAAAAGGCTCAGATCAGTGTTTGCCAGATCCCAATAACACGGAACTCAGAAATGTCTCTGATGAGGCCACTTCCTGGTACAGTCACTCCCGTAAGTGAAGCCCTCCTTTATGTGGCTTGGATTCAGTGACTTCCTCCTGGTGAGTGCACTGTGACAGAGGTGACAGGCAAGGTGAAATCATAAAGAACCCTAGAAACATGGCTGTGATCACAGCTCTCAGAAAGTAGAGTCAGGAAAATCAGAAATTCAAAGGCATCCTTGGGCTATCTAGTAAGATCTGACCAGCCTGGGCTATATGAGACACTATCTCAAAAACAAAACCACTTCAGGATGTAGCCTTGATCCTGTCACTAGCTGCTGAGTCATAAGGGCTCTTAGGCAACTACGGAGGATGCCACAGACCTGAAGCCAACCACGAGAGTAAACTTGGAAGCAGATCAGCTAAGGCCTGCCAGGAGACACATACTTGAGGTTAGAAGAGGGCTCTCCAGTCAGGGCAGAGCCTTGAGATCCTAGGCTGGGCATGTGATAACAGTCTCACGGAAGCCCAGGAACCAGACACTCAACTAAGCTAAGCTCAGACTCGTGTCAACAGAAACTGAGGTAATGTGATTTTTTTAGCCACTAACTTCTGAGGGGGCAGTTTTGTTTTTTGTTTTGGATTTGAGTGGCACTGGAAATCAAGAGCTTCGTGCATGCTGGGCACACATTCTTACAGCCCTGGCCTTTCCTGTTCTTTATTTTGAGACAGAGACCCAACAAGTTGCCCAGGTTGGCCTTGACCTCACTCTGTAGTCCATACAAGCCATTAACTTTAGATCACACTGCCTCAGCCTCCCAAGAAGCTGGGGTTGCAGGCTTGGTTCTAGGGCTGATTTGTTATAAATTAATTTGTTAAAAATTTGTTATAAGCCGGGCGGTGGTGGCACACGCCTTTAGTCCCAGCACTTGGGAGATAGAGGCAGGCAGATTTCTGAGTTCGAGGCCAGCCAGGGCTACACAGAGAAACCCTGTCTTGAAAAACTTAAAAAAAAAAAATTGTTATAAATAAAGTATAATTGCAAGGACCAGGGATGTATGCATGCACAAAGTCTTATGTTCAACCCCCATCATTACATAGATCAGATATGGTGGCTGGCACACACCTGTAATTTTCAAACTTGGGAAGTGGAGGCAAGAGAACCAGGAGTTCAAGCTCACCCTTGACTATATAGCAAGTTTGGGGCCAACCTTGTATATATGCGACCATGTCTCTACAAAAACGGTGTAATTATGACAGCCAGACACAGTAGTATACAACTGTAAACCCAGCACTGAGGAGAATTGTGAATTACATACACATATCACATAGGGATATCTGTTTGTCTATTGAATCTGATCCCTGGGACCCGGATGGAGAGAGGAGAGAACTGACTCTGAAAGTTGACCTGACCTTCCACACATGCACTGTGGCACACCACACACACACACACACACACACACACACACACACACACACACACACACACAGAGGCACGCACCCAATAAATAAATGTAATTTTTAAAAAGTACCATTATGGACTATCAAGAGGGTCTGAAAACAACCATGGCAGTAGCTCTGTGGCTTGTACCCAGATTTTCCACTCCAGGATGAAGGGGGTCAGTCACTCCGCCCTGTTCTCTCAGCATCTCCCCCTCTCCCCAGGGGAGGCCTACCTCCTGCTGGTATACAAACCAAGCCCTTTGCTTTGGATGGGATGGGATCAAGAGTTCCCCTTTACTGAACTCCTGTGACATCATCTGCAGACTTTGTTGTGACTGCATCACAGCCAGACTCTATATCCAACATGACCTCTGACCTGCCCTATTTCCAACATGACCTCTGACCTGGCCTTCTTCCTTCACTTACCAGCTCTTGGCTTTGGCTGCTGGTGTCAGTACCCAGAACGTCTGATGTGTTTTGAAGGGCTGGAGGAAGTCAGCTCTTGTATGGGACTTGCTAGCTAACTAGTAATACTGTCTCCTCCCTGGTGGTAGAGCCACTGAGCATGGTTAAAATAGGGCAGTGTTCAGCAGGGCAGTGCCCTGGATGCAGGTCACAGGGTCAGCCAGGGAAGTTCTGTCTGGGGACTCATGCTGAGCCAGATGGGAAAGTGGAGGAAGAAGAGAGGCTGTGGGTGTGTTGTCACCCATGGTGGCAGAGGATGGAGGAATAAGTGTAAAGGTCACAGGGCTCTGAGTTGCTTAAAGGCACTGTATTTGAGCCTTGTAAAAGTCTTTAATCCCAGCACTTGGGAGACAGAGGCAGGTAGCTGTCTGTCAGGGGCCAGCTTGGTCCACAGCAGTGGTTCTCACCTTTCTAATGCTGTGACCCTTTAATGCAATGTCTCATGTTGTGGTGACCCCTAATCATACAATTATATCATTGCTACTTCATAATTGTAACTTTTGGTACTGTTATGAATGATAATGTAAATATCTGTGTACAGAATGTTACCCCTGTGAAAGGGTCATTCAAACCCCAAAGGGTCCTTGGGTTGAAAACCAGTGGTCTACATAGTGAGTTCCAGGACAGCCAGAGCTACATAGTAAGACCCTCTTTCTCTCAAAAACAAACAAACAAACAAACTGCTATATGTTATCCAGCAGAAAACTGGAATGTAAGTGCCCTGATGTTGGTATGATACACACCTACAGTCACAGCCCTGGAAGTGGGCAGGTGAGAGGGGACATGGAGGAACTTTGTGAAGTTTGATTTTAAAATATCATTATTGTTTTTCTTTTTTTTTTTTTTCCTTTTTTTTTTGGGGGGGGGAAGATTGCCTTGATCAACCTTTGGTAAAAATACTGAAGCTGGCCTGGGTATGTTGGCTGTTGGCACTCAGGAAGCAGAGGCAGGGGGTGTTCAAGGCCAGCCTTGTCCACATAAGAAAGTTCAGGCTAGCCAGGGCTACATAATGAGACCCTGTCTCAAAAAAAAAAAAAAAATAAATAAAAATAAAAATAAAAAAATAAATAAAATAAAAAAATTCATACAAGCTAGTGACACTGGTAGCCAAAGTGAAAATTCCAACTGCTGTAGCTGTTATAAAAATCTTAAACTGCCTTAGAGACGACATCATCATTTGTTGTTTTCTTTTCGAGACAGTTTCACAGTGCCACCTTGGCTAGCCTGGGGACACACTGTGTAGACCAGGTTAGCCTTGAACTCACACCAATCCTGCCTGTGCCTCCTGAGTACTGGATGATAGGCCACACCCAGCAGAAATCTTGAATCTTGAGGAAGAGACATTGGTAGAAGCAGCTGGATACTCTCAGTGGACACTCCAGAGAGGAATGTCCCTTTGGTGGTCAGCTTGGTGGGACTGTGTAGGGTTATTCTATGCAAAACAGAGTTTTCAAATGCTAAAATGACTTCCAGGGCAAAGCCTGGATGCTTTTTTGCTACTCACGGTAATGTGTGAGAAGAAGGAAAGAAATATGGCAGGAAAGAACTGTTAAAAAAAAAATTAAGCTGTGTGAGGGGTAGAGGAAGAGGCAAGATGGCTCAGTGGGCAAGGTGCTTGTCCCGAAAGCCTGAGGACCTGAATTCAAGCTCCAGAGCTAAGCCTGAGGACCTGAATTCAAGCTCCAGAGCTAACAAAAAATCCCTCCACTGCAATATTTCTTTTAAAAAGAAAGCTGAAAGTGGGGACCTATAACAGGAAGACAGCAAATTCAAGGCTAATCTTAGCAATTTAGCAAAACCCTGCGTCCAGAGCTACAAGTAGGGCTACAGCTTAGGATTGTTCTGGCTTAATGTGCCTGGGGCTCTAGGTCCATCTTCAGTACTCAGAAAAATTAAAACTAAATTATAAAAATAATAAAGCTGAAGGCAAGAGGATTAAGGTTTCAAGGTGATTCTTGGTGAATCTGAGGCCAGCCTAGACCAGTCGCCTCACGGTTCTGGTGCCTGCCACGCTACAGCCCCTGTCTGCTCTGTGAGAACAGGTTCCCCGCCACTCCTTTCTGGCAGTTTTGCTGGCAGCCATTAATAGTGTTTGGCTTGCAAAAGTGTCTACTTGATCTCACCCCGAGGAGAGGTTCCCTTTGTGCACGTGTCTGTACCCAAACTGCCCCAGTCATTGTAGATCAAGGGTCCACCCTATTCCTACTCCCCCGCTGAGTTCATTGGCTAGCTTGTTTTGTTTGTTTTGAGACAGTCTCCACCATGGAAGCCCGGCTGTCTTGAATTTTTTTCTGAGTAGCCCTGGCTGTCCTGGAACTCAGACATCTGCCTGCCTTTACCTCCTGAGTGCTGGGTTTAAACGTGTGGGCCGAAACACCTGGCTTTATCTTGAAGTCGTAATCCTCCTGTCTCAGTTTACCAGGGAGAGGATTATGGATGTGTCCCTGCATTCTTTCACTTATTCATTCATGTTTGTAGCACTAAGGATGAAGCCAGGCCTCGCTTTTGCTGGGCATCTGCTCTTGTCACTCAGCCACAGTCCTCGACTTCATCTTAACCGACGACTTCTGTGAAGCCCTGTTCCTAATCAGGCTGAGTTAAGTGCCTGGGGTTATGACTTTGCCTTATGAATGTAGCCTGTGCTAAGAGTAGTTGTTCTTACACCTGCCAGTTAGAGTCTTAGGGGACTCTAAGGAACTCGTGTGGCCTTGGCCTTGTTTTTTAAGACAGGATTTACAGGGTGGAGGTGCACGCCTTTCATCACTGCAGTCAGGAGGCAGAAGCAGGCAAATTACTGAGTCAGAGGCCAGCCTGGTCTACAGAGAGTTCCAGGACAGCCAGGGCTATGCAGAGAAACCTCATCTCAAAAAAAGAAAATTAAAACAACAACAAAAATAGAAAAACCAACAACAGAAACCACCAGGCTCCCTGGCTCTCCTGGAACTTGAAACTTGCTCTGTAAAATCAGGCTGGCCTAGAACTCACAGAGATCCTCCTGCCTCTGCCCCCCAAGTGCTGGGACTTGGGTGTCACATCACCATACCAGGCTTGTTTATGTTAGTTTATTTTTGTTCCTTTTTTGAAGATAGAATCCATCATGATGGCATGTACCTTTAATCCCAGTACTGGGGAGAGGCAGGTAGATCTGCAAGTTCAAGGCCAGCCTGGTCTACAGAGTGAGTTCTAGGTTAGCCAGGGACTACACAGGAAAACGCTGTGGAGTAGCTTGGGCTGGCCTTGAACTCCTGATGCTCTCCCTGTCTCAGCTTCCCAGCACTGGAAATATTGTGCCTGGCTCAGGAAGAATCACTTTGGGAAAATCTGCAAAACATTTGGACGAGTCCAATGAGTCCCTGCAACGCCTGTGCTGATGCGCAGGCTTCTTTAAAGCTTTATGCCCGCGGAGCTCAGTAGCCGTTAACTACGTGGAATGGTACCCAAGATGGAAGAAGATTCCAGGCTCCCCAAAATGTTGCTGCCAGGAAGCAGGTTGATAACATGACAGCAAACTTGAAGGTCCTTCATGAAGGATAAAGGATGACGAGCCGGCTACAGGGCCCAGAAGGTGCAGGCAAGGTCTGGAAAGAACCATCCTCAGAATTAAAACCCATGAGTTTGCCTATGTCCTGGGGAAACTGGCTTGTACTGTGGCATTTCTCCCTTGTTGAACCAAGTATAACCATTTATCCTGTCCCACCGTTGTGTATTGTGACTCTCAGTGACATACTAAATCTCTTTTAGTTCTAGAAAATAAGTCTCAGACCTTGCTGGGCAGTGGTGGCGCACGCCTTTAATCCCAGCACTTGGGAGGCAGAGGCAGGCGGATTTCTGAGTTCGAGGCCAGCCTGGTCTACAGAGTGAGCTCCAGGATAGCCAGGACTACACAGAGAAACCCTGTCTCGAAAAACCAAAAAAAAAAAAAAAAAAAAAAAAAAAGTCTCAGCCCTCATCCATGCTACTGGGCTGTATCCCTGCCCCCCCAACCCCCATGTTGTCTACTTTTTGAGGTACGGTCTTGCTAAACTGCCCTGAACAGCCTCAAATTTACTTTTTTTTTTTTTTAAGATTTATTTATTTATTTGTTTGTTTGTTTATTTATTTATTTATTTAATGTATATGAGAACAGAACATGGTTGCTGTCTTCAGACACAGCAGAAGAAGACATTGGATCCCATTACAGATGGTTATGAGCCACCATGTGGTTGCTGGGAATTGAACTCAGGACCTCTGGAAGAGCAGTCAGAGCTCTTAACTGCTGAGCCACCTCTCCAGCCCCAGGCTCAGATTTACTAACAGCCTGGGCAGGTCTTGAACTTTCAACCATCTTGTCTTATTGTCCCAAGAAACTGACATTGTAGGCCTGGCTTGTAAATTTTTTCTTTAACTTCATGGGTTCAGAGGTGGAGAAGAAATTTACCTACAGCAGTTCCTTGTGGGCTTACATTAAAGAAGTAAGCCACAGCTGACTCACAAACAAAATTTTGGGCTTCTTTTCTTTTTCATTTCTTTTTATTGTGTATATGGGTGTTTTACCTGCAGTGTGTCTGTGCTCTCTGTGCATGCAATACTGGAGGAGGCCAGGAGAGGGCACCAAATCTCCTGCAGTTGGAGTTTACAGGTGTGAGCCACCATGTGGTTGCTGGGAATTGAAACTGGGACCTCTGGAAGAGCAGCCAGTGCTCTTCACTGAGGAGCCGGTCTCTCCAGCCCCATTTCCCAATTTTGTTTGGTTCGTTTGTTTTTGAGCTAATATTTACATGAGATTTAAGGTTTGCAATTCATATTATAATTGGATGAGGCAGTGCCTGGGGGGTCCTGTGGGTTCTAGAAGCATCTTCCCAGATTTAGTAGCACTGCCCCCATTCACAGCCTGGGAAGCTGCTGACAGTATCTAAAGTAGGGAAGCAGGCCCCTGTCACACAGCCTGTAGTAGTAGTGTGAGCACTACCACCAGGCAGCCACTGGCATACAACTATTGTATGTGATGTCTTTGAGACATTTTGTGCAGTTTATGGAGCACGCTGGTGAAGTGGGTGACACGTAGAACTCTGGAGCAGGTCCCTGTCATATTTAAGATCACTGTGCATATTTTGCTGAATGGCTTCTGAAGGCCTGACATGCAGCTCAGAGGTAGAGAGCACTGCAATACACATGCCAAGCCCTAGATGTAATCCCTACTGTGGAAGGATGGGGGTGGGGGAGGGGGGAGGGAGGCGGTCTCCAGTAGAAGAGGAACAGTGACCATGTTTATCCATGTCCCTGAAACTAGAACTGCCCATCCTGAGTCCAACTCTGTGAAATCAACAAAGTCACATGGGCCTAGCAGTACTCTGAGGTTTGAGAAGGCGTGTATCAAGGACTGACTGGAGAAAAACAGGACATAAGAGGTACAGGCTGTACAGGCATGAGACCTAGACTATGTCATCCTCCACCATGGCCCTGACCACATAGGGAGGTAGCCATCCTTCAAGAGCCTAGGTCACAGATGGGTTGGCTCAGTGGAAACAAGCTAAGAACAGATGTCAACTGTAAGGCAGTACCACTCTGGCCGCCCTCTGGATAATAGCCGTGATAGCCAGTCCTCCCAGCAGGCAGAGCTTTGCCAGGACCCTGGCACAGCCAAGACTTTCTGGGAAAAGGTCAGAGGGAAGAGAAGCTAAGAGTCGTGCCCAGGAAGAAATGGCTTGACTAGTGGCCATGGACTCGAAAGATGGGACTGCCGGGGAAGGAGGCAGGGCTGAGAGCTGCAGACGGACTTGTAGGGGTGACATTCAAGGATCTCTGTGTTAAACATCTGCCAGGGAAATCTTACAACAGACCCAAGTAGGATAGCTGGGCCACTGGCCTCGGCCAGCCTCTGTGGCTGTGCAGCTTACTGCATGCAGCTTGTGCTGTGATTTCAATATGGTTTGCCCCCTCTGAGGTGCATATTGGAAATTAGTCATCCTGAGGTATGAAGAAGGTGGAATTTGCCCTCCCTGCACACATAAGTAGCAGATGGGCAGCTTGGTCTTCATGTGGGTCCCCCAACAACCAGAGCAGGGGCTGTTTCTAAAACTGTTGCCTGCCTGTGGATCCTGTTCTCCTAACTGGGCTGCCTTGTTTGGCCTTAGTGGGAGAGGATGTACCTAGCCTTGCAGAGACCTGATGTGCACGGGTGGGGGGGATACATAGCCAGGTGGACCTCCTCCCTCTCATAGGAGGAGGGGAGGGAGATATGAGGGGAGAGACCGTGGGAGGCAGCAATCAGGATGTAAAGTGAAGAAACAAAAGAATGAATGGGAAAGGGGTGGAATTTAATCTGAGAATAGTATTTAGAAGTAGGGGCTTGGGGAGGAGATTAAGATTAAATAAAGTTAGGGAACGGAGTTCCTATAACTGAATACTGATGGCTTGCCCCATAACAATGGTTCTCAACCTTGCTAATGCTGCAACCCTTTAATACAGTTCCTCCTGTTGTGATGACCCCAGCCATAAAAATTATTTCATTGCTACTTTGTAACTAATTTTGCTAATGTTATAAATCATAATGTGAATATATGATATGCAGGGTATCTGCTGTGCCCCCAAAGGGGTCAAAATGCATAGGTTGAGAACTGCTGACTTTATAAGAAGAGGGACAGCCAGGCAGTGGTGGCACATGCCTTTAATCTCAGCACTCAGGAAGGAAGAAGCAAGCAGATCTCTGTGTTTGAGGCTAGCCCGAGGCCAGCCTGATCTACAGAATGAGTTCCAAGACATCCAGGACTACACAGAAAAACCCTGTCTCTGGGAGGTGGGGGCTAGGGGGTGGAGACCAGAAGAAATAGACACACACGTATTCTGTCTCTTTACATGTGCTAACCTGTGCTGTCTTGAGACTCTGTCAGAAGGATATCACCAGACACTGCTCTTCAACACTGGGCCTCCCAAACCATGGGCTGAAAATAACCCTTTCTTTACATCTCACCCATGCTGTGGATACTGTGTTATTAGCAAGAGAAATAGAACCAAGACAGTACTGAAGTTGTAGGAAATAAAGCCGTGACTAGGCCAACAGCATGGGCTCCCACTCACCAAGAGATATTCTTTGGCCACTCACTAGCCAACCTACCAATAGCAGTGCTCCATGCCAAGCCCCTGTTAAGATGGCATCCATCCTCATCCTGTGCTTGGAGCCAGTCATATATGAATAAGGAACTGAAGTTCTTTGAAGAAGTGACATCTACACTCAAGCTCAAGACTTTGCACATGTTAGGCAAATGGTTGCCTTTTGGGGGATGTTTGAAAACAGGGTTTTTCTGGCTGTATTGGAACTAGCTCTGTAGCTAGCCTTAAGCTTAGAGGTATGCCTGCCTCTGCCTCCTCAGTGTTTAGCTTTCCTTTTTAAATTAGCTAACGTATGTTTATTACATTTTGTTTATTTGTTGTTTGTGTGTGTGTGTGTGTATACACAAGGGTGTGAGTATCTCAAAGTATGTATACATGAGTCATAGAAAAAAATTTTTTGTTGTTTTGTTTTTTGAGACACGATTTCTCTGTGTAGCTCTGGCTGTCCAGGAACTCACTCTGTAGTCCAGGCTGGCCTCGAACTCAGAAATCCACCTGTCTCTGCCTCCCAAGTGCTGGGACTAAAGGTGTACACCACCACTGCCTGGCAGAAGAAAACTTTTGAGAGTGGCTCCTTACTTCCACCACGTGGTGTTCAGGGCTCAATCTCCTGCTGTGAAGCCATCTCACTGGCCCAATTTGCCTTTCAGGTTTTGCTACTTTGCCCAGGATATCCTTGAGCTCATTTGAACTCGGAACCCTCCTCTCTCACATTCCCAAGTAGCTGGGACCATAGGTCTGTGCCGGAAGGTCAGGCTTTGTTGGTTGGTTGTTTTTATTTGTTTGAAGACAGGGTTTTTCTGTGCAGCCCTGGCTCTGCTGGAACTCACTCTGTAGATCAGGATGGCCTTGAACAGATACCCACCTACCTCTGCTTCCTGAGTGCCAAGATTAAAGGCAAGCTCAAACCACCGCCTGGCCAGCTATTACTTTTTTTATGAGACAGGGTATCTCTAAGTAGCCCAAGCTGCCCTAGAACTTGCTGTAGCCAGGAACTTCCCAAGTCCTTCAGAATTCAATCCAGGGAGAGCTGGGTTTATGGGCATGCACACCACACCCAGTTACTGTCCATTTTGTAAACACATTAATTCATGAGTTTCCTTTCTGGAACTATAAAAAGTTCATGTCAGGCTCCGGATGTAATTTAGTGACAGCATGCTGGCCTAGCCCATCTTAGGCAAATTCTCTCCTCATCAGTGACTATGCCATTAGATAGACAGAGGTTATTGTTCCGTGGAGTCTGTGACTCTTGGAGCTCTAACGATGCACTCTCCAGAGCATGTTGCAATATTTTGAGGAAATCGTGTGCAATATTTTGAAAATCAGTGCTCACGCAACCTTGGCATGGTGGGACATGTCATTTGGAGTAACTAGAATCTATGTTCCCAGGCTATCGTGCCATCGTCATTTAGATTTGACTCGGATTAAATTTTTTATCCTGCTGAAGCAGAGTTGTTATATATATTATATATATAATATATATTATATAATATAATATTACATTAATATTATTATATATAATATATAATTATATATTATATATTATATATTATATATTATATATTATATATTATATATTATATATTATATATTATATATTATATATTATATATTATATATTATATATTACATTATATTATTTATTACATTATTATATTATTATATTATAATATATTATTATAATAATATATAATATAATAATATTATAATAATATATTATAATATAATGTATAATAATTTATAATATAATATATTACATATAATATATATAATATACATATATTGCATTAATATAATATTATATATTACATATATTATATATATTATATATTACATATATTACATATATTATATATTACATATAATATATATAATACATATAATAAATATATAATATATATTATATATTATATATATTATATATTATCTATATTAATATAAACAAAGGTGATTACAGGGCCAGTGAGATAGCTCAGTGGTAAAGGGACTTGTCACAAAAGCCTGGTGACCTGTGTTTAGCCACCTGAACACTGGTAATGTTGGAAGGTAAGAAACCGACTCCACAAAATTGTCCTTTGACCTCAACCCAGGCACCATGGCACATGCTCCCCCACCCCTACGTCTCTCACACACACACACACACACACACACACACACACACACACACACACGGTTGTTTTGTTTTTGAGACAGGGTCTCTCTGTGTAGTCCTTGGCTGTCTTAAGCTCGATATCTAGACTAGGCTGGCCTTGAACTCACACCCACCTGCCTCTCAAGCTTGTTCTGCTGCTCTGTCAGTTGTAGACAGCTTTTATGCAAATTCACAAGAATAGTTGGCATTTCCAATCCTCAGCAATTGGTCTGCTGGGCTTCAAGTTCCCAGCTCTTTCCTTGACCTGGGTTGGGGTCAAAAGAACTTGGATCACAAAGAGGTGGAAAAAGCCTCCAGCTTTGAGAAGGTCCCTGTTCTTTCACCCAAGATGGGGGGAGAGGAGGGGGGTGTGAGTCTGAAGAGACCCAACCCAAACACATCCCAGCATAGTAACTTGCACTAATTCTTTTCACTCTCTTTGCTTTGGCCACCTTCACAGCAAGACGTGGCCCACTGTGGGAGATCGGAGTAAATAAAGGACTCCTAATTTGTAACTAGCTAATGTTTGAAGTTCTAATTTCGGAGCTTTCCAGAGTGAGCACTATTTTGTGGTCTGAGATTGTCTGGGATGTTATTTGCTAAACCAAGCCACATCACTAACCCTGGCCTGCCTACATCCCTGCTCTGGAAAAGTCGACAGCTCCAGGCCTGCGGGTTGGCGTTCTCCCAAAGCCTTCATTGGATGTTCATCTAGGTGCTGGCCTGAACTAATAAATACCATCTCACCTAGCCCAAGTATGCACAGAAAATCAACCACAGTGTGAAACTGGCCCTCCTGTTCATGGACACGGTGGGTGGCTGATCTGATTTTCACAGACTCACAGCTGAAGAAGGCAGAGAAGTAATTTCCACGAGTTACGTTTGGCTCCTCAGTTCGGTATCCCAGAGAAGCGTTTCTCATTATTCCACTGCTCAAGCTATCAAGGGAGGTGTTCAGTAGAACTACCTGCAGCACTTTTTGCCTCCTCTGCTGCCCCAGCCCTGCCCCCAACAGATGGCCTTTCCGCCTGTCCAGAATCCATGCCACTCAAGTGTCGTGTGCCTAGAAGTGACTCTCACTCCCGTGTCTTAGACTAATGAGGGCTGTCCCCAAGGGACGCTTCTCAACTGTTCTTACTTTTATTTTATTTTATTTTTTTGGCATTGGGGGTTGAACCTAGAGCCTTGTGGGCACTAGGAAATGTTGCATATCCGTAGCCCTCTTTACTTCTTATTTTAAAAATAAGTAGCCTAGGCTAGCCTTGGACTTGTGATCCCTACTGCCTCAACTTCTCAAGTAGCTGAGATTACATGCTTGTGTCACCAGGCTGGGATGCCCATATTTTTAAAACCACACTAGCTTGTAGTGCAAAGCCCTGAGTTCAGGACAGTGTGGAGGTTATAATCCTCAGGAAGTCATCCAGTGCCCAGGCTACACCACTTGGGAAGCCATTCCACGTTTGTCATGTCCCCTTCATATTGGGGTCTTCCCTTCTTCTACTCTCCAGATAACAAAAAATGCTTGCCTGTTCCTCTAAAAGGGACTGATCCAGCATGAGAGGAAATGGTTCCAAATGCCTTTTTAGCGGCTAGTCATCATCCTGTAATTGCATGGTGAATGCAACACCTTCTCTCCCAAGCTGGGACTGCCTGTGCTAAGACATTGGTTTCCTCTGAGCACCCCGTGCCAGATGGCAGGAACCAGCAAGTCAGGAAAGAGCTTTCTCTGCCCCTGAGTGAACCACACACAGTCAGGAAGCAAATGTTCAGATTGGCCAGGCTACACTTCTGGCGCCTACAGACGGAGAATTAGGTGGAAATCCCCCCTCCTCTTGCCTGGGACAAATGGAGCAACCAGACCACCAACACCCTGGTTCCCATCAGGCTGTGCCAGGGCTGAAAGAACTCTCATTGTCCCACTAGTGCCTCTGAAAGTCTCTCCACCTGGCCGGTATCTCCTTTCCACCGAGGCTTCCCCAGAAAGCCATCTCAAGGTGTTAGGAAAAGACTGTATCTTAGTTAGAGTTTCTAGGGCTGTAATGAAACACCATGACCAAAAAGCAAGTGGAAGAGGAAAGGGTTTATTCAGCTTACACTTGCGTATCACTGTTCATCATCAAAAAAAAAAAAAAAAAAAAAAAAAGTCAGGACAGGAATTCAACCAGAGCAGGAACCTGGAGGCAGGCACTGATGCAGAAGCCATGAAGGAGTGCTGTTTCCTGGCTTGCTCCTTATGGCTTGTTTGACCTGCTTTCTTATAGAACCCAGGACCACCAGCCCAGGGTTAGCATTCACTCAATGGGCTCTGCCTGGCCCCATCAATCGCTAATTAAGAAAATGCCCTACAGGCTTCCCTACAGCCCCATCTTATGGAGGCATTTCTTAATTGAGGTTTCCTCCTCTCTGATGACTCTAACTTGTGTCCAGCTGATATAAAACTAGCCAGCACAGACCATGTACTGAAGGAATGGTAGCCTGGAAACGGGCTCTCATCCTGAATCCCACTTCATCTTCCTGGGTCAACAATTCATCCTTCTCTGCTCAGCTCAAGGTCCGGATGATTCTTTCCCGAGCAGAGATGGTACCTCCTCTGCCACCCCTCGCTCTATGTATAATTGTCACAGTTTTGTGCAAGCTGTCTGTTTTGAGACAGAGTCTCGTGTCGTCCAGGTTGGCCTCGAACTCCTGATCCTCCTGCCACTGCCTCCCAAGGGCTGGGATTACAGGCGTGCTCCATCACAGCCAGTTTAATGATCACAATCCTAATCCCTCCCATTATAACCAGTAACAGACCCATTTGTCCCCTAGTCCTGTGAGCTCCTCAGAGAAAGAAAATTGACTTCGTGGTCCCTTAGTCTAGCCATAGCAACGTGACAGTACTACATGCCTTTAATCCCAGCACTCAGGAGGCAGAGGTTGGTGGATCTCTTAGTTCAAGACTAAGAGTCTGGCCGGGCAGTGGTGGCGCACACCTTTAATCCCAGCACTTGGGAGGCAGAGGCAGGTGGATTTCTGAGTTCGAGGCCAGCCTAGTCTACAGAGTTAGTTCCAGGACAGCCAGGGCTACACAGAGAAACCCTGTCTCGAAAAACAAAAACAAACGAACAAAAAAAACAAACAAACAAAAACAAAACAAAACAAAAGACTAAGAGTCTGGTCTTCAGAGCAAGTTCCAGGATAGCCAGAGCTACACAGAAAAACCTCATCTTGAAAAATCAAAAGGGGGGAAGTATTTAGTATCTATTTCATGTCTGTGAATATATTGCCTGTGTGGATGTGTGTGCCATTGGAATTCCAAAGAGTGTATTAGATGCCTGGAACTGAAATTGCAGATGATAGTGAGCCATTGTGTGGGTTCTGGGAACCTAACTCGGGTCCTCTGAAAGATCTGTAAGAATAACAAGCATGCTTGACCACTGAGTCATCGCTCCAGCCTCTTAGTCCTCAATTTAGTCTTCTATACTGTATAAATCTGAATGCAGTACTCACACCTATTACCCCAACACTGGGAGGTGGAAGGAGGATTGGGTTTACGGTCACCCTTGACTTAGAGAGTTCGAGGCCATCATGGCCTATGTGAGACTCTGTCCCTCCCCCACACCCCAAAATATATCATTCAAACAATAAGAGTGACCAATAGCTCAGTCAGGCTCACATATATAAAGACCCCAAGTCTTCCTCTGGTACCCTAGCTTCTCTCTAGGTCACCCTAAGTACCCTAGGGTTGGCAATTAGCCACCGCAAAATCGAGCAGCTCTTCCCATGGGGCACTGTTTGTGGGCAGAGCAGGGATGTAGAAAGAGTTATTGTTGAGTGCCATGGAAGTAGAGGATCCTCCTTGGTGTGGTTTGGAACACTGCCAGTGTGTTTGGGTAATGGCGGAATTCAGCCCTCCATAGAAACTGGAAATGAAGCTGTGTCTAAATATAACCGTGGAGGACCTTTGCAGTTGGAGACAGGAGCAAGATGGCAATTCCAGGCCATAAGGCAGAATGGACTTAATTCTGCCAAAGAAAACAGCGATCACACCCTGCTTTGCAAAAGCAAAAACCGTCCCTGTTGCAGACAATGTCTCTGCCTTCAACCGGCACCACACACACACACACACACACACACACACACACACACACGAGGCAGAAGAGAGAAATAACAAATCAGCACATGGGACAATATAAGGGCCATCAGTGGCTAAATAAAGAGGCTTAGCAGGCTGGAGAGCCACAGTGATTGGGAGCAGAGGGCCTTGGTTTGGTTTCCAGCACCCATAGCTGGCAACTCATAACTGCCTGTGACTCCAGCCTCGGCTTGATCCAGTGCTCTGGGCTCCTTGATCCAGTGCTCTGGGCTCCTCAGGCGTTTGTACATATTCACAATTCAATGTTTAAGCAAGAAAGGAGAAAATGTCATCTAGAAGCAGAAGACAGGAAGGAAAACAGTAAAATTCCCCTCTCTCATCTTTACCTTCCAACGCTGGGCACTTTATGTGCAGTGTGTGTGTGTGTTTCACACCGTATGCACATGGAAATCAGAAGACAACTTACAGGACTCACTTCTACTATGTGTGAACATCTTCACATGCTAAGTATTTCTTTTAAGGAGGAGGAGAAACATGGGCTGCGGTGAGTTGAGTGTTTGTTGTTTGTTTGTTTGTTTGTTTGTTTTTTGAAGTCGGGGTTAGTTTGTCTTTGCTTTTTTGTTTTGTTTAGACAGAGTTTCACTGTGTAGCCCTGGCTGTCCTGGAACTCGCTCTGTAAACCAGGCTGGCCTCGAACTCAAGAGATGAGCCTGCCTCTGCCTCCTAAGTGCTGGGATGAACAGCTTGTGCCACCACTGCCTCTTGTAGGATTCGTGTAAGCTGCAATGGAGAGATGCTTTGGGCTTCAGCCAAAACAACGAAATCAATAATGGACCAGGGATGTGGCTCAGTTAATACAGTGCTTACCCAACACAGCAGAGTCTTAGCTCAGTTAATACAGTCTTAGCTCAGTTAATACAGTGCTTACCCAACACAGCAAAGTCTTAGCTCAGTTAATACAGTGCTTACCCAACACCAGCAGAGTCTTAACTCAGTTAATACAGTGCTTACCCAACACAGCAAAGTCTTAGGCTCAAACTCCAGCATCCCATACACGGCGCATGGGGTTACTTGCTTTTATTCTAGCACTCGAGAGGTGAAGGGGTTCATGGTTATCCTTGAGTACATAGGGAATTTACAGCCAGCCTCGGCTACAAAAGACCCTGTCTAAAAGCAGGGGTGGGGGTGTATGAGAGGGGGTGGGAGGGGGTGGGAGGGGGAAGGCTCTGTGGCTTGACACAAGAGCACAGTCACCTGCCTGGCAACCCTCACAAATGTAGCACAGATAAATGAACCTTAGGAACGGGTCCTCTTAGAGACACTAAGTCTGTCAGGAGATACCACAGGAGCCTCCCAGGCCCCTACGGTGCAGCTATTCTGAGAACAGGAAAAAGGTCCCTCCTGGAGTAAGGTCACATCAGGTCTCTGGGCATGCCTACCTCTAGATGCCAATGAAAGTATCATTGTGTGTGTGTACGGAGCTGCCAGGCTGCAATGTCAAGCAAGGTTGTGCAGGTGAGTCGGGGTGTCGGTGGGTGAGCAGGCCCAAGAAGATGGCTTTTATTAGAAACCTTTCGTGTTTTTTTTTTTTTTCCCAGACATTTTTTTCTAATTTAGTCTTGGCGAAGGTCTGGTTGTCCTTAGCCTCGGGCCACTCCTGATTTAATGCAAGGTGGGTTGTGGAGTGTTGAGAAAAGGGACAGCAATTCGAGGCAAAAGCAGGGGGACTTCAGTCCAAGCATGTCCGGGCCTCAGTTTCCTCCTCAGCAAGACACAATGAATTGGTCGAGCTGTAGACTCTGTGTATCCCTGGGCAAAGGGTGACAGGGCCAAGCATTCCACATCCCATCCTCTTGAGACAGGAGAATAATAACCCAGAAATCCTTTAGAACAGACCCAGTTGGGTACAGAGGACTGTAGCTGAGGTCACACTTGCTGGGTTCTGGGATACTCACCCCCACCCCCACCCCACCCCACCTCGTTGCCAACTCATAGTTGAGCAAGTGTCTAGAATCTTCATCCAGGTCCAACAGCAAGTTCTAGTCCCTGGCGGTAGGGGCTCCGGGCTCAGAGATCCTGGTCCCCGCCCTGTCCAGCCCCAAACCCCGGCGCTCTGGCAGCCGCGGTGGCCCCGACGCGCCGGGCAGAGACCTGGCGCCTTCCGAGGCGTGACCGGGGCTGGGCGGAGGCCGCTGCCCAAGGGACGAGGGTCCTCGCCACGGATCCAGGGCTCTTCTCGACTAGCGGCGCTCAGCACTGGCCCGCCCATAGAGGCCACCGCGGGAACGCCCCGGGAAGCCACGGCACGTGCAGCGGGGCCGGGGCCATGGCAACCCCGGCGCGCACCGCCTGGCCCCCGCGCCACCCCCGCGTCTGCCGCTGTCTCGGTGGAGCCCCGCGTTGGGGCTGCTGATTGTTCACCCGAGACTGGCTGGCTCTGCTCAATTTCCAGACGCCTCCGTGGTCCTGGGGGAGGAGAGGAGGAATCTGTGCTTAGGAAAAGCCAGGCATAATAACCCTGCTGCCTTTTGGATGTTCTTAAACCGCGCGGGCCTGCACACGTGGCAGGGGGAGCCCCATTTCACAGACGGCAAAGCGTGGGGCTCACAGCAGGTGGTCCCAGGATGCCCTCGGTCCTCAGGATGATAGGGTCAACTCTCTCCAACTACCTGGCAGTGGCCTCTGGGGAGGGGAGAGCAGGCTTCAAGGGTCTCTGACCCCTGTTGGAGCATACTGAAGAGGTTTAGGAAAAGACTCCCCCTCCCCTGCCCTGACTTCCCCCAATACTCCTCAGAACCCATAGCTTGGCTACAAAACACTTGGCATGTGGTGGTGGACGTCCATAGCTTTCCTAGGTCTCAGTTTCCCCTTTCATCCTACCAGAATTGGAAGCCAAGGACCAAAGTTCTTGGTTTCTCTTTAATAAGTCTAATTAAAAACGATTTAAGTGCCTCGGAGTGTATTACTTGAGCGAGCCCCTTCTCTCTTGTGGGATCTTTTTGTTTTGTTTTTGATGCTTACGCATCCCAAGCACGCGATGTATGTTAGGTCTCAGTTTCCCTTTCTATGTAGGGACTAGATTAACCCCTTAAGATGCCTCCCAACGCTGTTATTCCAAGATACTAACATTCACTAATTTTCTCTGCAGGCGTAAGCAAGGGGTTCTCTTTTCGTTTCTGCTCTATCATGATTAGGTTCACTTCCCCAGCACAGTGCACCTATTGTACTCAGTAAAAGATTTGGGGGGGGGGGGTTCAGCAAATAAAGGCTGACAGCAGAGGCTCCCAGGAGGCTGTCTGCCCTCAGGATGCTAGTACCACCGAGGCTGATGGGCTGAGCTGGAGTCTCAGGACCCAGTGGTGTTAGAAATGAGCCAACTCCTTCAAGTTTTCCTCTGACCTCTATACATGACATGACCTGTACACACACACAGAGAGAGAGAGAGAGAGAGAGAGAGAGAGAGAGAGAGAGAGAGAGAGAGAGAGAGAGAGATTTGTCTGGGCAGTGGTGGTGCATGCCTTTAATCCCAGCACTTGGGAGGCAGAGACAGGCGGGTTTCTGAGTTCCAGGCCAGCCTGGTCTACAGAGTGAGTTCCAGGACAGCCAGGACTACACAGAGAAACCCTGTCTCAGAAAAAAAAAAAATTCTATGTGCATGTGTGTGCCTGAGTGTATGTAGGTGTACCACACATTGTGTGCAGGAGTCTGAGGAGGTCAGAGGACATGTTAGATGACTTGGAGCTGGAATTACAAGCAGTTGTGAGCTACCCACCATGTGGCCATTGGGAACTAAAGCTGGGTCCTCTGCAAGAACAATCAAGTTTTCTTAACCATGAGTCAACTCAACCTGCCTCTTTTTTTTTTTTTTTTTTTTTTTTTTTGACAGGGTCTCACTATCTAGCTCTTGCTGGCTGGGAACTCGATAAACTGACCCACAATTTACAGAGATCTGCTGACCTCAGCCTCCAGAGTGCTAGGATTAAAGGCCTGCACCATCATGCCTGGTTAACACTTGTAATCCCCGTTCTGGTGAAGGAGAGACAGTTGGATCCCTGGGGCTTGCTAGTTTATCAGACAGCTTAGCATTCTTAGTGAGTTCCAGACAGAGGGAGAGCCTGTATCAGAAAGATCCATAAGGGGCTGGAGAGATAGCTCAGTGGTTAAGAGCAACTATTGCTCTTGCAGAGAACCTGGGTTTGGTTAGCAAAAGCCACATGACAGCTTAAAACTATCAGTTTCAGGAGACTGGAAACTATCTTCTGACCTCGTATGTACATGAAACCAGGTGGTGGTGGTGCATGTCTTTAATCCCAACACTCGGGCAGGGGCAGGGGCAGGGGCAGGGGCAGGGGCAGGGGCAGGGGCAGGGGCAGGGGCAGGGGCAGGGGCAGGGGCAGGGGCAGGGGCAGGGGCAGGGGCAGGGGCAGGGGCAGGGGCAGGGGCAGGGGCAGGGGCAGGGGCAGGGGCAGGGGCAGGGGCAGGGGCAGGGGCAGGGGCAGGGGCAGGGGCAGGGGCAGGGGCAGGGGCAGGGGCAGGGGCAGGGGCAGGGGCAGGGGCAGGGGCAGGGGCAGGGGCAGGGGCAGGGGCAGGGGCAGGGGCAGGGGCAGGGGCAGGGGCAGGGGCAGGGGCAGGGGCAGGATCTCTGAGTTTGAGGCCAGCCTGGTTTACAGAGCAAGCCAGGGCTACACAGAGAAACCCTGTCTCAGAAAACAAAAATGACCCCACTCACATGCATAAAATAAATAAATCAAAAAAATATATAAATAAAGAATAAAAATGGTGAGCACCGAACATCACCACCAAAGATTGTCCCTTGCCCCCCATGTGCAGTGTGACTGTGTGCCTGTACCCACATGTGCAATTACACACATACATGAATGCATAAGGATTTTGGGACACTGGGGATTGGACCTATACTTTGTGAATACGAGGCAAGTACCAGTGATTTCTGTATTCTTAAAAATATTTTATTATTGCATTTCTTATCTTATTTGTATGGATTTGTTGTTTGTTTGTTTGTTTGTTTGTTTGAGACAGAATCTCACTTGCCTTGCAGCCCAGGCTACACTGGGATTCATTATGTAGACTAGGCTGGCTTCAAATTCACAGAAATCCACCTTGCCTCTGCCCATGAATGTTTTGTTTGCTTCTATGTCTGTGCACATCTGGGTCTGTGGAGGCCAGAAGAGAGCATCAGATCCCCCAGAACTGAAGTTACAAAGGTTGTGAGGAGAGGCAGGCAGATTTCTGAGTTCGAGGCCAGCCTGGTCTACAGAGTGAGTTCCAGGACAGCCAGGGCTACACAGAGAAACCCTGTCTCGATAAACAAACAAAAAAAAAAAAAAAAAAAAAAAAAAAAAAAAAAAAAAAAACCCAAAAACCAAAAAACAAAGGTTGTGAGGTGCCATGTGAGGGTGCCATGTTAGTGTTGGGATTGGAAGCTGGGGCCTCTGGAAAAGCAACCAGTGCTCTCAAGCACTGAACCGTCTCTCTAGTCTCTCTCTCTCTCTCTCTCTCTCTCTCTCTCTCTCTCTCTCTCTCTCTTTCTCTCTCTCATGTATGTGTGTGTGTGTGTGAGAGAGAGAGAGAGAGAGAGAGAGAGAGAGAGAGATATCTTTTTTTTTTTTTTTTTTTTTTTTTTTTTTGTTTCTCGAGACAGGGTTTCTCTGTGTAGCCCTGGCTGTCCTGGAACTCACTCTGTAGACCAGGCTGGCCTCGAACTCAGAAATCCACCTGCCTCTGCCTCCCAAGTGCTGGGATTAAAGGCGTGCGCCACCACTGCCCAAGTCAATTTTCTTTCTCTGAGGAGCTCACAGGACTAGGGGACAAATGGGTCTGTTACTGGTTATAATGGGAGGGATTAGGATTGTGATCATTAAACTGGCTGTGATGGAGCACGCCTGTAATCCCAGCCCTTGGGAGGCAGTGGCATGAGAGATCTTTTTTAAGACAAGGTCTCACCATTAAGTTTTTCAAACCAGCCTATTGTCTTTCCATTCTTTTGCCTAGGCTTTCTGAACAGCTGGCGTTACAGCCCTGTACCACAAGGCCCAGCTTCATAGAAGGTATCTAATGAAGGCCAAAGGTCGCTTGGGCCATCCCTTTTCTGTTAGCAAATTTCTAGAGATGACCAAAAACAAGATGGTGCACACCTTTAATCCCAGCACTTGGGCAGCAGAGGCAGGCAGATCTCTGTGAGTTTGAGGCCAGTTTGGTCTCCATGAATCCTAGGCCAGCCAGGCTACAAAGTGAGACACCCCCCACCACCACCACCATCAACCATATGAAAGACCCTATGAGTCTCTGGGGGTGGGGGTGAGGAGGCCAGGAGGATGTTTCCTGAGGCTGGTGGGTACTAGAATCTCTCCGTTTCTTCTTCATTGCCTCTTGTCACAACGGCCACTTGAAATCCTGGTTCTTTATTGTCCCCTGATTTGTTGGGAACAATGCAGAGGAACAATGGCTTATGTCTGAGAGATAAGGAAGTCTAAGTACCTGACTTGGCTAAGAACAGGCCACAAGATATGATACGAGATACTGACAGCCTCATTCATCGTGGCTCAGCATGTCCTATCTGAGACAGTGGCCAACTGGGTGACACTCCAGCTTCTTCTCCTTGTGCAGTAGGATGACTCTGCATGACTCAGGCCAAGTCTTGGGAGCATATTCACTGGTTCTCCTGTAGTTCAGCTTCTCTATCTGTGTACAGAGGTTAAAAAAAGGAATAAATACAGCAACCGCCTGGAAGTAAGTCGAGAGCTTTGGATTGGGACAAAGCTCTGCGTTTCAAATGATATCCATGTACTCATACACACCTGTAATCCCTGTGCTCTAGAGTCTCAGGCAGGAGGATTGCTATGAGTTTGAGGCTGGCCTGAGTTACATACCAAGTTTCAAGCCAGCCTAGACTAAATAGTAAGACGAACCAATTTAACAAACTGCCAGGCATGGTGGGTGATACATGCCTTAATCCTAGCACTTGGGAGGCAGAGACAGTGGTTCTCTGGTTTGAAGCCAGCCTGATCTATGGAGTAAGTTCCAGGCTAGCCAAGGCAACACAATGAGACCCTGTCTCAAAAATAAGATACATATTTTTTTAAATGGGGTTGGGTGGGGATTGCGAATGTAGATCATTGGCAGAATGTTGGCCTGACTTGGGTGAGGCTCTAGGTTGGATTGTGTAAGCCAGATAAAATGGTGTAGACTCATAATCCCAAAAGTGGCCGAGGTAAGAGGATGCTGCTACAGAGCAGATTTGAGGTCATCTAGGGCTACTTGATATCCTATTTAAAAAAAAAAAAAAAAAAAAAAGTTTCTCCAGCAAAACAACTCAGTGGATAAAGGCATTTGTCATGCAAATCCGATGACTTCACTTCAAACCTTGGAATGCCTCGTGGGAGGAAACAACCAATACCTAAAAGTTGCTTTATGACCTCCACACATTGACACACACACACACACGCACACACACACGCACACGCACATGCACACACACACACATACCCAAGTTTGCACACTGACAAAAATAATTTCTCTTTTACTGATTTGTGTGTGTGCAGGGATGTACATGCCACGGCACAGTGGGTATCTGGAAGCTAAAGGACAATTTTCAGGAAGCAATTCCCACCTTCTATCGTATGAGTCCCTGGGATTGAACTCAGTCACATGGGGCTGGGTGACAAGTGCCCTTACCTGCTGAGCCATCTCACCGGTCCATTAAATAAATAGCTATTTTAAAGTTTCAAATTTATTATTGAAGTAAATCTACAGTTATAAAGGTTTATTTCTTTTCGGTGGTTTACATCTGTGCACCACGATTGAGCATTGCCTGGGAGGCCCGAGGAGGGAAGACCTGAGGAGGGGAGGCCGGAGGAGGATGCCAGATGCCCTAGAGCTGCAGTCACAGGCGGTTCTGAGCTGCCTAGCATGGGTGCTGGGAGCCAAACCGAGGTCTTCTGGAAGAACAAGTGTTCTAAACTGTTCATCAATCTTTCCAGCCCTAAATTGACAATGTTATTATTGGCAAAATATTGAGGCATGTAAGACAAAACAACAACAACAACAACAACAACAACAAAAAAAAAAAACAAAAAAACAAAAAAAACAAAAACCCTCTAACAGTACAAAGGATAAATACACGGAAAGTTAACTCTCCCCTCAGCCTCCGGTCGACACTCCCATTAGGTAATAATTCTTACTGGTTTCTTAAATGACCCTGCAGAACCAAAAATACTCTTTTTTAGAGATTTTTTTTTAAGTTTTAAAAATTATATTTATTTCGTGTGTATGTGTGTGTGTGTGTACACATGCCACAGCATACTTGTGTGGATAAGATGACAATTTCTGGAGTCTGTCCTCTCTTATCCTGTGGGTCCTAGGGATCCCAAACTTATTAGCAGGTATGTTTATCTCATGGGCCATCTCTCTGGCCCTCTTTTAGAGTGAGATATATATCAATCACTGTGTATGTGTGTGGTTCACAGAGCACCAGGGTCAGAATCATCTATATCACAAACACTAGAAGGAGAGAGACTCTGCTTTAAAGAATTTGCCAGCTGGGTTTTTTACAGTAGGGAAGAGAGGGAGAGATTTCTGGAGGTCCCCATTTCTACATAAGGTGACTGAAGCCAACTCTGCTCAAACTCATGCTTGTTCTAGAACCCAAGTTACTGGCACTTTGCACCTGATCAATGTGGTTTGAATAAAAATGGCCACCATAGACTCAGAGGGACTGGTATTATTAGAGGTGAGGCCTTGTTGTGTCACAAGGGATGGGCTTTGAGGTTTCAGAAGCTCAAACCAGGCCCACTGTCTCTCTCTTCCTGCTGCTTTCTGATGTGGATGTAGAACTCTCAGCTCCTCTCCAGCACCATGTCCTTCTGCATGTCACCAAGTTTCCCACCACAGCGATAATGGACTAAACCTCTGAACTGTAAGCCAGCCCCAAGTAAATGTCTTCCTTTATAAGTGTTGCCATGGTCATGGTGTCACTTCACAGCAATTAAAACCCTGTGTATGCCTGTGGGGGGGGGGTCCTTATTAACAAACCCCTCTTCCAAATGGAGTTGACCTGGTAACACACGTGTGAAATAAAGCAGAGCAGAGTCACTTCTGTTGCAGTGACCAGGGTGGACAATCGTCCTCAAAGCACTGCCTTTCCCCCACTCTTCTTCAGGAAGAAGTTTAAAAGTAGTTCCTCCTGTTATAGGATATTTGAAGCTGTTTTTAGTTAGGGCATGGCTCAGCCTTAGCACACACCTTTAATCCCAAATAATGAAGGTAAAGTTAGTTTGTAGAAGAAAGCAGCCATGTTTGAAAGTGATGTCTATTTGAGTGGCAGACAGAGAGACAAATTAGAGAAAGATTTGACAAAATAGGATATGCCCAACTCTCACAAAGAGAAAGAGGAAAGGGAGGCTACTTAAGGGAGAGACAGATGGTACAGGTAGAAGAGACTGCAGCACAGGAATGCAGTAAAGTTCATGGAGAGCAGTGCAGTGGAGTTGAGAGGGAAAGTAGGGCAGCAGAGAGGGAGTGTTACCAGGAGAGTTTTACAGAGACAGACTGAAGAGAGAACAAGCTAGACACGGGTGAAGACAGAACGAGCAAGAGAATGAGCAGGTGCCAGAAGACTAGAAAAAAAGACTGCCAGAGTTAGTTTGAAGCCAAGCAGAGCAATTCAGAGGCTGAGAGAAGCCAGATTGAACCAGTCAGCTTGGAGAGAAGTTTGAGCCAGAACAACTGAGTTGAACCAGCCAGCCAGAGTTCAGAAAGAACAAGAAAGGGTGAGGGTATTCAGCAGCAGGTCTCAGAGGCTGAAAACATCCTAGGCCTAGAAAAGCTTGAACAGAGGGCAGAAGCTTCCAGGCCTAGACCTAGGTTAGCAGGTGGAAGCAGTAAGCCTCGGAGATAACAAATGATACAGGAGAATAAAAGTTCCATTTGCAGCCTCCCCTCCTGTTCTCAGTTTAGCTGGAGAGAGAAGAGCTACAAAGAAGTGACCGATGATCTTTGCAGGTGTCAGAACATGGCCAGAGAGAGACAGAAGCAGGAAAGTTCTCTGATGCTCTGACAGGAGAGGAGAGAGAGGCTGGGCCAAATGAGAAGCAGAGAAGATATGGCCCAGCCCTTTTGGATCTCAGATTGGAGTCTGAGCCTTCACCCCAGCTCAAAGCTTCTAACTGGTTTGAGGAGAAGGGTCAGAGTTCACAATGATCTCACACCATCTCCTCTAAGTGACAACTCCATCCCTCCAGTGTCCCCATGACTCTCTGAAATCCAGGCTGGGTCCTCATGGCTCTTGAGCACCCCTGGAGGGTTCCTGCCTGAGTCTTTGCACTTCCCTTTGCAGAAAGCCACCTCCCTTCATGTCTGCAAGATTGCATCCACTTCTCCCCTGCGCCCAGCATCCTGTCAGGGTAGGTTCCTCTACTTCCCGATAGGTAAGGGTCACCTGTGCCTTTGGCTGCCTCGTGTTCCCACGGTATCTGTGATCATGTGGTATCTACTTACTCTCCAAGCACTTTCCTTTGGACAGGAGCTCCCTGGTGTCCAGGATAGAACCAGATACAGGTGGTTCACTCTGACAACCGGCTCATGAATAACATGAGTGACTCCCCTTAAAAGCCCCCTCCCCCAACACATACACAGAGACTCTTCCCGGGCACTCAAGGCTCCAGGAGCTTGGTCTCAGGGACCTTGGCACTCCTGGTATATGTTACTGGGCTGCAGGCAGTTAGAAAGGCACAAGGGTAAATCTCACAGGACAGTGTCAGGTGCCAGGTTGAAACAGTTCCTCACCAAGAGGCTGATAGGGAGCCCAGCGGGAGGGGGAAGGAAGGCTGACTGCAGAAAGGGAGGGCCACAGGGCTCCTGAGGAGCAAGTACTGAGAGGGTGTGGTCCTGCCCTCTGCTGCCAACTTACCGCAGGTACCAACCTGGGGATGAGAGAACAGCAACAGCTGTCAGAACCCAGTATCGGCAAAGCTTCAGACCTGGTGTCCCCGCCCATTTCCGGGCTCCGTGCCCTTAACCTGTCCTTGGTTCCCCAGATGAATCAGCAAGTTCCAGCCCCTAGGGTTTCTTGCAGCACATCCCTAGGGGAAGTTGAACGGCTCACATATGACATTAAGAAATACACATAGGAGGGCAGGAGGTTCTAAAGCCATCAGCAGCAAGGATGAGAGTTACCCAGGGCCCAGTCGTTGCCTGTGAAGCCTCCAGTCTAGAAAACAAACAAACAAACAAACAAACAAAAAAACCCAAAGCTCAGCTGAAACCCGGCAGCTTGGCTAAGAGGCAAAAAACAAAACAAAACTTCAAAGAGAATGAAAACAGGTGTGTACCCTGCTTGAAACTACCTCCCAAATATCTCCCAAAAATAACAAGGGAAGAGGACAGCGAGATGGTGTAGTGGGTAAAGGGGCTTGCTGCCAAACCTTGACAACCTGAGTTCAAACCCTGGGACCCACACAGTAGAAGGATCGAACCAACTCCGATCCAGATACCATGAAAGTGACCATGGCTCACTTTCGCACACATAGGCACATACATACACACTAAATAAATACATACATGAAATAATAAAAATGTTTAAAATAAGGATACACAAAGGCAATCATTTCTCATTTTAAAGATGCTGCTTGGGGGCCTAGGTGAGCTCCCCTGGGAAGCTTGGCATCATTGCCCCTTTTCATATTCAACTTCCATGGGTGGAGAGATGGCTCCACAATTAAGAGCACTGACTGCTCTTCCAGAGGACCTGGTTTGATTCCCAGCACCAATGTGGGAGCTCACAACCATCTGCAATGCTAGTTTGGGGGATCTGATGCCCTCTTCTGGTTTCCACAGGTGCTAGGCACACATGTGGTGTACATACAGACAACACACCCATACTTAGGAAACAATAAGTCTAAAATATTTATCTTCCTCATAAGTTGCACTGTGAATAGGCCACCTTCAAAGACTCCAGTACCTTGACTAAGGGTGTAGCTCAGGTGACACAGTGCTTTCCTGGCAGGTACAAAGCCTTTGGTTCAAGCTCCAGCACTTCGTAAACCAAGTGTAGTGGTCCATACCTGTAATCCCAGCACTCTGAGGTACAGGCAGAAGGACTGCGAGTTCAAGGTTATACTTGGCTATATAATAAACTTGAAGCTAGCCTGGGCTACATGTGACCCTATCTCAAAACAACAAAGTACTTAAATAGTTAAAGCATGCATGACATCAGACTCCCAGAGGATTCTATGAAGACCCACAATTCCCTCGGCTTACAATGGCGAAACAGACTTGGACTGAGTTAGATGTGTCTTAGACTGCTGTTCAGACTTGTTCAGCAGTAGCCCTCCTTGCTACTGTCCTGGCATGGCCACAGCTCTGGAAGGTCAATGCCTTAGTCATTGTACTATTGCTGTGAAGAGACACCATGACCATAATGACTCTAGTAAAAGAAAGCATTTAACTGGGGGCTTGCTCACAGTTACAGAGATGTGGTCCATGATCATCGTGGTGAGAAGCATGGTGACATACTTGGGTTGGAACAACAGCTGAGAGCTACATCCTGATCTGCAGCAAGCAGAAAGACTCTAGCCCTGGCATGGGCTTATGAAACCTCAAAGCCCACCCCCCAGTAACACACTTCCTCCAGCAAGACCACACCTCCTAATCCTTCTAATCCTTTCAAACAGCTCCACTGTGTGGTTGACTAAGCACTCAAATATTTGAGCCTATGGGGGCTATCCCCATTCAAACCACCAAGGCCAGTATGAGGAAAGTGACCATGATCCTATGAGACAGCAGAAAGCTGAGACTCTGCATGGTAAACAGCTGTCATACCTGGGCTCCGGTCTGAGTTACCACCCTAGGTCACTTGATACATTTTTTTTTTTTTAATTTCTAGGGCTTTGGTGTCCATGTCTGTAAATAAGAATAACACTCACATCAGCAGAACTGGGGACAGACTGTGATGTGTGTTACTGTGGAGAATAGCCTGACACGTGACTAGTAGCCTGCCTGTCATTCCTGTTACTCTTAGAGGATCTCACACTTCGATGAAGTATCCACAGGGACATTTGAGGGACAGTCTCCTCACCTCCCAGGGCAGGCAAGACATCATCACACCTGCATCCTAGACCTCCCCTCTCCCACCACTCATCCCTCCACCAGAAGCTCACACCTGGTAGGTCTCTCTCTACCCATACAAGTCTCCCTGCCATGACCTGGCTGGATGAGGGGACAGCTCTTCATACATACTGCAAGCCTATCATGTGGTCACTGGACTCAGCCTCCAGCAGTGCCTAGAGCCCAGACATGCCAGGCAGGCTGCCAGGACTTCCTTGGTAAGAGGCCCTGCCACTCCCTGTGGGCCCCTCTATTCTGGGAGCTGTAATTTACACACGCTCCCCCACCCTACTTGCTATCTGAAGCCACAGTCACAGCTCCCAAGGGCCCTGCCCATCCTCAGCTAACTGGCCTTGCATAAACAGCTTTCAAGCTGTCCTGCTATCTTAGACACTAGGGCTCTGGGAAGAGGCCTGCCTCCCTGGGAGGATCCCGGGGAGAAGCTGCCTCAGTGTGGGCTGCATTGAGGAGTCCTTACCCACAAGAGACAAGGATAGCATCCTCAAAGTCTGACCCCAATGTCTGCTGGGCTGGGTGGGGTGCAGAGCAACTGAGAACCTGTCATTACCTGCCCCCACCCCAGCACACATGTACACCCCACACCCTAGGAACTGGGTCACCCTGCCCATGCTCTAGAGTTCCAGCTTGCTCAGCCATGGGGTCATGGGCAAAGAGAGAGAGAGACAGAGAGAAGAGAGAGGGAGGGAGGGAGGGAGAAAAGAGAGAGAGAGAGACAGAGAGAGACAGAGAGAGACAGAGAGAGAGACAGAGAGAGACAGAGAAATAGAGAAATTTGTGTGTGTGAGTGTGTTTGTGTGATGGATATGAGTATGTGCATGAGTGTGTGTGAGAGAGAATGAATATGTGTGAATAAGTGAGTGTGTGTATGTGTGTGTGACAGGTGTGAGTCTGAGCGTGTGTGTATGAATGAGTGTGTGATGGGTGTGAGTGTATATGTGAATGAGTGTGTGTATGTGTGACATGTGTGTGAATGAGTGTGTGACATGTATGTGTATAAAAGTGAACATATGTGTGTATGAGTGTGTGTGATTGTATGTGAGTGTGTGAGAGAGTGTGTGACAGGTATGTGTGTGTGTGTGAGCAAGTCTGAGTGTGTGTATATGAATGAGTGTGTGATGGGTGTGAGTGTATATGTGAATGAGTGTGTGTATGTGTGACATGTGTGTGAATGAGTGTGTGACATGTATGTGTATAAAAGTGAACATATGTGTGTATGAGTGTGTGTGATTGTATGTGAGTGTGTGAGAGAGTGTGTGACAGGTATGTGTGTGTGTGTGAGTGAGTCTGAGTGTGTGTATATGAATGAGTGTGTGATTGGTATATGAGTGTGTGACATATGTGTGAATGAGTGTATGTGTGACATGTGTGTGAATGAGTGTGTGACATGTATGTGTATAAAAGTGAACATATGTGTTTATGAGTGTGTATAATTGTATGTGAGTGTGTGAGAGAGTGTGACAGGTGTGTGTGTGTGAGCAAGTCTGAGTGTGTGTATATGAATGAGTGTGTGATTGGTATATGAGCGTGTGTATGACAAGTATGTGTGTGAGAGTGAGCATATTTGGGTATGAGTGTGTGATGGGCGTGTCAGTGTGTGAGTATGTGACAGGTATGTGTGAGTGTATGTGTGTTTGACAGGCATATGAATGAGTGGGTGTGTAAACAAGTATGTGTATGAGAGTGAGCATATGTGTGTATGAGTGTGTGTGAATGTGAGTGTATGTGTGAGTATGTGTGTTCATATGTGTGTCCTCCACCACCCTCCACAATCTCTCGCTCTCCTCAGCACTCTTCCCTCACCTAACTCTCCCTTGCTCTCTGGAGCTCAGCTTAGAAGCTGCTTCTCATGGGAGTCTTCTAGCCTGACGTCACAGCACATGCACACATCTAGCCTGACCTGGGATGGGCATCCCTTCTAAGCTCCCCAGAGGCACAGTGGCCTCATCTGTGCCCTGGTCTGTCTCCCTGGGCAACTAAGAACAGCCCCGGATGACGCCTCTTTTGTGTTTCTTTTGTTTCCTAGTGCTTGGCATACGATAGGCCTTCAAGGAACATCTTGAAAGAATATGTATAAATTAATAAATAAATGATTCCTCTGGCCACTCTTGGCTGTGTGAGTCTCTTAGGAGGCTCTCAGGGATGGAGACTTGGGGTGGCTCTGGGTTACTTTGTACCCTCCATTTTCTAGGAAATCCCAAACTTCCATGTTCATATGCCTGTTTGTTTCATGAGACAGGGTCTCATTTAGCTCAGGCTGACCTCAAATTTGCTTTGCCATGAAAAGTATAATGATCTACGATCCTCCTGTACCCGCCTGTGTGCTAGGAGGGCAGGTGGACACCACTCTGCTCAGTTTATGACCATGAGACGCTGGGAATAAAGTCAAGGAGCCAAGATGTAGGCCTTTTAGGGAAACGGCACAAGGGTAACAAGGCCTGTGCACGCCACCTGCCTCCCACTTCTGGTGGGAGACGGTCAGAGCTAAGCCCACTGAGGACAATAAGTCTGATGGCAAAATAAGGTGAGAAGAGCCATGTGACCCAGCCATGTCTGCATCTCAGGACCTCTGTCCTTGCTGTTTCTGACACCAGCACGCTCCTTTCCTGACTGCTCCTTTCTTGCCCCCCCCTTCCCTCTTTTTTTCTTTTTTGTTTTTATCTTTCAAGACAGTTTCTCTGTGTAGCCTTTCTTTCTTTCTTTCTTTTTTTTTTTTTTAATTCTTTCTGTTTGACAGGGTCTTTTTATGTTGTCCCCAAGCAATTCAATTTAGGGATCCCACGGCCTCAGCTTCTAAGACGCTGGGACCCCAGGCACAGGGCACTGATTCTACCATTTCAGGTGTTTATGAATTCATTTATGCTATCACCCTTTCGTGCGTGTTATATCTGCGTGTATGAGTACAGACTCACCCGGGCTATGATGCACACGTAGGAGTCAGAGGACAACGCCCAGTGTCAGTTCTCTCTTTCCACTGTGGCTTCTGGGAATTAAATCTATCTAAGCAGATCTACTGTGAAACAAGGACTTTAACCGGATGAGGCATCTCGTTGGGCCCAAGTCTTTGTTTAAATGTTCCCTGGTGTTCCTGGATCACCACACTTGAAGCCATCACCCCCGTCCCATGTAAGTGTGTGTGTGTTTGAGACAGGTCTCACACACATAGCCCAGGCTTGCTGCTGACTGGCACACTGGGTTGACCTAGATGAGTGTCCCTTGCATGTTATCTCCTTTTCAGTTCCTCTCAGAGCTCAGTCAACTCCGTTTAGATGGAACTCTGATGTAGTTTTCTATTATTGTACCACAAATGGAACCCCAAATTTCGCAGCTCACACCAGCAAGTATTTATCTCTAAGGTGTGTGAGTCCCCCTAGGATTATGACCCTCTCAAGGCCAGCTTGGGTGGAGTTGTGGCCAGGCTCATTCATGAAGACCCAGCAAGCTCTGGTCCTCTCTGACGAGGGCTTCTCTCATGGCTGCAGCTGCTTGCTTGCCCGAGGCCCAGGGCCTGCTAAGGCAGAGCCACAGCCTTCTAACTCAGCCTTGGGAGTGATGGACCTTCACTTCATGCTGGAATGGACACCAGAAAATGGGCATGCCAGGGCCTCTGGGAGACTATCACCTCTGTCAGCATCATGCAATAGGCACAGTGAGGGCTCTCTGGAAATGGGTAGAAAAAGAATGAAAACAGTTGTTGTTACTGTAACTCACATCTGTGACCCGTGGATTCCAAAGGAGAATGAGAAGGTCAAAGTCTGGCTTGCAGAATTTGCGGTTAGCCAGGGACAATGGAAAGGCAGACAGACAGACAGACAGACAGACAGACAGACAGACAGACAGAAGCATTTTAGCATCATCATATGTAGTTTAATTTTTAGTTCTCTTGGGGACTTGGCAGCCGAACTTATCCCCAAAGGACCTTAAAGCACCCAGTGTTCTCCCCACGTGCTCTTATAGTCCACACCAACCCAGCCAGCTGTGTGACTGCAGGCACGTTCCGAAACACACTGGCCTATTGTGTAGATGGAAATACACACAGATGTAAACAAGAACCACAGTGCAGGGCACACCCACCTCCAGATGGAACCACCGTGCTCAGTAGTGTTTGCTCACACCCTGGGGACGACCCACACATCCCCCTGATATCACAGTGTGGGGGGGGCTATGACGTGGAGTGACTGAGTGCACGGCCAGTCTTCCTAGAGTGTTGCTTAGCCTAACCAGAGAAGCCACCCTGGGGTGGCAGTGCCTAGCTGGGTCACATGGCCTAGATATCAGGTTTATCATTTGGGCCAGAGATGGTCATATGCTCTAGGACCTTGCAGGCAGAGGACAGTGCACAAAGACTGTTTTCTGTTTTTCCTACAGAGCCTGTATTACCCAGCAGGGGTTTTGTTTTGTTTTTGTTTTTGTTTTTTTCTCAAGCCTGACTTACCTATCAGTTTTTAAACTTTTTGTAGTGAAAAAAATTTACAAGATAACTGATTTGCTGGCTGGGTGTGGTAGTACACACCAATCTTTTCACTTGAAAGGGAGAGGGAAGAGGCTGAGGAGTTCAAGGCCAGCCTCAGCTATATGAGATCCTGTCTTCAAGTATATATGTATATTTTATATACACTAATAACAAAATTATATACACATATATAGATTTTATATATATACAATATATATGTATATACATATATATATTAATATATACACAGTGTCTTAGTTAGGGTTTTACTGCTGTGAACAGACACCATGACCAAGGCAAGTCTTATAAAGAAAAATATTTAACTGGGGCTGGCTTACAGGTTCAGAGGTTCAGTCCATTACCATCAAGGTGGGAGCATGGCAGCATCCAGGCAGGCAAGGTGCAGGCAGAGCTGAGAGTTCTACATCTTCATCTGAAGGCTACTAGTGGAAGACTGACTTCCAGGCAGCTAGGGTGAGGGTCTTAAACCCATGCCCACAGAGACACACCTACTCCAACAAGGTCACACCTCCTAATAGTGCCACTCCCTAAGCCAAGCATATACAAAGCATCACATTTCACTTTCTGGCCCCCATAGACTTGTTCAGACATATGAGTCTATGGGAATCAAACCTAAATGTAGCATAATTCAAAATACATTTAGTCCAACTTCAAAAGTCACCATAGTCTCAACAATGTTAAAAGTCCAAAGTTCAAAGTCTCTTCTAAGATTCATCCAATCACTTAACTGTAATCCCCAAAGCAAGACAGGAAACCAGCTGCACAAACTCCAAACTTTGCATGTCCACGTCTGATGTAGAAGCAGTCTTCAGGTCTCTAACTCCTTTTTCATCTTTGTTGACTGCAACAAACTTCTTTCTCCTGAGGTAGTTCCACTCCCTGTTAGCAGCTTTCCTCAGCAGATAGCCCACGGCTCTGACATCTCAAACATCTTGAGGTCTCTGAGGCAACTTCAGTGTTACAGCTTCTTGTTTCAATGTCTGGGATCCACACATGATCTTCTGGGCTCTCCAAAGGGCCTGTATCACTTCCCCAGCTCTGCCGTCTGTAGTGCTCTAAGCTCAATCCACTGTTGCTGTTGTTCTTGGTGATCATCCCATGGCACTGGCATCTTCAATACACTGGAGTCTTCTGTTGCAACTAGACTTCACCAATAGCCTCTCTTCATGGTGCCAAGCCTTACATCTTTTGCATGACCCTTTCAGTCCTGGGTCATCAACTCCAACTGAGGCTGTACCTTCACCAATGCCTTCCCTGGTCTCTCACAGTGCCAAGGCTCAGCTGCTCTTCATAACCCCTTCATGCCTTCAAAACCAGTACCACCTGGGTGACTCTTACACATTACCAAGTACAGCTGCAGCAGGAGGTACAATCTTTGCTATCACTGGAACACAGCTTCTTTGTGCTCTCAGGAAACACTTCCCAGAAGATTTTACCTCAGGGATGCTGGTCTCCCTTGACAAAACACCATGACCAAGGCAACTTATAAAAGTAGGCATTTAATTGGGAACTTGCTTGCAGTTTCAGAGGGTGAGCCCATCCTTGGCTAGATGCTGCCATGGTGCCAAGTTGAGAGCTTATATCTTGATCCACAGTGAGGAGGAGAGGGAGAGGTGGAGAGAGAAAAGGGGAGAGGGAGAGCAGGGAGGGAGAGGGAAGGATGGAGAGAGAGACTGGGCTTGGTGTGTGCTTTTGAAACCTCAAAGCCCATCCCCAGTGACACACCTCCAACAGTGGCACACCTAATCCTTACCAAACAGTTCCACCAACTGGGCACTAAGCATTTAAATATATGAGCCCCATGGGGGCCATTTTTATTCAAAACACCACATGTTCTTAACCACTGAACAATGTCCTCAGCCCCTGCATTGTCTTCCTTTCTTTCTTTCTTTGAGACAACATCTCATGTAACCAAGGTTATTCTTGAACTCCTGATGCTTCTGCCTCCAACTCTCAAGTATCGGGATTACAAGTGAGTACCATTGCGCCTGGCTTTAGCACTAAGTTTCCAAAGGTATCTCCAACACCCTCAAGCCATTTCCAAGCCTTAGATTCAATGCTAGTATGGAACCAACTGTGGTCTCTTTGAAGACAATGGCTGGAACCTGCGTCTCATGAATGAAGACATGAGAACAAAGAAGAAAGCCATTACACAGCCAGACTCTTTCGCTAACCGGTATCCCTTCTCCTGCATAGCTGCTTGCAGCTGACTTCAAGAGCCCAGCCCCGCGATCCTTTCTCACTTGCATGACCTTAGACTCATCACCTTCTCTCAGCCCGTTTCCTCTATCATGAGAACAGTGTGTTCTGTAGCAACAAGGCTCCTAAAATATAAAGGCCTCCTATTCTGGATCAGCTCTTATTTTGGTGGGTACATCTGGAATCAGGCCCAAGGAGCCGAAGGTTCAGAGCCACTGGTGCTGCTGGCTCCTGGTTGGTTAACATCAACATCATCTCTGTCCTGCCTTGGGGAGGGGTGATTCCCGGAGAAGCACCTGGCTCAGAGGAAGGTGTGAAAATGTCTCAGCCAGCCTTTCCTTTGTTAGTGCCACCCCTGTCAGACAGCTGGGTGCAACCTGACTGAGGCCAGCAGTGTCTCCTTCCATATCGCTCACACTATAGAAATGGCATACATGAGCCTTTCATTCCAGCAACAGTTGTTTTTAATATTTAAACAAGAAATTTTTAATTTTCTTTATTAATCTTGTTATTTGACTATTTCATTTGTGCATTTATTTATTTATTTATTTAGAAACAGTGTATCACAGTGTAACCTTGGCTAGCTTGGAACTCACTTTGTAGACTGGGCTGGTCTTAACTCACAGAGATCCAACTATCTCTGCCTCCCAAGTGCTAGGATTAAAGGCGTGTGCCACCTCACCTGGCCCTGTTCCAACTGTTTAACGTGTGTTTCCACTCATGCATAGTGGGCTTGCGCTCATGTGCCCACATGAGCACGTGGAGGACAGAGGACAGCTTGTGGGAATCAGTCCTTTCCTTCTACTCTGGTTTCAGGGGATCGGACTCAGGTTGCCAGACTTCTCAGCAGGTTCTTTTACCACTGAGCAATCTGTCCTCCTGGCCCAACATTTCTTGATCAGCTCTTATAGATCAGGTCTCTGTTGGGCATGTCAGATTCCATGAGAGTAAAACCAGGAAGGTCTCTGCATGCTGTGGGGTAGTCTGGGGGTGGGGGGGAGGTATTACTCAGGAGAAGTCCAGGCACCTGGGGAGATACATATGAGGTGCTGATCTTGGGAGTCAGCAGGGTGAGCATCCTTACAGTCATCTTCCATGAAGAGCTAAATCCTGACCTCAGCAAGGAGTCCTAACCCCAGGGAGAGGCTATAGCATATGCAAAGGTCCTGGGAGCAAGAGCCGTAAAGTAATTGAAGGAAAACAAGTGTGGCTGTAACTTCCACTTATGTCTGGAATCACAAAGTATTACAGACACTTCAAGGAACACACGCACTAGGAGAAGACAGTAGGTGACATTTCTCAGTCAAGAGCTGGGTGTGGGTGAAGGCACTCGAGTGGAAAGAAACACATGTCAGGGTTCTCAAAGGAACGTAATGGATAGAATGGAGTAATTAATGTATTAAAAGGGCTGGAGAGATGGCTCAGCTGTTAAAAACACTGACTGCTCTTCCAGAGGTCCTGAGTTCAATTCCCAGCAACCACATGGTGGCTCACAACCATCTGTAATGGGATCCCATGCCCTTCTCTGCTGTGTCTAAAGACAGCTACAGTGTACTCATATACACAATAATAATTTTTTTTTTAAAGCCAGGTGGTGGTGACACAAGCCTTTAATCCCAACACTCAGGAGGCAGAGGCAGGCAGACCTCTGAGTTCGAGGTCAGCAGAGTTCCAGGACAGCAAGAGCTACAGAGAGAAATCCTCTGTGTGTGTTCAGGAGGAGGGGAGAAAAAAAGAAAGAAAAAAAGAAAAGAAAATGGCCTCTTTAAAGATTTTTCTTTTTCTTTCTTTTTTTTTTTCTTTTCTTTTCTTTTCTTTTTTTTTTTTTGGTTTTTTGAGACAGGGTTTCTCTGTGTAGCCCTGGCTGTCCTGGAACTCACTCTGTAGACCAGGCTGGCCTCGAACTCAGAAATCTGCCTGCCTCTGCCTCCCAAGTGCTGGGATTAATTAAAGATTTTTCTGAAAAGTAAGTTGTTAGTTTCCCTCTAGCCCTTGCCTGCTAGGTCAGCCCAGGAGAGGCAAACTGTGTGGTTTCAGACTGCAGGACAAGGTTCCCATATTTTACATATCAAACAAAACCCCCAGTTCTCACAGCACCTCTCAGTCCCTGGCACACCCTGTTCCCAACCCTGCACTTTCCAGCCCCCAGAGGCTCTTCCCTAGGTAATCCTGTCATTTTGGTCTCCTTGCTCTCTCTCTTCTTTTCCTGCTATCTCTCTCTCCTCCCTCTCTCTCTCTCTCTCTCTCTCTCTCTCTCTCTCTCTCTCTCTCCCTCTCCTCCCTCTCCCTCTCCCTCTCCCTCTCCCTCTCCCTCTCCCTCTCCCTCTCCCTCTCCCTCTCCCTCTCCCTCTCCCTCTCCCTCTCCCTCTCCCTCTCCCTCTCCCTCTCCCTCTCCCTCTCCCTCTCCCTCTCCCTCTCCCTCTCCCTCTCCCTCTCCCTCTCCCTCTCCCTCTCCCTCTCCCTCTCCCTCTCCCTCTCCCTCTCCCTCTCCCTCTCCCTCTCCCTCTCCCTCTCTCCCCTCTCCCCCCTCTCCCCCCCCTCTCCCCTCTCCCCTCTCCCCTCTCCCCTCTCCCTCTCCCCCTCTCCCTCTCCCCTCTCCCCTCCCTCCCCCCCCCTCTCTCTCTCTCTCTCTCTCTCCCCTCCTCCCCCTCCCCCTCTCCCCTCTCCCCTCTCCCCCTCTCCCCCTCTCCCCCTCCCCCTCTCCCCCCCTCCCCCTCCCCCTCCCCCTCCCCCCCCCCCCCCTCCCCCCTCCCCCCTCCCCCCTCTCCCCCCCTCTCCCCTCTCCCCCTCTCTCCCTCCCCTCTCCCTCTCTCCCTCTCTCCCCTCCCCTCCCCTCCCCCTCCCCCTCTCCCCCTTCCCCTCCCCTCTCTCCCCTCTCCCCCTCTCCTCCCTCTCCCCCTCCCCCTCCCCTCCCCCTCTCCCCTCCTCCCTCCCCTCCCCTCTCCCCTCTCCCCTTCCCCTCTCCCCTCTCCCCTCTCCCCTCTCCCCCTCTCCCCCTCTCCCCCTCTCCCCCTCTCCCCCTCTCCCCCTCTCCCTCTCTCTCTCTCTCTCTCTCTCTCTCTCTTTCCCTGGCCTTGCCCAAGAGCAGCTTACCAATAAACCTGCATTTTATATAACCTAATCTGGCTTGAATTGGCTCATTTCTCCAGCGGAGATATAACATATCACAAACCACTCCATTAACATTAGAAAACCACGTGAAATTCTGTGGTGGAGAGTGTATGCGCGAGCAGTGTTCCCTTAGCACCTCGGGACCGTTAGATGTAATGTACCCTCCTTCTACACCAGCTCTCCCACCTCAGCTTACTGTCTGCCTATCAAGTGTGCAGGGTAGCAGTAGACCCATTTAACAGCAGTGCACCCAAAGCCCAGAAAGGGAAAAGATCAAAAGTTCAGCTATGGCAGCACAGCCAGGGAGGAATATCAATCCTAGACCTGCCTGCCTTCCCTGGACCTGTCTGTCTTCCCTGGACCTGCCCACCTTCCCTGGACCTGCCTGGCTAAAACACAGATGACATAGATGTCCCCAGGGACAGCAGCAGTCCAGCTAGGTGCTTAGCTAGGTGTTCTATTCTGGTACCTTTTTTTCTTCAGTACCAGAGATTGATCACAGGTTCTCACACATGCTAGATAAGTACTTTCTTTACCTTTGAGCTCCCCTCAGGCCAGCCTTCTTCCCCAGTGTTAAGTCTAAACTTACCTCCAGCCAAGCTGACCTCAAACTAAGTAGCTGACAATGACTTATTATAATTACTATTAAAAATTATAAGCCTACTATGGTGATGCATGCCTTATTTATTTATTTATTTATTTATTTATTTATTATTCTTTTGGGAGAAAGTCAAGACAGGATTTCTTTGTGTATGTCTGGCTGTCGAAGCCAGACTGTCTCTGCCTCCCTAGTGCTGGATGAAACCCATGTGCCACCACTGCCTGGCCTTGATGCAAGCCTTTAGTCTCAGCACTCAGGAAGCAGAGGCAACAGATCTCTATGAGTTCAAGGCCAGCTTGGTCTACATAGTAAGACCTTGCCTCAAAGCTGAATGAATGAATGAGTGAATGAATGAATGAATGAATGAAAAGAAAGAAAAGAAAAAAGATAGTTTTGTAAAACGACAAACTTCTGACCTTCTACTTTCTAAGGGCTGGGATTAGAGACCTGCACTACCACGTCTAGTTTCCCAGAACTTTCAAATTTATTTTTAGTTTTTATTTTGAAACAGGATCTTGCTAAGTTAGTTACCCATGCCAGTCTTAAGCTCATTCTACAGCCCAGGTGGGCCTTAAACTTGCCATTCTCCTGCTTTGGCCTTACAGGACTGTGCTATTAGGCCTGGCTTTCCCTGACACTCTTTTGGAAGGCTTGTTTTCTTGCCCAGTCTCCTTCAGACTGTAAGTTAACCTAGGACAGGGTCTATACCCTATTGAATACCCCTCTCCGGGTGCAGTACCTAGTCAATATTTGTCTAATTGTATTTTTATGAGTATGGATGTTTGCCTGCATGTATGTCTGTGCACTGTGGCATGCCTGGTGCCTGTGAATTCCAGAACTGAAGTTACAGATGATCATGGAGCCACCATATGGGTGCTGGGAATCAAATCCAGGTCCTCTGAAGGGACAGGCAGTGCTCTTAACGGCTAACCACTGAGCCATGTCTCCACCTCCTGAGTTTTTGTTTAAAAAGAAAGTGTGTGTGTGTGTGTGTGTGTGTGTGTGTGTGTATGAGAGAGAGAGAGAGAGAGAGAGAGAGAGAGAGAGAGAGAGAGAGACAAATAAGCATAGCATGATTGTGATGCATGGATAGCTGGAGAGTACACACTGTTCCCAGCATCTGAAGGATCTGGCTTTGAAGATCTGAGCCCTGACCTGTGCTATGTTGTTGCCCAATTCCCTCTGTGGACCAGTAGGCATGGGACAGCCCATTTGGATCCATAGAAGGGAAATTCAAAATTAGACAGGTTCACGTAGTTTAACAAGAATTACACGGTACAAAAGCCTGTGAAAGCCACAGCCAGAGAATGATGACGATTCAGAGTCTTCTCCACAGGGATTGGGATGGGGGCAGATCTATTCAACGCTCCACGTGCCACCAGGGCAGCAGACAGGCTTCTGCATGTTTGGGTGAGCCCATGGACTCAGGCCAGAATATTTCAAAAATGCTCCTTGCCGTGCCTTCCTGAGGTTGCAGACCCAGGTGACTAGACAGGCCGATGCCTGTGCAGAAAAGGGCACCCCACCTAACCCTGCTCTGCCCTTAACCATGTCCTCTGGACCTGGCTGGGATCTGAGTGTTACAGGGGACTGTGTGGCCTCTAGGCAGTTAGAGGAGGAACCCTTAAGATTCAATCTCTGAGCGAGCCTGTGGTGGCCCACGGCTTTGGCGCCCGCCACCAGAGGGTGGACAGTGCCCGACTCTCTGAGTTCGAATCCCGCTCCCCATGTGACTCTCAGCTAAGACTCGATCTCTGGTCTCCATTAAATAAATAACAGCCAGCCCTTAAAACCTGCAAAAAACCCTGAGAATCTGAACAAGGCCCAAAGGGACTTGATGTCACAAAAGCTCAAAAGCAGATGTCCTCATGCCTAGTCAAAGGTTCCAGAGGCTGGAACTTACCGGATGTTCAACCTCATAAGGTAAAACATAATAACTCTAGAGGCAGGGACAGGCTGATCTCTATGAGTTCTGGGCCAGCCTGGTCTACACAGTGAATTCTAGCACAGCTGGGGCTCTGGAGAGAGACCTTGTCTCAAAACAAAAGCAAAATTAAAGCTCGTTATGGTGGTGCACACCTTTAAACCCCCAGCTCTAGAGAGGCAGAAGTAGGAAGATCTCTGAGTTTGATGCCAGCTTTGTCTACAGAGAGTTCTAAGATAGCTAGGGCTAAACAAAGAAACCCTGTCTCAAAAAAACAAAACAAAACCAAACAAAACAAATAGACCCAAGTGTGCTCAGAAAAGAAAGCATTTCATTCAAGAATACGAGTCTCCTGTCAGACTTGGTGCTGTAATCCCAGTGTGGGGCACGGGTGCATAGAGGAGGGAGGATGAGGGGTTCTAGGTTAGCCTCAGCAACATAGTGAACTGGGGTCTGGCTTGGCCTACAAGAGACCCTGTTTCTAAAGACAGACAAACAGACAGGAAGAAAGGGAGGGAGGGAGAAAGAAGGGGGTGGGGGGCTGGGTACCAAATCAGTCAGGGCAATATCAAGACCCTGTCTTAGAAAAACAAAACCAAAAAGAAATAAACATCCCTCCATATCATCTTCCTAGTCTCCAGGGCGAGCACCTTTCTCTTGAGCATAAGAGAACACTTCCTTCCGATTAAGTGCAGCTGGAGAGATGGCTCAGAGGTTAAGAGCCTTGGCTGCTCCTCCAGAGGCCCCCAGGGTTCAATTCCTAGCACCCACATGAAGCTCACAACTGTCTGTAACTCCAATTCTAGAGGACCCAACAACCTCACACAGACATACATACAGACAAAATACCAATGCACAGAAAGTAAAAACAAATAAATCATTTTAAATATACAGTTGTGGGAGAGGGCTAGGCTTGGTTGAAAGAGGAGTCACTTAATATGCACAAAGCCCTGGTGCAAAGCCCCTCCCCAGCACACGTAACCAGGCACTGTACGCCGGTCCTATCACTCAGGAGGTAGAAGCAGATAGAGGACATACTACAGACAGACAGAGGTCATACTACATAGTAAGTTTGATACTAGCCTAAACTACATGAACTCCCGTCCAAGGGGGAAAAGAAGAGACTGTCTCAGCTCCCAGCTGCATGTGGTGACCGGCTCCTCTATTCTTAGCATTCAGGAAGCTGAGCCAAGAGGACTGGGAATTCCAAGCCACCTCACCTACACAGGGAGACATCACCCCAACAAATACATAAATGTGTAATAAAACCTTCAGGTTTCAAATCTTGTCTTTTGCCACTTCCTAGCTCTGTGACTCTGGGCAACTGATGTATCCCATACCAGCAAGTCTGTCATGTGTAAATTGAGTTGGTAGCACAGGGGAGCTGCCATAGGAAGGAAAAACAGAGAATTTCGGAATGGGCCGTTATTGTCCAGGCTAGGCTAGACAGGATGTTTTTAGTCCTGGTAACAGCTTCTAGAGCAGTGCTTTCTGACTGAAAGGCCTAAAGGAGACACTTGGCCACATCTCCCACCTCTTTGTTCTCTCTGGCTTCACCAGGAGTCCAGATCTGCATCTGACCACCTAGGATTGCCACTTCGTGCCTTCAGGCAGGATACTTTCTAAATGTCGCTGGGTTTCTGCCTCTGTAAAACTGGAAATACTAAAGCCACCTGCAGAGGCAGTTGTCCAGATCACATGACCAAGACCCAGCTGGTTCCTGGAAAGGGTAGTGGTCTTCCTCACTCAGGTGGGCCTTGTGAACTGACCCATTCCCTCCTTCCTATGAGCAGGTCGTGACCTTGGACTCCTGGCTTCTTGGCTTTACCTTTAGAACCTTGGGCAAGTGACTCAGCCTCTTTGTGAGGGCCAGTGGGAAAGCTCGACTCTGGCCACCTGAGTCAAGGGTCACCAGAGACTTGAGCAAGCTCTGTCACCTCCAATGACTCTTCACCCCACAAACTCTCTGTCAAGTCAAGTGACTCAAGTCCTAAAGTGAACGTTGACCCTGTGCTGAGCATGTGCCTCTGATGTCTGGACTGTGGCTCACTCTTCCCTTCCATTTCTGTCCCCATCTTTAGACACAAGGCTGATGGTCCATCGTTTCACTCTCCGACAGTTAAAAGGGAAAGTAAAGAAAATGGAAAGACAGACAGGAGTATCTGAAAGTTTTACCTCAGGGAGAAGAGACGCTGGGGTGGAGAGACACCTCAGCAATTGAGAGTGCTTGTACTGAGCCCGCAGAGTACCAGAGGTCAGTTTCCAGCACCCATATAGGCCACCTCACCTCTATTACAGTCTCTGTCTGTATCTCCAACTTCAGGGGAAGCCCATGGTCTCTGTGGGTACCCACATGCCATACACACATAGTTGAAAATAAAATAAACCTTTAAAAAAACATTAGGAGTTTCTATACTTAGGCCTGAGAATACGACCGTGGTAGGGTGGTTGCCTAGCATGCCCAACGCCGCCCTCCAACGCTGCTACACTTATTTCAGAGTTACTTTGCAGGAGGCACAGGTGAACATCCCCATGACTGGGCTAGAACAGGGCAGGAAAAAACTTGAGGTCATTAGTGGGGGCCAAAAGTCATCCTACCAGCACTCCCTGACCACACCAGTGAATTTGGAAATTAGGGAGACTGCATGAGAGAATCCGGATTTTTTTTTTTTTCTCCAAGACCAAAATGTAGCTCTGACTGTCCTGGAACTCACTCTGTAGACCAGACTGACCTTGATCTCAGAGATCTGCTTGCCTCTGCCTCCCAAGTGCAGAGATTAGAGGTGTGCGCCACCAGACCCAGCAATGACAAACATCTAAGGCCTATAGGTGTCAGTGTCCAGATTAATATCCTGGGGTCTGGGTCACAGTGTTAAATAAAGACAGACATGAATTGGCTGGTGGTGGAGGCAGAGGCAGGCTGATTTCCGAGTTCAAAGCCAGCCTCATCTACAGAGCGAGTTCTAGGACAGCCAGAGCCACATAGAGAAACCCTGCCCTTTCGGAAAACAGCAACAAAGACAAGCATGGTCTCTGCCCTCTATTTACTTAAAAGAGAGTAAAAGCCATGAGGGAGAGGCAGAGTATGAGGTCATGGGTAAGCAAACTGGGTTGGAACCCCAGCACTATGGTCCCTCAAATGGATAGCCCCAAGCAAGCGTGGTTAGCTCTTCCCAATTCAATTTCCTCAGAGCCGCATTGGCAATCATTTTGGAAGGAGAATAAGTATGGGAGCATGGGTCCAGACCTTCAGATCTTTCCAGCCACCTACCCACTGTCCTGCAAGCACACCTAGGACTGGTATAGTGGCACATGCCTTTAATCCCAGCGCTCAGAAGATGGAGACAGGAACTCAGGAGTTGACGGTCATTCTGGACGATATAGCAAGGCCCACACTAGCCTGGGGCCTTGCTATATCGTCCATGAAACTGCCTGGGGGGGCGGGGGAGGGCATTGAAGGGCCAAGGACAGATACAACACAGACGATGAAGGCTGTGCGAGCCCGTCTTTGGGGAGGGTGTGGAGATGAAACACTGCTTCTGCAAGAGGAAGGATTGCAGGGTGTGGCGACTCAGGCCTTTAATCCATCAAACCGGACAAGGAGGCAGGAGAATTAGGAGTTCGGTGCTGGGCCTAGAATAGGCAGCAACAAACTATAAGAGACCCACCCTCTCGCTCCCCTCCGACTCAAGATAAAAGGCCAAGGGCTAGATAGAAGGTAGAAGCAGCACGGGTACCTGGCAGTTGCCCTCGGACTTCAGCGAGGTAAGAGGTGAAGGGGCGCTGGCATGTTAGGGAGGGGACGGGGGCAATGGAGAAGTCGCCCTCAAAGGTTTGGGTGGGTGGTCCATCGGGTCAGCATCCCTCTGCCTATCGGCCTTTTGCTGGTGGAAGCACAGCACCGACCACTGGTATTCAAAGCTAGAGGACGTCGGGAAACTTGAAGTTAGACCCAGGCCTGGGTGCACCTCCTTCTCACCCACAGATCCTGTCCTGTGACTGAAGTGAGAGGTGTTCGTTCTTGTGTTTGAACTCTTGAACAAGTCTTTTCTCCTGGATTCAGAAAGTGCTGGTTTCACCTCTTCTCTCTTAATCATAATCTAGTGTCCTGAGGGCTGCGAAGGAAGGGAAAGCTCCTCAGAGGGGAAGAGCGGGGTATAGGGGCCAGGAACGCATTCTCGGGGCTTGGGAGAAAGCGTGGGTTTTTTATTTGCACCACAGTGCTCAATGTTGGTTCTCCAACTCCGAGTTTAGGCGGTGCTGGATTGGGAGAGTTCTTCCACGGGCAAACCCGAGTACCCGGTAATCTGGGGACAGGGTTCCGAGGACTTGGCAGGATGCCGTGGCTCCTCCCGGAAGGGCAGAGGGCACCGAGCTCGCCGCACGTGGAAGGCGTGCTGCTGGGCGAGCCGGTCACCCGGCTGTCCCGCGGAGCTCCGCGACAAGGAGGACTGCCGGGCGGTGGAGGGACTGCCTGCAGATTCCTCGCGTCGAGCCCAGCGGGAGGCGAGCAGTGTGACACTGACTCACGCACGTGCCCACGCGTACGCAGAGGGTGCCCCGCACCCACGCTCCTCGGACGGGACGCGCCACGCTCCACCCGTCCCGCCCGCCCAGTCTCACGGCCGCTCGCGCGGCCTCCGGGACAGCCCGGAGGCGTGGCTCGCGGGCAGCCCGCCCCTTTGATGTACGCCGGCGCCGCGGTGATTGGCTGGGCGCTTGTGACGTGTGGGGACTGCGGTGGGCCCGGGTGCTGCGGCTGCCGCAGCGCCCGCCGCGGCTCGGGCTCTGGCTCCCCGGCATTTAAAGGGGACGCGGCGGCGGCCCCGGGGATGGGGGGCAGGTGGAAGGGACGGAGCAGAAGCACATCATCCACAGTCCCTCGGGGCTGGAGGGACTCGTGAGCCGGAGCTCAGAAATCCGGGGGTGGATAAGACCGCGTCCCCCCTCAATTCCCGTAAGCACCCCTTGCTCCATCCTGTCCCCAAATCCCTTAACTAGCCCCCTTCCCACTACTTCCACTCCAAACTCAGCTGGGACAGACAGCGCGACCGCCGCTGTCCCGCATGAGTCCTGGGCTCCGGGAGGACCGCGATCTAAATGTTGGGGTGGGGGCTGTGTGGAGTTTGAGGGTGTTTCATGCTCTTGGTGGTAGGGTAATCCCTGGGACAGAGAACTGAACCCCCTTCTTTCCCAGGTTCATGGTGCCCAGTGTCCCTTCATCTCCGGGGACTGTCATAGCTCCCCGCCACCCACAAGTCCTTCCTTCTTCCCGAGCTGCGCACCCCCCGCCCGCATTAGAGCGAAGCGCCCGCCAGCTGGGGGTGTGCCAGAGTGCCTGCTTTCCAGTCACCTCTAAAAATATCTCTTCTGCTACCCCACCGGCAGCTGCCATCTCCCTGCCCCTACTCAGAAAGAATCACCTCTGCTTGTCCACTCCAGGCAGGGAACCCCAGAGGTGACGCCTAGTCCCAGATTCCTTAGTGGCACCAGGGCACAGACCATTACTCCCTAGGACAGGGAACATTACAGAGCCTCTGGAGCAACCGGGGAGTTCAGCTAGTTTCTCCAAGAGGCAGTAGAGACCCCTGAGTTTTAATCCTATTTCTGATGTGGTGTGATGCCCATAATATAAGCTGGACCACTCTGTCCGCCCTCCCCCATTTCGGGTTAATGAACAAGAAAGGAGTTCTTGAAGTTTCCAGTGTTAAGGGCAGGAATCCTAGCTTAATTGTCAGATCTAATTTCTAGTGATGTGCATACTTATTCTTGGAGCAGAGAGGGCTTGACATTTTTAAAGTCCTCACCCCCATTCTCAGCCTGCATGTTTCTTGTAGAAAACTCCCCAAACTTTCCTATGGGCTCTACCCTCTCCCCCATTAAGAGAATTTCAAGCTTAGAGCTTAAATTAGTGCACACACACACACTCCTACCCCACCTTCCCACAGGTCTAACCTATAAGTATTTGTATCAGAGGAGCAGGCAGGAGCTGTGATATGGAATCAGGGCCACAAACATTGATCTTAGGTGGGACTAGAAAAGGACTTCCCTCAATCCCCCAAATTTGCCCCCTGGCGGCTATAGCATGTTGGAGAAACTCAAAGGTCCTGTCTCATTCCCCACAAGGGACTCTGGTGGTCACACAGAAATTTTTGTTGCTTTGACAGGGTTTCTCTGTGTAGTCCCGGATGTCCTGGAACTCAATCTGCAGACCAAGCTGACCTCGAACTCAGAAATCCGCCTGCCACTGCCTCTTCCTCTGTCCCTGCTGGGATTAAAGGCAATGCCCTGCACTGCCCAGGACTTTATCACAGATGTGTCAGAAGTGAGTGAAGTTTTGTTTATGGCGGTTGTTTTGAAACAGGAATTTTATATAAATATATATAAATAGTCAGGCTGGCCTCAAACTCAGCTTCTCTTGCCCACCCCACCTCCTGCATCAGCAGGCCAGGCAGCCGCCACTGGCCTTTTCGAACGCTGTGAAGCTAGAAAGTAACTAGAGATGAATGGGGCAAGGACAAGGTGTCTGTGAGGCTGCCTCAGTCTCTGGGAAGAAACCCAGGCTTTCTGCTCTGCAGAGAAAGAAGACAAGATTACCAGAGTGGTGGACTTTAATCCCAGCATTTAGGAGCCAAAGGCAGAAGGATCTAAGTTCAAAGCCAGCCTGGTCTACAGAGAGAGTTGCAAGCCAGCCAAGGCTAGGTAGTGTTTCCATAAACACTAGTATTAGGTGAGAACATAATTGTGTCTACTTCTATGAGCCATGAGAAGCTGTCAGCATTAGGACTGGTATAATTCTTTCAAAGGAAGACAGGCAAGTAGTTGACTCCCTCCCCACAAGAGATGAAAACTGATTTTTTTTTTTATTTTTTTTAAATTTTTTTTGGTTTTTCGAGACAGGGTTTCTCTGTATAGCCTTGGCTGACCTGGAACTCACTTGGTAGACCAGGCTGGCCTCGAACTCAGAAATCCACCTGCCTCTGCCTCCCAAGTGCTGGGATTAAAGGCGTGCGCGCCGCCACCACCACCACCACCCGGCTTGTTTTTTTTGTTTGTTTGTTTGTTTTCTTTTTTTTGTTTTTGTTTTTGTTTTGTTTTCTTTTTTTTTGAGACAGGGTCTGTCCGTGTAGCCCTGGCCTGGAACTCACTCTGTAGACCAGGTTGACCTCGAACTCAGAAATCCACCTGTCTCTGCCTCCCAAGCGCTAGGATTAAAGACGTGCGCCACCACTGCCCAGCGAAAATTGATCTTACCAAGAATATTTATCACATGCCTGGAATCTCTGAACTCAGAAGGCTGTCCAGGTTGGGCAACCCTGTCTCAAAATTAAGAACAAAAATATTGGCTTAAGGGCATGCTGCATAGTACCTGTAAACCCTGGGAATGGTCCTGACTGTGGAATGAGGGGTGTGAAGCGGGAAGAGAAGAGAAAATTGGTCTGTGTGGTTGCTAGTGACCCATTTGTATCTTTGTATCTGCCCCTTGCTTCCCTCCCTGCCTGACACTTAATCCCTCTCTTTGAGATTGCTTTTACAAAGGGTGTGGAACCCTCTGACCTTTCACCTCTAACTCTTGTCTTGGGACAAAGGTTATATCAGCCAGGATTCCATCAGTGACAGTTTCCCCAATATCCCTTGTATGCGGCTCCCTTGACTACCATCCCTGCCCCCTTCCCTCTCACTCTCACGACAATGTTGGGTCTCCTGGAGCACTGCTAAATTTTGCTAGTGAGCTTTAACCTCTTTCCAATTACTAGCTATAAGTTCTTTGGGGGTGGGGACACTCAAGCTACTTCCCATCTCTACTGAAAAGCTCTGCTGTGACAAAGCGAGGGTGGTCAGGCATACATCTCTATGAAGAGGGTTCCAGGGCCTGTGTCCTCTTGATCCTACCCTAGTCTACTCTAGAGGCTGTGGCTTCTACTGCCTTGGGATGGTCAGGGAGTGTCACCTTGAGAGTCAAGAGTTTACCGTGCCATCCATTGCTACCACTAGAGGGCGGCAGCCAGCTAGATTTTTGCTATCTTTGCTCTGGTATCTTTCCAATTCCACGCTGTATCTTTCCAATGCTAAGGGGCTGGCCTCTGGTCTCACAGCTTGGGTGGATGGGTGGGGGAGTAAGGAGACACCAAAAGCTGTAGATGGTAACTGTGTAGATGCACTAATAAAGGCCCTAACCAGAAGATCACCACCCAGTCACTGAAATTCCTGTAGAGATTTCAGCCTGCCCTGCTCGTGAGATCCCTGAACAAATTAGTGCCAGAGGTAAGTCTGTAGGGCCCAGGGCTCTCAGCCTCTAGATAGTAGTGAAGTGTTTATGAACCAGTTGCCACCCTGCTTAAACAATACAGCCTGTAGGAAGGGAGTTAATTTCTCTGTCTTCATGGGTGTGATGAACCACGCATGAGATCAGTAGATAAATAGTTCGATGGGATCAGTATTGAAAGGGGAGCCAGTGGACAGGCACTTTGTTTTGGAGACAAGGTCTCTCTACATATCCTGACGGTTCTAGAACGCACTCTGTAGACCATGTTGGCCTCAGACTCACAGATATCCACCTGCCTCTGCATCCCAAGTGCTGGGACTAAAGGCTTGCGCCACCTTACTCTAAATAAACAGGTATGAACTTTTTGTGGGTTTTTTTTTCCCCTCTCAGGAGCTCTGGATGACAGCTGAAGGCCAACAAAGTTTCTAAAGGTGGTAGTCAAGATCATATACTGAAAATGAGCGGGTGTTTTCCGGTTGTTGGACTACGATGCCTATCTAGGGTAAGTGGAGCCCTTCAGGATGAGGCCTCAAACCCCTACTTTTCCACCCTGGGATAGGAGGAGCCCTCTCCAGCACCCTTCAGATTTATCCTCTCTACTGGACCTCTATGAATCCCTGAAAATTTCTTTGCTGTGGATCCTGGTGTCTCATAGAACAGGGATCCCATGTCAGAGATTCCACAGGCTGGTGCTAACCACCCTTGGTTAGATAAAGTGGAAAAGGATAAAGTGGAAAAGACAGTTCTCTGCAGGAGACAGATAGCCAGGTTCCAATACCAACTGTGAAATGAGGTGTGCCAGGCCATCAGCACCCCAGAAGTAGTAAGAGTGGGTGAGGCCTTGGGATGGCACTCAGTTGGTAGAATTCTGTTAATGCCAGCCCTGGGAAGGTGAACCAGGAGGCTCAGGGGTTCAAGTTCATCCTGATCTACAACAGCCTGAGCTATGGGAGATCCATTCTTTAAAAAGAAAGAAGTGGGTGTGGGTGTGCGGGGAAACCAGGTTCTGTTTGGATATTTACCGCATCGGGTAGGAAGCGCATGCCAGGAGGCGGAAAGCCAAGCCATGTGATGCGTATTCTAGGATTTATAGGATCTGTCCCTCTGCCCCTCTCCTACAGCTGCTGACAAACAAAGGTGGCAGGGACATGCAGATGGGGGGACCCTGCTGTGTCCATGTGCTTGCTTTTCTTTGTGCCCCAAATACTCCCACTATATCCCCATTTCCTATGCTGTTCCCCCTTTGAGAACTTCCCAAACGGGGATCTGACCCAAAGCCTCACTACCTAGAACTCTCACTATTTTCCGCCTACTCTACCCTCCCTGCCTGACTTCATCCCAGACATTCCCTCCCTGGCACCCCCTCACATAGCTGCCCGCCCCTGCCTCCCTCTGCCTTTTTAGCCACTGCCGCTCTCTTTCCCCTCCCCTCCCTGTCTCCCAGGTATGCCGTGGCCTGGTGAGGGGGGCTCCCACCTCCTTAAGCCCCATTGCTTCTCCTGTTACCTGCTTGCTTCGGACTCTGGCCGAAACCCCACCTGTTGGCGCCTGCTTCCCGGGGAATTGGCAAGTGATTAGCATGGGCAGCAGCACAGGGCCCAGCAGCTCCCAAAGAGCCTCCCTGGGTCTTGTGCGGTCTGCATACCTACTTGGTAATTTCAAGGGCTAAAACCTAGTTCTCTGGCCAGGCCCACGGAGGCTCAGGAACTTGGCTTTCCAGACCTGACACTTGTTGACATCCAGGCCCAGGAAAGACCCGACACTCATTGCCCACCTTGCCTTGGTGATGCCAATGGCTTTTCCTGGAGCCTGGCTCTCCATTAATTCTTGATCCCACAAAGATCACAGAGAAAAGGAGGCTACTCCCCCTGGGTACATCAATCTTCTGTCCACTCTGCTGTGTTAGAGCAGAGGGTGTGGATTTGCCTCCTATTGTTTACATCACCACCAGAAGCCTCCAACCCAGTCGAGGAGTCTCAAGGAGTGATCCTTGACAAGTCATCCCTTCTCCTAAGGGATCCCATGAGAGCAGCAGAAACGGAAGCCAAGGAAGCCTTTGGCTTCAAGACTAGTATGGCCCCCTTGCGTCGACCCAGCGCGATTAACTGAGAGACAGGAAAGGGACGGCGGGGTGTGGGCAACACATTGGTTCCATCTCCAGTTTAACCAGCCTTGGGTCCTCCTCAGGTCTTGGATGTGCCAGCGACCCTGGCTGTGGCCCGCTAATCAGCCTCTCCCTGGCCGGCTCCCGCCGCGCCGCCTCTCGCTTGCCCCCTCCTCCTGCTCCTCTTCCCCCTGCTCCCAGGACGGCAGGATGGCCGCGCCGGGCGCGCCTCGTTTCCTCCTGACCTTCGACTTCGATGAGACCATCGTGGACGAGAACAGCGACGACTCGATCGTGCGTGCTGCGCCAGGCCAGCAACTGCCAGAGAGCCTGCGTGCCACCTATCGCGAGGGCTATTACAATGAGTACATGCAACGCGTCTTCAAGTACCTGGGTGAGCAGGGTGTACGGCCTCGGGACCTGCGCGCTGTCTACGAGACCATCCCCCTGTCGCCGGGCATGGGCGATTTGTTGCAGTTCATAGCCAAACAGGGCTCCTGCTTCGAGGTTATTCTCATTTCGGATGCCAACACCTTCGGTGTGGAGAGTGCCCTGCGTGCCGCTGGCCACCACAGTTTATTCCGCCGCATCCTCAGCAACCCGTCGGGGCCCGACGCACGGGGACTGTTGACGCTGCGGCCCTTCCACACGCACAGCTGCTCGCGCTGCCCCGCCAACATGTGCAAGCACAAGGTGCTCAGCGAATACCTGCGTGAGCGGGCCCGCGACGGCGTGCACTTCGAGCGCCTCTTCTACGTGGGGGATGGTGCAAATGACTTCTGCCCCATGGGGCTGCTGGCGGGCGGGGACGTGGCCTTCCCGCGCCGCGGCTATCCCATGCACCGCCTGATCCAGGAGGCACAGAAGGCTGAGCCCAACTCCTTCCGTGCCCACGTGGTGCCCTGGGAAACAGCCGCCGACGTGCGCCAACATCTGCAACAGGTGCTGAAGATGTGTTGAAGACCATCGCCTGCAAGGGGTGCCCGGGACGACGGGCGGAGGAGGGGCGGGACTGGGAATTGGTTAGGACCACCTACCTAGTTTTACTACCCTCCTCTTTCCTTTCGCTTTGCTACGCTCCTCCGGGCATATCTGGAATCCGATCCGCTTGTGGGCTGGGAGCAGGGTTTCAGAGCCGTACCTATCTATGCAGTTAACACAGCTCGGCTGCCTTCCCTCCAGGGAGGTGAGCACCCCTTGGAAGGCAGGCAGTACCCTTCGAACTGAGAAGAACCGGCTCCTGGAAGTTGGGAGGAGCATCTCCCACTTTCTTTAGCTGTTGCACCGGCTGCGTAACCTCCCCTGCCCAGCCGTCTTTCAAACGGATTCAGGATCCCCCAATTCGCATGCCAGCACCAGATTCCTCACGGCAGACCTATGATGCTCTCAGACAGCTCTAGGTCTTGCTCTTGCTTCAGCCAAGGCAACCCTACACTACTGCTGCGCTGGCTGCGCCTTGCTTCCTTCCCACACCCCCACCAGATACCCCCAAAGGAAGAAAAAGCCAGAAGGAACAACCGCCTCCTGCTGGTGGATCAAGGTAGAACCTACCAATGACCTCGGAGAGTGTGACAAATCCTCGCACTCCAGCAAGAGACCAGAGACTTCACCAAAGTCGTCCCCTCCCCGCCCCCCCCCCATCCCCCTTATGGAACAGAAAGCCATGTTTTTAAGCAGAGCCAGGGAAACCCAAGCCCCTCCCCTCTCTGGAGTTTCAGACCAATAAAGGAGGTGAAGGGGGACAAAAGGACTTGTTCTCTTGTGCCACAGTGGGAGGGATAAAGAGGTGCTCTCTGCACTCAGGGAGTCTCATTGTGACGCTGGGGCCCTAGTGGGAACAATAAAGAGGTCTGAGATGGAGGGTTCTGGGGCAGTCTGCAGGGTTCAATGATGTTTCCTTTCCATCACTCCCTATCTGGCCCTCTAGCCCTTTGGGGCAACTACCAGGAGGTCAACAGAGTTTTATTCAAAGCTGGCGATCTTCTGTGCCTGACCTGGGGGTCCTCTGGGCAAGGTGCTTAAATTCCTTGCCTGCTAGATTTGTTTTTTGTTTTTCTTCTTGCTATCTGCAGCAATCCTCCTGAGTACCACCCCTCTCTAGCCCATCCCCCTTCCCACTGCTTTGTGAAGCAGGGACTGAACACAGTTCACAGCCCAAGAGGTAGACAGGTCCTTAGTCCAGCTTTGGCTGTGGAAGCTGGCTTCTTGGGGCTCAAGAGGCCCACCGAGGCAGTGCAGGGTCGGTGCAGGGACAGATCTGGGCTGTCAGCAGCTAGGCTCCACATAGTTCCCTGGAAAGAATCCAGTGCCCTCTGAGCTGACACCCTCACACCAGCCATCCGAGTAGCGTCGAGTGACACAGATGACGGTGCCTTCAGAGAAGGAGAGCTCATTGTCCTTCTGACGGGTGTATGGGTACAGTGTCACCACTGTGGGGCAGGAAGAGAACCTTGTGAGTTGTCCCATCAGACACACACACACACACACACACACACACACACACAGAGAGAGTGATACAGGAGCTATAATACCAGGCCATAGGGGGAGCTTCGAAACAGTCTATTCAATACCAGGCCAGATGCTCTTTCCTAGCAGGCTTCAGAACTCAGCTAATCAGAAAGGAAGGGGATGGAGAACAGAGTAGGCTCACACCTTGACAGGGAGAGCAAACGCCCCTGGGATGGAGAGGTGAAGGCCAAAGCAACAGAAGCCAGAAACCTGCCAGTGGATTTAGTGTCTTTCAGTCCCAAGAGTACAAAAGTACCTTTTTCCAAGTAGGCAGCAGGGACCCAGCTGGGCTCATCGGGTCCAAAACCTGGTGGGGGCGGAGGCAGCAGCCCCAGTTCATCCCCCTCCACAGCTGGAGGAGGAGGCAGGAGCAACTCTGCTTCTGGGAAGGAAGACAAAAAGGTAACATGGGCCACCCCTACATCCTTAAGATCTAACCAGTTCCTGTCATCACTCATAATGCCTCTAGCCCACTGCTGGTGCTTAGCACAGGGTAGACAGATCCGGCCTGACAACCCCTAGGCAGGTGGCTGAAGCTATAAAGGTCCTGTTAAGAGAGAACCAGGCAGTGGTGGCACCCGCCTTTAAACTTGGGAGGCAGAGGCAGGCGGATTTCTGAGTTCGAGGCCAGCCTGGTCTACAGAGTGAGTTCCAGGACAGCCAGGACTACACAGAGAAACCCTGTCTCGGGGGGGGGGAGAGAGAGAGGGGGAGAGAGAGAGAGAGAGAGAGAGAGAGAGAGAGAGAGAGAGAGAGAGAGGCTTCGAACACAAGGCTAGTGTAACATAGTCTCGGTTCACTGCTTCCCTGGGGGTTCCTGGGGAACACAGGGCTGGACGAGAGACTCAAGGTGAATATTGAGAAGGTGGGACACATCTTACCCGGAGGGCGCGGGGACACCTCCAGCGGAGGGGGAGGGGGCGGCAAGAAGACCTCAGCAGACAATGGTGGAGGAGGTGGGGTTACAGGTGCTACAGGTGGAGGAGGTGGGGTTGCAGGTGCTACCTGTCCCTTGGACTGGGAGATCCCACTGGCACCTTCCGCACTGCTAAAAGACCAGACCATATGCTGATAAGGGACTCCTTCTAACCCAGCGTCCCCGAGGGTCCCCACCCCTCCTAGCAAAATCTGCCCTACAATTATTTTCCCCAGCCAGTGGTTTTTAGTTTTCTCAACCACAAGTCTGCTTGGAAGCCTCCTCTCAAAATCTACCTGCTGTCTACCCACCCACTGGACTCAAACGCTCACCCTGCTGAGGCCAAGGAAGAGGCAGAGGAGGCAGCGGAGAGCTTGCCATCGGGCACTGCCGGGAGCTGCACCGGCTCAGGGATCCGGGGTGGTCTCCTAGGGGGTGGAGTGGGGTGGCATAAGGAAGGAGGGGTCTCTGTTGAGCAAGGCTTAGGGTTGAGGAAGGGCGACTCGCAGAGGGAGAAGCTGGGCGCCAGGCGCAGCAGCATCAAGGCGTCAGGTGCTGCGGGTGAGGGGTGGGGGGAAGCAGCTGAGAACCACTGCTGAGTGGCTGGGCAGGGCTGGTTCACATGGCCTGAGGCCTCACCCCAGCGTGGCGGAAGCAGGTGTAGCAGTCGCCTTTATGCTCTTGCGAGACAGGGTCCCGGTCCGTGACAGCTGCGTGCTCAAGTCCTGAAGGGAGGATAGGGGTGACATCTGGGACAAGGGGAGCCATTCTTACCCTCATCTCTGAGAGGAAATGGGGGAGGGGAGGGCGACAACTGGGAGGGCCAGCCAGACTCAGCAAGTTCCTACTTCCACTTCTCAGCCCTCCTCCCACCCCACCCCTTAAGCCTGCAGCAGGTCCCCCAAAGCCATCCCACAGAAAGAAACCCGCAGCACAGACGTGCGTCTGAGGGCCACTTCCTCTGCATAGCCACAGTGACTGAGTTGGCCTTTGCACCCCCACACTATCTCAAATTCCCAGGGACCTGGGTAGCTTGGTGGGCCTTAGTTCTGATTAGGCTTTGTACTCTGCCAGGAGCTGAGTAGTCGGTGGAGACAGAACACACATCACAGGAAACTCATCGTTTTTTCATAAACCTATGGAAGTGACCTCCCCAAATTCAAGGCAGGGGGATGGCAGAACCCAAGACACTTAGGAAAGTCTCAACGATAGGGTGCATCTCCCAAGGCATGAGACACCTAGGTAACTGGCCCCCCTCCCCCTCCCGCATGAGCACCTGGGGCTCATGGTCTCAGTCACCCTGCCCCACTAGAGACAAGACGTGAGAATAAAGGGTAAGTTGGAGGCTGGGCACATAGCTCAGGGATGGAACTTCTGAGTTTATAGAAGGCCTGGGTTCCATCCACAGCACCACCAAAAGAAAAACAAAGATAAGAAGGCTGGACAGGAAAGAGGGAGGTATAGGGACCTGGGAACTGAAGGAAAGAGTTATTTTCTCTTCTGGGGATCTGGCATAATATCAAGGGGTTAAGACCCAAGAAAGTGTCTAATCTAATCTGACATGAAGCAGTAGGGACAAAATGTGAAAAGGTCCCCTCCACTAACTCTGCTTTCTGTTGCTGCCTCCTGTGTCCCTACCACCAGCATTGTGGAGTGACTTCTTAGAGCCATGACCTCAAACCCCCAGACAGAGGAAGTTGCTGTTCTCATGTGGCTGAGGAGTGGTTCTCATGCATGCCCTGACACCCTTCCCCCTCTTCCCCTTCACATACACACACACACACACACACACACACACACACACACACACACACGACCCACTGGGGGTGGGGGCAGAGGCAGTTCATCATCTTCCAGAAGCAGTGTCTGAGTGCAGGGTAGAGGGTAGTCAAGGACCTTGGGAGCGTATGGAGTTTTTAGGCCGTGTGTCCTGGGGTGTGAGAGGAAGGGGTTGTGAGGTAGCTTAGAAAGAGGAGAGACAGGAGGGAGTGACACGGCAGGACAGGGTGGCAGCAGGGAAGAGCAGGGTTTCCCTTACCTTGATCCCATGGCCAATGTCATCTAAGCAGGCAAAGTTGAGGGGTTTTCTGCAGTAGGGAGCGAGGGGAGGCAGGCTCTCAGGAGGGATGACCTTCTGGCTAGGGGGCAGCCGCATGACAGTGGCCAAAGTGCCAATCTCCCTTCTGGCTACCTTCTCCATATGCATGTTCACCATCTGCACGACAAGGTGGGAGGTGGGAGGAGACCGTGAGAAACAGGCTGTTTAACACCATTCCTTCATTCCTTTTAAGAGAGAGAAAGCTAATGCAGAGGCAGAGGCAGAGAGGCAGAGAGGCAGAGAGGCAGAGAGGCAGAGAGGCAGAGAGGCAGAGAGGCAGAGAGGCAGAGGCAGGGGCAGAGGCAGGGGCAGAGAGAGAGGCAGAGAGAGAGGGAGAGAGAGAGGCAGAGGCAGAGAGAGACAGAGAGAGGCAGAGAGAGGCAGAGGCAGGGGCAGGTAGATCTCTGTGACTTTGAAGGTAACCTGGTCTATATGATGAGTTCTAGGCTAGCCAGGACTACATAGTGAGACCCTGTCTCAAAACAGAGGAGGAGGGCTGGAGAGATGGTTCAGTGGTGAAAAGCACTGACTGTTCTTCCAGGTCCTGAGTTCAATTCCCAGCAACCACGTGGTGAGCTCACAACCACCTATAATGGGATCTGATGCCCTGTGCTGGCGTTTCTGAAGATAGCTATGGTGTAGTCATATAAAATAAATCTTAACAAACAAGGGAGGAGGAAAGAACGGGAGGTAGGGAAACCCAGAGAGAGTGTCATGGCTGTTCAGCAATTGGAGAAAGAGTAACAGGAGAGGAGGGAGCCACTTTAGATTGACTTCCTGGTAGAAGAGAATGAGAGTTTTTATTAGTTGTGCAGGAACCAGAAGAGAAGGGAGAAAAACACCCCTGGAGTTTCTGGGAAGCAACGAAGGACAGGGCAGGCTTTGGTGCAGAAGGGCGCACTGTGGAGGTGGCAGAGAAGTGTAACTAAATCAGCTCTCTCCCCTTTAGGGGACTAGTCTGTGAATTAGCTTCCTCTTGGAATGTGCCTTGAGGGGTGGGACCTTGGGTCTTCAGGAAGAGGAAAACACACCCCATACACTGACCCCTTGGGGACATACGGTCAAACCAAAAGTGTAACTCTCATAGGCTTTGTGGGGTCAAGGATCCAGGAAGGAAGGCTGAAAGTATTTATGAACCAAGGGTAGGTATTTATGAGCCAAGGGTAGGGACTCTACTGGGTTGGCAGGAACTCTTGTGGGGCTGAAGATGGGCTTGCCTAGCCTGAGTGGAGGGCATTTATTAATCATTGAATGTATTCCAAGGAAGACAGGATGGCCTTTGGTCTGTCCTGCTCTCTGCAGGTACTATGGAGAGCAAACAAAGCTTTTAGACATCTAGCATAACATTCAGAGAGAGAGAGAGAGAGAGAGAGAGAGAGAGAGAGAGAGAGAGAGGTCTACTTTCAGAGAACTTGGTGTCTTAATGGGGTAGCAAGAATCCCACTAAAACATAGCCATGATAGAAGTCTCCACAGTTCAGAACGTGCCAACCTTTTGCAGTTGAGTTGACAAGGTGGACAAGGAGAAAATGAAGGGAATTTTGTCATAGAGGCTATTTCCCCCACTGAAGAGTGGGGATGGGAAGGGGATGCCTTCCCACATCCTTACCTGGCCCAGGGTGCTCATCTTGGCTTCCACCTGCCGCAGGGCAGCACCCTGCAGATCCAGCATTCGAAGAGTATGCCCGGCCAGGTTACCCACTTGGTAGGCCACACTGGCCAGGGCCTGGGTGGTGAAAGCCATCGTCTCTTCCAGTGCCTTCCGCTTGTCTGTGGCCTGAAATACACACAGCCTTGGCCCGAGGCCAGCACATTCCACTGCTTCCTTGGCATGGAGGATGGAGCCCAAAGAGAATCTAAAGAAGGCCCGAGCTGAACTTGGAGAAAGCTGTGGTCCTAAGATGCCTGAGGTAGCTTCCAGAAGGATGGTGTTGTAGTGAGAGGGACTTGGGAGGACAATGCAAAGAATACTGGGAAAGCACGTTGCAGCCTGAGGGAACTGGCTGTGGGGGTCGGGGCAGGAATCCTATCCTTCAGTGAGGTGAGGACAGAGTTGAGAGGACCCTATTGCCTTCCTCAGCAAGTGTTTGCAGGCTGGCTGGTGAGGGGAAGGGGAAGGGAATGCTGGCTAGAGGAGACATTCAGCCACTTAAAAACCAACCAGCCAAAACCAGGCTCTTACCTGCAAACCAAAGTCCCCAAACCGAAGTGACAGTCCCCTACTGACCTCACACTTCCTTAGCCCCAACCCTCAGGAAGGTGTGTGGGAACTGAAAGAGGGGCACCGAGTCCCAGAACCAAATGACTTCATCCTCTCCTTCCCTCTGACAGCTTTCTAACATGCTTCACTTCTTTTCTTTCTTTCTTTCTTTCTTTCTTTCTTTCTTTCTTTCTTTCTTTCTTTCTTGAAACAGGGTTTTATGTAGTGTAAGCTCAAATTCTCTATGTAACCTAGGCTGGCCTTGAACTCCTGATCCTCCTGCCTCCATCTCGCCTCCTAAGTGCTAGGATTACAGGTGTGTGCCAGCACAGTTGGCTTTATTATTGTTGTTGTTGTTATTGTTATTATTATTACTATGTTTTTCAAGATAGGGTAGCCTGGCTGTCCTGGAACTCACTCTGTAGACCAGACTGGCCTTGAACTCAGAGATCCACCTGCCTCTGCCTCCTGAATACTGGGATCAAAGGCGTGCAATACCGTCACCCGATCATTCACAGTTGGCTTTAAAGTACTGTCCTCTGCCTTCCACACACATCCCTTGCTTTTCTCCAGCCACACTAGATCCTGGTGTGCTAATCCCTAGCAAGAGAGATTGTTCCTGCCTTGGGGCCGTGATGCTTACACTGCTTGGAGCTCCTTTCACTAGATAGTTCCAGCTTCTCCCCTTCTCTCAGCGCCCTGAGCTTTTACCCAGCCCACCTTTATGACATATATCATATTTGCCCTGTTCTTTTTTTTTTCTTTTCACCCCTCCCCCATCCAAATATAAATAGCATGAAAACAGTGAGCTGGTCCCTTCTGTTCTGCATCCTATGCTGACATAGTCCCCAACACAGAGAAGATGTTAAATAAATGTGCATTTGTTGGCTGATTGACAGGTCAAAGGGGAACCAACCCTAGCTGGGCAGCTTCCTACTGCATGCCGGACACTGGCCAGTGCCATACTGCCAGTCAGTGGGAAAGGGATGGCCAGAGAGTGGCTAAAGACAAAAAGGATTTGTGTGTGTGTGTGTGTGTGTGTGTGTGTGTGTGTGTGTGTCCCAAACCAGACCTTCATGGCTGGGTAAACCTTTTTGGGTCTCTTGCTTCACCAGCAGCTTCCTCCTTCCCCATCAATCATGAGCTTGCTGCACTGAAGCCTGTCCTTTTGGGTGGTGGAGGGAGGCAGAGGTGAATCCAAGGCAAATTAGAAGGGGCAGTGTGCTGACAGGCAACACTGGGTGCCTGTGGCCTCCTGGCTTGGAACTTTGTGTACTCCACAGAACCCATCACTGGTGCTATCAGAGTTGTCTTCCATGAGATTCCTCTGCAGTCTGCTCATGCAATCTGAACTAGAACCTTCTGGAAACCGCCCCCCCCCCCCCTCCATGGTCTTTCCCTTTCCTACTTTTCTTTTCTGACAGCAGGAAAGTGATGTTCATTTGAGTGCCGATTTACATGTCATCTGCATATGCAATAAATTTTACATCTCATCAGCATATGCCACCCAAAGCATTGGCTAGGCAAAGAAGCTAGAGAGGACTGCAGGCTTTGCTCTAGGTCTTTGTTTCATGGGTAAGAAGACAGGTCCCCTCTGCCTGCTACCCAGCCCGGCACATGGACTTTGCAATCCAAACAAGAAAAATATCTGTTGGGCCCAGCTCTGTGTTCTTCTAGTCCAGATGTTTCTAACTCTAGCTTTAATCTTGGCCTAAAGTCAGGTCTGGAGGAACAAGGGTCTGGGATCCTTCACTTAGTCTGTCATGCAAATGACCCTGTTTTTTACACTCAGTCAACCCTGACTGAGAACCCTATAGCTGACCCATCTGCCTCCTGCATGGGCTTCTGACACTTAGTTGGGGAAAGATGGGATGGACAGAGGCCTTATTAAAGACATCGTCCACAATTTTTCCTCTGTAGACAGGCAGAGAGGGTTATTAATTGTATGGTCTAGGGGCCAGTGCTCTACACAAAGGAATCCAGGGATTCCAACCTGGGCCGTGGGGCTTCTGATACCCTGAGTGTGTTTGCAAAGGCTGTCACCTGGATAGAATGGGACTTCATCGCTTTTATCCTTAAAAGCATGTGCCTTTTATCCCTGTGAAATGAAAACAGGAACAGCAGCAGCTACATTTATTCTGCCCTTAAAGGATGATGGGCCCTGGGCAAATGGTTCAACTCATTGTTCCAATTAATACTTATAACCAGTTTGGAGAAGGTATAGAGTTTAAAAGGAACCTCATCTCACCCCCCAAATGGTGGCACAGGCCTGTAATTTCAGTCTTCTGGGGGGATAAGGGAGCTGAAGCAGGCAGGTCATAAATTCAAGGGCAGCCTGAGCTACAGAGTGGCAATATTGGAAGGAAAGAAGGAAGGAAGAAAGAGAGAGGGAGAGAAAGAGAGAGAGCGCCCGCTCAATGGGAAACACACCACATGTTCCTAAGTCGATAGGTGGCAGACCCTGTGACTCAGCTTTGCGGCATCAGATCCTGCGTGCGTGCGTGCACACCAATTGCACACATGGGATTACACCCACTAGCAACCACTTTGAGGTGTGGGAAGACACCACTGGAATGGAAAGGGCTGTCTCCATGCCTGCATACCTAAGTGCTAGGTGGGCAGGACTGGTATATAAGCCACAAGCCAGATTATCTATCTACAGGCTGGTCACACAACACCCTGAAATGACACTCGAGGTAGCAGTGTGGCCTAAAGGGTTAAGAGCTGAGCTCAGGAGTCAGATTCCTGGCTGCTCTTTTATTTGGGATTTTGCTTTGCTGTTTTGGGTTGATTAGAGGTAGTGTCTTGCTATGTCATCCTGACTGACTTGGACTCACTGTGTAGACTAGAAGACAGGTAGAACTTTCTAAGATCACCCTGCCATAGCCTCCCAAGTTCACAGGTATGGGCCACTACAACCAGCTAGTGATCGGAGTTCGAATCCTGTCTCAGTGACTACCTTGGAGTCCTCTGGAAATACAATCTAACCCTTTCCAAACCTCAGCTTTTTCAGTGAAGTGTGCATAGTGCTTACCTGGCAGGACTGGGGAAGGGACAAGGAGAGGCTGTGGGAGGGTGCACAGAGAACTTGGCTATCATTGCCTCTTGGCTCTGCCATTTCCCATAGGCCTTCGGCTCTCTTGTCTCCCTAGCCTTCTTACTACAGGAGGAGGCCCCTGGTGTGGTCTCACAGTCCGGCTAGGCTCTGAGGCTATGGCCTGAGAACAAGAGGTTGCAGACTTGGCCTGTCACTCTTAGTGGAGCAGAGGAAAGGACAAGGAGTGTAGATAAACTCAAGCCACACCGGGCAGTGGTGGTGCACGCCTTTAATCCCAGCACTTAGGAGGCAGAGGCAGGCGGATTTTTTAGTTCAAGGCCAGCCTGGTCTACAGAGTAAACTCAGCCAGGGCCACACAGAGAAACCCTGTCTAGAAAAACAAACAAACAAACACCCAAAAACAACCCCCCCCCAAAAAAAAAAAAAAAAAAAACTGAAGCTATACACTGTATCAGACAGATAGTAGGCTGGGTGACTCCGGACAAGTCACCTTTCCTGCCACACACTCACACACACACACACTCACACACATCAGCGCACTAGTGCACACAAGCTGCTGTTTTCACATTCCTAAAACAGGAATTATAGTCTTCGTCTCACATGGTGGCTGTGAGGATTGACAACGGAGCAGGAGGGCAATCACAAAGTCCTCTCTGGCCCTCTTCTTTCCCCAGGAATCAATGTTATGTGACTGAGACTACTCCAAACTGAAACAAAATGACTTGACACAAACAATGGCCAGGTAAGGTTGTGGGAGCCTGTAATCCCAGCACTGAGGGAAGGCTTAGACAAGAGGACTGTAAATTTGAGGCTAAGCTGGGCTACAGGAAACTCAAGGGCAGCCTGGGCTATAGTGACCTCAAGGCCAGCCTGAGCTACAGTAAACTCAAGGCCAGCCTAGGCCATACAGCCTAGGCCTGTCTCAAAAACCACACATAATGTAAAGGTCTGAGGCTGCTCTACAGTGCCTCTCTGTCATTTCTCAGAAGCCAGACTGAGTCCCCTGCCTCTGCAGCATACCCCATTCTCTCCACAGGATCTGCTCCGACTCTCCTCTGTTCTCTCTCAAATACTAAGGAACAAACCCCTTTCCCGTGTGTGGGAAGTTTTCTGATTCCCCAGAGCTAGCTTGAAGACAGTAGCAGCACCCATGAGAGGATGAGCTGAGGCAAGGTGGGAGAACCGATTACAGATACAGTGATGTACACATATCCTCTACCTCTTGAGGCTACGGCCTGAGAACAAGGGCTGTGGCCTTTGGGAAGCTTGGGATGATGCTGAAGCCTGAAGATGGCTCAGCCAAGGCGGGAACAGATACCTGTCAGATGAGCCTGGCAGAGGCGCTGGGCTGCAGGTCCCCGAGAGGTGTATCCTGACCTGAGCCCTCTCCACTTACCTGCAAGTAGTTATCCTCGCAGTAGTTGGCCACCCGTAGCAGGGCGCTGTGGTTGCCCCGCAGAGCCTCCCGACCCGTGGGGATATCAAACTCCTGCAGCTGCTGCAGCTCCGCCATGGCTCGGCCTCGGTGGGGTTCCCTGGGGAGACTGCTGGGTTTTAAGCCTCACCCTGCCCCTGATTGGCCGCTCTGCCTTCCCTCCCTCTGCTTTTGGTTTCCTCTGCGTGAGAGACCCAAACCTGCCTGCAAAGGGGTAGGCATGCTCATTCCGGGACAAGAGGAAGTCAGACCCTGAGCCCTGGGCCTGGGCCTCTCTGTCCCCTGCTCAGGAGAAGGGGGAAGCCAGGGGCCTGGTGGGGGCTCAGTCTCCCAATCTCACCAGGCAAAGGAAGCCAAGGTCGGGGCATCTGTGATTGCTCCCTGGTCCTGGAGAGGAAGCTAGTTGATGGGGGGATGGGGTAGTAGAGACAGGAGGAAGGGGCTGGCCTGCTACGGGGGTGGATTTTCCACTCATGGAAGAGGGGAGGAAAGGGCAGAGGGTGGAGGCTTCCTTGGGAAGCTTGGGATGAGTCACCATGGGATCGGGGAGTGGAAGGTGTTTAGGATATGGAGATAAGTCATACTGGGGGGGGGGGGGGCGGCTGGCAGTACAGCTACAGTGATAAACAGCTCACTGTAGCAGCAAGAAGAATCAGGGTTAGACACCAGGAAGACACAGCTAGAGTTCCTGAAGAATTGTGGGCAAGCCTGTGAAGGGTCAGGTAGGAAGTCCCGGGACCAGTATTTTGTGCCTAATGAAGGTAGGAGAAGATGAAATTGACCAAATAGCCAGAATGAGGACTGAGCCACAGGAAGGCCTCGTCTGTGGGATAACACCAGTCCGGATGGATGTGTGGGCTTGGGAGAGCACCGGTGGCCTGAGTGCTGAGCCGGGCGCATGTGTTAGCCGGGAACTGGATGGGCCCATAGGCCTAAACTTGAGTTCAAGGAGATGTGAGTGGGATTTGATCCTGAGTCTGGGATGGCTTTGCAGAAACCCTCCCCCTCCCAGTTTGTCATTCTCCTGGCAGAAGAGGAACCTCAACTAACCACACTGGCTCCTTAACGTTTCCTCAAGAATGTCCCTTGCTATTGGACAAATGTCAGCCAGGGTCGGAGCTCTGCTCTGCTAAATGTCATAGTGGTGTCAGGTGGTCCTGGGAGAGGCAACAGGAAGGAGCAGGCTGTAGGGGAGTGTTGGGGACTGAAGAGAAGGGAGTTCCACACTCCAGGGAGGCCAGGGAGGCCAGGAAGCAAAGGACACGGGATCAGGGTGGACACGGCCACTGGATACTAACTGTTGAGCATTGGAACTGAGGGTATGTCTTTATGGAGCGAATGAAGAGCGAGCCTGAAGACCGTTGATCGGTGAGATTATGGAACCCCCGAAAATAGCATGGGGAGGGGGCTTCAGGATGGGGAAAGCTAGGAGCTAATCCCATGGGGCGGAGCAGGCTTTGTGATGGAGAAAGACAGGCAGGGCAGGCGTACAGTAGGGATAGAGGGAAGCTGTGGAGCAGGGAAAGGGGGTGTGGTCACTAAAGAGAGGCTGATGTGTGCTCAGGGACCCGTGGTGGAGGTGGCCTGTTTTAGAACCTTAGTGTCTGCTGTGGAGGAGTGAAGGGCTGGGAGGCTCAGCCAGGATCAGGACTTAGAACCCATGATCAGCTTAGGCAGCAGAGATTTGGCTTTGCCAACCATCTGCTTTATCTGAAGATTTTCAGCTGATGAGGCGCTAGGAAGTTCAAACACCATTGTGTCTGGGTCCTGGACTGGTGATTTGGAGAGAGCTCTAACAGGTAAGGAGGCTTTGGGGCACTGGGCTGGGATCTAGTCTTAGCTTTACTAAGTTTGAGCACCAGGCCTGGCTCCCTCCTGGTTACCTGGAGTCTCGATGGTAATAATGTTATTGTCAGAAAGAAGAAGAAGAAGAGAATGTGCCCTGGTCATTATGTGCCAGGCAGTATGCTTCCTGTGCATTGTTGTCTTTTTTATTTCAGATGTATGAATGTTGGGCTTGCATGGATGTACTGTACCACACACACTCCTGGGTCTCACAGAGGTCAGGAGAGGGCATTGCATTCCCTGGAACTGGAGTTATATAGATGGTTGTGAGGCACTAGGAGGATGCTGGGAACCGAAACCTCATCCTCTGCAAGAGCAATAAGTGTTCTAAAAGTGGGATTAAGGATGTAAATCAATCAACAGAATGTTTGCCTAGCATCCCCAGTGTCCTGGGTTCCATCTCCAGTAGCACACAAATCAGGTATTGTGGTACATGCCTCGTAATTCCAGAACTTAGGAGGAGGTGGAAGGATCAGGAGTTCAAAGTCATCCTCAGCTTCATACAAGAGTCTGAGGCCAACCTGGGCTACGTGAGACGCTGTCTCTAAGAACAAACAATGCTACCACTGTTACACTCATTTGCTGATGGGGAAACTAAGACCCAAAGAATCCGTGTGACTTGTCTAAGCCTGCACAGGAGGAAGCAGCAGAGTTGGGGGTCACTGCTGGACTCTGTGGGCCTCCAAAACTCCTAGTCTTAACACTGGGCATACTGTCCCCTGTCGGGACCTAGAGACAAGGCATCCCCGAGTCGTCACTTAGAGCAGTCGCTTCTCCATTCCAAAGTTTCCAGCTTAACCTTCATTTCCTCCTCTTTTTCTGTTTCCTCCATAGAGGGGGTCTTATTCAAGGGCAAAGATTGTGCCACCCCTAGCTCACAGGTCACTTCTAGTCCTTCTAAGCCTTTGCTCTCGATAGAGCAAGGCGTGGAGGGTACATTGGGTGGAGGGATACGTTGTAGAAATGTTGACCAACGAGGAACCTTGATTGTTCCTGTCTAAGAACAGGAAGAGTGTAGAATCGGAAGGGGGAAGTGCTCATGGGTGTGGGATCCTGTCAGGACCCGGGTCTCCCTCGAGGGCAGGATGGCCCAGGATCTCAGTGAGAAGGAGCTGCTGAAGATGGAGGTGGAGCAACTGAAGAAGGAAGTGAAGAACCCACGTGATCCGGTGAGCATGCAGTCACTCTTCTTGGCTTCCGTATCTCTTTCTGTTCAAAACTTGAGGAGACACCAGGCACAGGATGTATCACTGGGTTGGGGTGGGATGTAGAAGATATTTGATGTCCACCTCATGTCCCTGGGCACAGGAGAGACACTGAGAGCGGCGTCTCCAGGCTGGGCTGGCATGATCTCATTAGGGGTTTAAGGGTTGGTCCAAGGGACTCAGCTTCCTGCCTGCCTCTTTCTCCCACCTCCTTCCTCTTTGACCTCATCCCTACCCGGCCCATCTTCCTCCGATTGCCAAGTCATGGATTCTGAAAAACGAACAAGAGTTGTGACCATGTTTTGTCATCTTACAGATTTCCAAGACAGGAAAGGAAATCAAAGATTATGTAGAGACCCAAGCAGGGGCCGACCCTCTTCTCAAAGGCATCCCAGAAGACAAGAATCCCTTCAAGGAGAAAGGCACTTGTGTGATAAGCTGATGGCCCACCCTCACCACCGTCACCCTTTCTCTGTCCCTCCTTAGCCACATCCAAGTGTATCTGGGATACCTAGGGATCAATGTTTACTTCCTCTTAGACACAAATAAAGATGCTGAGAAAAAACAACCACAGAGTGGGTTCTCAGTCCTGTTCTCCAGCATCTTCCTCCACCTGCCTGCCTTTGCCTATTCGACAGTGATGGGATACAGGGATACAGGAAGGAAGTGTTAAGCAGTGAGGGACCTCCACTGGGGGGAATGTGGCAGGGAAGAATGTAGAATTGAAGGCATGGAGAGAGTTGGACAGCTGAGCAGGTGGCACATGTCCTCTAGAAGTGCCTGCAATGCCCCAAGGCCCCAGAGAGCAGTCCTAGTGAGCATTCTAGTCTCCTAGAATGGCCCCACACCCATCTTTTCTTCTTATCTATGTAGTTTGAGCTAGATGATGGGATGAGGGCCATCCTGCCTCATGCTCTATTCTGATAGCCCCTTCCTAGTTATTTAGACCACAATGTAGGGATAGGAGCTTAGTTAGTAATGTGCTTACCTGGCATGTGGGAGACCCAGGGTTCCATTCCCAGCACCACATAAGCTGGGTATGGTGGCCTTTGTCTAACGCATCAGCAATAGAGAGTTAGAGACAGGACGCTCAGGAGAACACAGGAAGCTTGAGTGGAAGACCCTGTTTCATTAAAATGAAACAAATTAAAAAAGAAAACAAAAACCTGCCCTAGCTGGGATGGCTTGAAGACAAGAGGTGAGGGAAAGAGAGAGAGAGAGAGAGAGAGAGAGAGAGAGAGAGAGAGAGAGATCCATAGGGTCAGAATTGCATTGTTTACAGTTTATATAATGTATTGAGTGTCTGTTATGCATAAGGCAGGATAGCCAGAAGCATGAGAAAGACTAGCTGGTTCTTATTTTCATGGAATTTGGTGGAGAAAAACCAAAAAGAATTCTCAGTGAAGTCAATAGAGGTCACATACAGAATGGGAGCTTCGAGAGCGGTGGAGAAGCACACAATGAACGAAGTCAAGGCAGCCACCAGCAAAAGAGCACAGTGTAAAGAGGGAGAAGCAGAGAGGGAAAGCCAGGTAAAGTCTTGAAGGATCTTTCTGTGGCACCAATGATAAATTTTCTTCGTGAGGGGCTGGAGAGAGAGCTCAGTAGTTAAGAGCAAATGCTGCTTTTGCAGAGGACGCAGTTTGGTTCCCAGCACCCACACTGGGAAGCTCACAACCACTTGTAACTACAGTTTTAGGGGATCTGACATATCTGGCCTCCAAGAGTGTGCATGCATGCATGTTCACAGACACGCACATGCACACACAAACACACACAATTAAAAATAAAGAAGTAAAATATAAATAAAAATTTTTAAATAATTGTTTTTATGATTTGGGCATAGTAGAACATGTCTATAATGCCAAGACTAGGGAGATGGAGGGAAGAGGATGACAAATTCAGATCCAGCATGGGCTACATAGTGTGTTCCAGGCTAGCCTGGTCTACACAGGGAACCCTATCTAAAACGAGAGGAACTTTCTTCTTTACCTTAAGGGTAAACAGAAGCGGAGGAAGGTATTTAAGCAGCCAAAGAAGCAGGCTCAGTTAATAGGTCAGTCAGGTGCTGCTTAGGGCTGAGAATATAATCACAGGCACAGATTTGAGGCTTTGTCAGCTGACAGCTACTGTCTGAAAGAATCATAGACAAACATCCATGGTACAGAGTGCTCCCTGAAATAAATATCAGAGAGGTCTGTGGGATGTTACAGGAACATCTAGGAGGGCTACCTAATCCAGCTGAAAGGGCACACTGAGTCCTGGAAGAAAGGATAGAGGAATAATTCCTTGGAGGACTGAGCACAAAAGGCTTATGTTATGAATAGATGAGAGATGATCCTCCCAGGGAAAAGGACATTGCAAACAGAGACACAGGATGAAGAGGAAGAACCATGGTCTGGTGTCTGGCATGATGGCATGTGTCTTAGTCAGGGTTTTCCTTCTGTCAGCAGACACCATGACCAAAGCAATGTTATAAGGACAACATTTAATTGGGGCTGGCTTACGGGATCAGAGGTTCAGTCCATTATCAATTTTCATCAACATGGAACGTGGCAGCATCCAGCCAGGCATGGTGCAGGCAAAGCTAAGAGTTCTCTACATCTTCATCTGAAGGCTGCTAGGAGAAGACTTGCTTCCAAGCAGCTAGGGTGAGGCTCTTAAAGCCCATGCCCACAATGACACATCTATTCCAACAGGGCCACACCTCCTAACATTGCCACTCCCTGGGTCAAGCCTATACAAACCATCACAGCAAGCAATTCCAGCATTGAGGAAATTGACATAGTTTATTTTGAGGCCAGCTTGGGATACCTAGTGGGACTCTGTCTCAAAAAAAAAAATGTGTGTATACACACACACACACACACACACACACACACACACACACACACACACATATATATATATATATATATATATATATATATATATATATATATATATATAAATTCTTAGTCACTGTTCTCTTGCTATGAAAAGACACTATGGCCAAGGAAACTCATAAAAGAAAGCATTTAGTTGGGAACTTGATTACATTTTAGAGGTTAGTCCATTTTCAGCATGGTGGGAGCATGGCTGTATACATGGTGCTTGAGCAGTAGCTGAGAACTTCACACCATGATCTGCAGGCAGCAGGCAGAGAGAGTCAGGGCCTGGTGTGGGCTTTTAAAACCTTAAAGTCCACCCCTAGTGACACACTTCCTCTAACAGGACCACACCTCATAATCCTTCTAATCCTTTCAAATAGTTCTACTCTCTGGTGACTAAACATTCAAATGTATGAGCCCATGCAACTAGTCTCATTCAAACTTTTTTTTTAATTGTCATTTTCCTTTCTTTTGAGACAGGAAGTCACTATGTAGCTCCAGATAGTCTGGAACTTGCTATTTAGACTCCTGAGAGCTGGGTCTAAAGCTGTGCTTCCCCATGCCCAGCTCAAATTGTATTTTAATGCTTTGCTTCTTGAGATTTACTTGTTTTATGTAAATGAGTATTTTGCTTGCATGTATGTATGTATGTATGTATGTGTGCATGCATGTGCCACGTGAATGCCTATTTCCCTCGGAGGTCAGAAGAGGACATCAGATTCCCTGGAGCTGGAGTTACAGACAGTTGTGAGCCACCCTGTTGGTCCTGGGAACCGATCTGAGTCCACTGGAAGAGCAGCCAATGCTTTTATCTCCTGCACTATCTCTCCAAACCCAAGATCTATATTTTAAATGGAACAGCAGTCAGGTTGGAACTGAATGTCAAGAAGTCCTGGGTCCGTGGCAGATTGGATGATCAGAAGGGTCTTGCTTTTGGGCTACACAGCTTTATCTGCTGAGAATGACTTACTGATGTTAGTTACTGATGTTTCTGTTTTGTGTGTGTGTGTGTGTTTGTTTCCTTGCTTGCTTATTTATAATAGAATCTCATACCATACCCCAGGCTGACCTTAAACTCAGACCAACACTTCTGCCTCTACCTCCTCAGTGCTGAATGACAGGTGTGAACCACCACACCTAGTAGTAATTTGCTCTTGACAAGATTGCAAGTGGAAAGAGAAGGTTGGAAAGGAAACTAAGAAGTGGTTGTTCTTGGAAGAAGAGGCGAGACAAACAGTAAAGGCCATAAGTAGTAGTGGGGATGGCTTGAAGAGTTTCCTTGGGAAGTAAAGTTTACCGAGCTTGATATCTGATTGGTGGGGAGGAGAGCATGTATTCACGAATAACAGCTGTATTAGTCAGCATGAGCTAAAGGAACTGAACTAATAGACTGTGTGCAAAGGGAATTTGCTAGCTGGTTTATAGCATAAGGGCTGGGCATTCCAACACTGTCCATCGTAGGTTAGAGAAGCTGGTAACATTGTAGCTACTCGGTCCACAAAGCTGGGTGCTTCACTGTGAGAAGACTGAAAGCTCTCTGGAGAGCAGCCAGGTTTCATTTAGTCCACCTTGGAAGGCTGAAGAAGCCTTTGATACCTGCAGAAGGTAACAATGTCAGAAAGAAGAAGCTAAGGCAGGTATCACTGCATTTTTCTTATTCATCTTTCTAACTCAGCCACCATTTAGAAGGTGTTAATCTCGTATCATCTCCCCTCAGTTAATCCTTTATGGAAACTGCCAGAAACACCTAAAGTTGTGCCTCCAAGGTGACTCAAAATACCTCCAAGCTAAAAGTGAAGACCAAACAACAGCAATTAAAGGTCAGTACTGCTGAGTAGGATAGCACACACCTTTAATCCTAGCACTAGGAAATCAGAGATAGGCAGATCTCTGTGAGTTCGAGGCCAGGCTGATCTATAAAGTAAATTCCAGAACAGTCAGTACTAATTATATAGATTGCGCTGGTCTTGAACATAGACATCTAATCTGCTTCTTCAGTGTTGGGATTAAAGGTATGTACCACCATGCCCAGCAATGATTAAAGAATGGGGAAAGGCTGGAGAGATGGTTTTTCTGGCTACGAGCATTTATTGCTCCTGCAGAGGACCCAAGTTCAGCTCCAGCACCGGCATGGTGGCTCACAGCTACTTGTAATTCAAGTTCCAGGAGACCTGACATCCTTGGTAGCTAGGATTTCTATCCCAAGTATCTCAACCAAGTAGCTCCTCCCCTTCTTCTTGGCCAGGGTCCCAGTTAGAGGAGCCTTTTCTTTTGCACACCTTCACTCAGACTGTTGTACGCCACACGTTCTCTGAAGGCTGTGCTTTCCTAGCCACTCCAAAGCACAGTAAGAGTCACAAGATCTTCTGAGCTTCGAGCTCAGTCATTGGCCCAATACTGTTTTCTATTTGGGATATGTCTGTTTGCTTTGTTTTGCTGAGATATTCTCACTAGGTAGATATCTTAGTCAGAGTTTCTATTCCTACACAAAACATCATGACCAAGAAGCAAGTTGGGGAGGAAAGGGTTTATTCATTTTACACTTCCATTGCTGTTCATCACCAAAGGAAGTCAAGACAGGAATTCACACAAGGCAGGAACCTGGAGGCAGGAGCTGATGCAGAGGCCATGGAGGGATGTTACTTACTGGCTTGCTTCCCCTGGCTTGCTCAGCTTGCTTTCTTATAGAACCCAGGACTACTAGCCCAGGGATGGCACCACACACAATGGGTCCTCCCACCCTTGATCACTAATTGAGAGAATGTCTTACAGCTGGATCTCATGGAGGCATTTCCTCAAGGGAAGCTCCTTTCTCTGTGATAACTCCAGCTTGTGCCAAGTTGACACACAAAACCAGCTCAGGCTATGCTTACACATCAGATCCTCCTGCCCCAGCTTCTTGAATATGGAATTGACTAAAGCATACACAGTATACAAGTGCACATACAACTTCTGTCTCTGTAGTACCATAAACAATGCCAGCTATCCAAGCACAGAACACATCTTCCACTTAATGGAATTGTGGTGCTGTGTCCTTCCTCTTGTGCCCAAGCCTCAGGTGAGCAGGTTAAAAGGATAGGAGTGGGGGATGGTGAGATGGCTTATCAGTAAAGTGCTGTCCTTGCAAGTTCAAAGCCAAGTTTTCAAAAAGGCAGGTGGTCTGTGGCAGCATGGTGGTGTATGCCTTTGATTCCACTCAGGAGGCAGAAGCAGGTAGATCTCTGTAATTTTGAAGGCCAGCGTGGCCTACATATTGAGCTACATGACAACCAGAGTGTTACACTAAGAACTTGTCTCAAAGAAAGATAGAAAGAAAAAGAGAGAGGGAGAGAGAGAGAGAGAAAGAGACAGACAGACAGACAGACAGACAGAAAGGAAGGCAGGAAGCTGGCCACAGTAATGAACATTTGTAATTCCAGTTCTGGGGAGGCAGAAACACATGGAATGTTGGGGCTCACTGGGCAACCTAGTTGACTTGCTGATTCCTGAGTTCTAAGCCAGAGACAGAGAAACTCTGTTTCAAAAACAAAACAAAATAAAACACGTGACCAGCATCTGAAGAAAGATGTATTACCTCTGCTTACACATGCACGTACAGGCACAGGCACACACACCTCTCATACACACACTCATAGGTGCACTTGCACACACTCAAACATGCACACAGGCACACACACACAAAGAGAAGGGGCATGATTATTCTGAGAGTGGGTCCCTGGTGGCATCCAGGCCACCCTTTCTGTCTTTGATTTCATAGATCTCTGAGGGTTTGAACCCTGAGAGGTTGGCACCATTGGTTCCTTAGAGCACACCAGCCAGTTCTTCCAATGACACCCAGCCTGGGCACAGTGGTGTCACCCAGCAAGCCTGGGACATTACACTGGGCCTTTCCCAAGTCCTCCCACCATGCTGCTGAAGCCACGGCTTGAAGATTCTGATCACATACCAAGAGGCCATCAGATCCTACCACCATTAGTTTCTTAGCTTTTTAAATTTTTCCTTTGGTAGTTTTATTTGTTTGTTTGTCTTATTTTATTTAGTTTTCTTGTTGTTTTTAAGACACCCTGACGGCAGTTTCCCCTACCCTCCACCCCACCCAGTTCCACCCGGCTCAGTGGTTTTATTTTGAACTATTTTTAGATTTACAGACAAAGTGCAGAATTACAAAGTAACAAAATTCCCCTCTGTCCTTTCCCAAGCTGCCCAATGGTAACCTCTTGTATGACTATGACATTTATTAAAATAACGAGATTAAGAAATGGACATGGTGGTGCAAGCCTGTAACCCCAGCCCGTGGAAAAAAGAGGGTGAGGCACGAGGCCTGCAAGTTCTACATTGCGAGTTTCAGGTCAGCCAGGGCTACACCGTGAGACACTGCCTCACAAGAACAAGCAAGAGAGGGCTGGAGAAATACTTCACTGAGTAAAGATGTCTGCTGTCATGCTTGACAACCTGAGTTGGATCTCCACAAGGTGGAAGAAGGGAATCAACCCTTGAGAGTTTTGCTCTGACACAGAGCAGTATCACAGAGAGGCCCTGAGATATTGACCTGTACACGAGTGAATGGATACCCACAAAAAAATGAACAAACAAACCCAAGAAACTAGCATCAGTACAGTGCTATTTATAAAACTCGAGACTTTGGATTTCTCCAGGTTTTTCACTAATGTAATCTTTCTGCTCCAAGATTCATCTATTGCCTTCTTCTCTCCCTCCCTTCTTCCCTCCCTTTCTTTCTTTCTTCCTTCCTTCCTTCCTTTCTTTCTTTCTTTCTTTCCTCCTGTCTTTCTTTCTTTCTTTCTTTTTTTCTTTCTTTCCTCCTGTCTTTCTTTCTTTCTTTTTTTTTAGCTGGGAAGAGTTTTTTTGGTTAAAGACAACATGATCAAAGACATCATGGTTGTCTAGAAGACGTTCCATGGTCCACAGATATTGGCAGATACAACACTAACTCCTAAATCACTGTCTATTTCAGTGGGGACAATCTGTAGTTCTCTCTTTGATCTGCCACTAGAGAACTGCCTACTGTTTTCAGCATCTGGATTCACCCCCAAAGGGTCTAGTCTCAATATTTTCCTAGATCTCTTTGTCTTCAGTTCCTTAGTTATGCTCCATGACTTTGACCACCTGACCAGAACCTTTAAAAACTTCCCAGGAAGCAGAAATGACTTTCAGGGACAACTGAGAGCAGCAGTTTCCAGAGAAAGGGGAAGCAGTATAATTCAGCCATCCTCCCAGATGTGGTTAGAAGAAGGAACGGAGTGGAGGTAAGGAATAGAGAAAAAAAACAGACAGAGAAAAGTATTCAGAATGCTTCCTTCAACTTTATCATGGTCCTTGACGGATGAGTGAACAGTGATGCAACAGGTACAGACATCCTCCATCCCCAGCTCCCCACCTCCATCCCCAACCCTCTGTACATCCCAACCCATTCCACCCCCCAACTTGCTCAACCCCCTCAAACCACCCCACCATCCCAACCCCACCCCACCCTCTAAGTCTCCTCCACACACTTGCCCAGAGATTCCCCTCCACTCTTCCCTTTTAACTTCTGGACCCTACTCCAAATCATTGACAAATGGTAGCTGATCTTCCAAGACTGCTTGAGAAGGCTGTGCACCTTTGCAAGAAGAAGGCCACAAGGGAGAGCTTGAAGGAACCCCAGCAATTCAGGACAGCCAAAGGAGGAAGGGCAATGAAGAGGACTGAGAGCCATTGGGTCAGAGAAGCAGAGACCAGGGGATTGCCATTCAGAGGCTCCACAGCTGGGGAGGAGGCGTGCCCTTCTGCTTCTCCAAGCCCTGTTCCAGTAATATTGGGCTAAGTCATCTTCAAGTTTCAAATGCTTGTTTTCTTTTTGAGAGGGGTTCTGATGAGACAGGGTGAGTTTCTAACATACTAGGCAGCAGAGAATGGCCTAGATTTGATCAAGTTGTTCCTCCTCTCTCAATTCCTCAAGTGTTGAGATTATAGGCTTGTACCTGCTGTGGGGCGAGCTAATTCCTAGCTACACTAATTCTCCATGACCGTAAAGCCCTCAAGCACCCATCGGTAAAGGCTTTATTGTCTCCCTTTGCCACAGCCTTAGTTAAAGACCCTTAGTTAAAGGCCCCACAGCTTCCTGGGGAGTTCCCCTCCTGCCCAGGGCTTTCTTTGTCTCCAGTTCATTCTCTCTATAGGAGTTTGTCCTCACTTAAAGCCCTTCTTGGTTTGTTTTGGCTTTTTGTTGTTGCTGTTTGGTTTTGGTTTTGTTTCTCTGTGTAGTCCTGACTATCATGGACCTTGCTCTGTAGACCAGGCTGGCCTGGAACTCAAGAGATCCACCTGCATCTGCCTTCCAAGTGCTGGGATTAAAGGTGTAGACTACTATGCCCATCTTGTTTTGGCTTTAAGACAGGTTTTCAATACTTATCACAGGTTGGTCTGCAACTTGTTCTACAGTCTAAACTGGCCTCTATGTTCACCCGCCTCAGCCTTCCAGGGGTCAGGATTAGAGGTTCAATTTCAATATTTTCATCAAGATGAGATGGCTCAGCAAATAAACGTGGTTGCTGCTTAGGCCTGATTATCCAAGTTCAAGCCCAAGAACTCACAGTAGGAGAGAACTGACTCCTGAAAGTTGTCCTCTGACCTCCTTCTTACAAGTACTCCTCCCATGCACACGCACATCAACAAGCATGTGCACACATCATTCCCCCACAGAATAATAATACAGAATATTTTATTTTTAATTTTACATGTATAAGTGTTTTGCTTATATGCACTGTATACATGTCTGGTGCCTATGGAAGCCAGAAGAGGGCATTGGACTTTCCAGAACTGAAGTTATAGATGGTTATGACCTGCCATGTGGGTGCTGGGAATCGAACCTGGGTCCTCTGCCAGGACATCAAGCGCTCTTACCCACTGAGCTGTCTCTCCAGCTCCAATTTTTTTTTTTTTCTTTTCTTTTCTTTTAAGGATCTCAGACTCCTTGAGGACAGAGGTCAAGGCTTGCTTTATCTCATTGACCTTAAAGTTGCTGGCCAGCTGGTGTGAATGGAGTCTGTGTTCTGCAATTCACAGGCTACTGTGTGCTAAACTGTGTGAGAAGTGATGCAGGAACATTATCTTACCTGCCAGTGGAAGTCAAGACAAGGAAGGGACAGTCTCGGGAAGGTAAGATTCAAATGCAGCTTTGCTGGTGCCAGGGTGCTGCCCTCTGCTGGTGACTCAGACTGGGACATCATGCTACAGAAGGTATTGTTCTCTAGCACATTCCAGAAAATAGAGTCAATGTCCCCTTCCTGGGAAGAAAAGCATGAGAAGGGACTTCTCAGACTGTTGTGAGAAAAGAGAAGTTTTTCCCAAAGCTACAGGGGCTAGGAAATGAGAAGGCAGGGTTAGAGAACTTGGAGCTTGAGAAAGAACAGAGAGAGAGAACGGTGAATACTAGTGGGTTAATGGTGAATACTAGTGGGTTAATGGTGAATACTAGTGGGTTATTTGGGCTTTTGGAGACAGGGTTTCTCTATGTAGCCCTGGCTGTCCCAGAACTCACTCTGTAGTTCAAACTGGCCTTGAACCCAGGGATCCACCTGCCTTTGCCTCCCAAGTGCTAGGATCAAGGTGGTCGGAAGAGGATATTGGATTCTCCAGGAACTGAAGTTACAGATGGTTGTGAACCACCATGTGGGTGCTGAGAACCGAACCCAGATCCCCTGCAAGAGAAATGGGTGCTTTTATGCTCTTAGCCATTGAGCCATGTTTCCAGCCTCTGTGTGTGTGTGTGTGTTTGTGTGTGTGTGTGCGCGCGCGCGCGCAAAATATTTTATCTCACTGTCTTAATACCAATGAAAAAACAAAACAAAACAAAACAAAAAACCCAACAAAAACAAAAAGGGAAACTTTTTGTTTTCACCCTGGAAAACTGATTTGAAAGCTTATGGCCAGCAAAGCTCCGAGTTGGAAGTGAGGATTCCCTGCCAACAGAAGCTGAGAAGGCCTGATGAGAGCGTGGTGCCCAGTCGCCTCCCAAGCGCAGAAACCTCTGACACCATGGCAGATAGAGGACTTCGAGTTCTCCAGGAGATTTCTAGGCACCAGAAGCTCTATCTCTCAGAACCGTTTCCCTGATGAACAGCAAGATCACCAGAGTGCTCTTCCTAATTGCCCCTTGAACTTCCATCCATGAGTTCTCCATAGCCTCTGTTGCAACCCAGACTAAGAACACATAAGCAAATACATTAAGTAGCCGTCCGTGCTTTCTAAGTATTTCCTCTGTGCATTAGTGTTTCTTCTTTCTAGTATCTGAACTTCTAGAACTTCACTGTGCTGGTTGTCTTTCAAGAAGTCACCATTATTGGACATAGCACAGACATAGATCTGAGTACTTCTGTCTTCTCTCATATTGCATGTGTGTCTACACGTTCCTGACGAGTTTGCAGGGAGGTGGATGTGTGCCAGGGGTGTGTGAGGAGGTCAGAGGAAAACCTTTGGGTGTCACCTCTCTCCTTCCTCTCTAGGCAGGTTGCAGGCCACCAGGCTTGTGTGGTAAGTGAGCTCACCCACTGAGCCATCTCCCTGGCCTCTTTCTTTCTCTGACAGAATCTCATGCTTCCCTCAAGCTTGCTGTGTGGCTGAAGATGACTTTGAATTTCTGATCCTGCTGATCCGACCTTCCAAGTGCTGGGATTATAGGCGTGTGACAATACACCTAGCTAGGGCTTTTCTGTTTGTTTTACAAATTCTCCATACACTGGCAGGCAAAAGGCACCATGGTTATTCTTTTACCAAAGAGGCTTAATACATTCAAATTGCTCACCTAGCTAAATCCTGCCAGTTGAGGTGGGATAGGTTTTTATCCAGGTCTTTGTATGACACCTAGGCTTCAACCTGGTCTTGTAAATACATCCATATGTCTAGTAAAAGCAAAACCATATTTCTGGATAGGTTTTGTTTTAGACAAAGTCTTTTTAAAAATAGTTACTTATTTATTTTGAGACAGGGTCTTTCAGCACATCTGGGATGTTCTGGAACTCACTATGTAGACTAGGCTCTCCTCAGATTCGTGGAGATCTGCCTGCCTCTGACTCCCAAGTGCTGCAATTAAAGGCAGGCAGGCACCATCATGGCCGGCTAAAATAAGCATTTTATTTTTTGAGACAGTCTCTGCTGGATCCCAGGCTAGCTTCCAACTCCCTATTAGAGGCCCTGAGGATGGTCTTGAACACCCATTTGTCCTGCCATCACCTCCTAAAGATGCTCCACGCATCTGGTGATGGGAATGAATGAGGGGTTTTCTGCATGCTAAGCAAGCACGCCACCAAATGAGCTGCTGATTTATTTTTAAGGGTAGGAGTGTTTTGCCTGTGGTGCGTGCATGCGTGTGTGTGTGTGTGTGTACACCATGTGCATGCAGTGCCTGAGAAGACAGCATTGGGTCCCCTGGAACTGGAGTGACATACAGTCGTGAGCATCATGTAGCTCCTGGGAATCAAACCCAGGTCCTCTGGAAGAACAGCCAGGGCTCTTATTTTCTGAGCCTAGACAGTCTTAGTGTGTAGCCTGAGCAGGCCTCGAGACCTGTGGGGTCTCAGGTATTCAACCCATAATCATCTTAAGTAATTTTTAAAGATTTATTTATTATTTGTTTTATATGTATTAGTATTTTGCCTTATATCTGTGCACCGCATGTATGCCAGATGCCCACAAAGACTAGAAGAAGACATCAGGTTGCCTGAAACTGGAGTTACAGATGGTTGTGAGCTGCCACATGGGGGCTTGGAATTGAACTCTGGTCTTCTGGAAGAGCAGCCAGTGCTCTAAACCAGTGAGCCATCTCTCCAGCCTCCAGATAAGTAACTTTTGAGCATCTAACTCTCTGTGTAGAATAATAAATATCCAGAACAACGTGGACTCATACCTGGGTTTTGGGGTTTTTTTTGGAAATAAGGTTTTTGCTATTTTAGCAAAACTTGCTTTTGTTTGTTTGTTTTTCGAGTCAGGTTTTCTCTGTGTATCCTTGGCAGACCTGGAACTTGCTTTGTAGCCCAGGCTGGCCTCAAACTCATGAAGATCCACCTGCTTCTGTGTTCTGAGTGCTGGGATTAAAGGCATGTGCCACCACCACGAGGCTCTATTTAGCAAAGCTTGCGATTTACCTTTGAACTTACCATGTACTCCAGGCTGAACTCAGACTCTCAGCAATCCTCCTACCTCTTCCTGCCACGTGCTGGTGTCGAGAGATAGTTGCCTGAGTCCAGCCATCTCACAACCTCCATCTTGCTGGCAGGGTCAAAACAAGTTTCATTCCCAGGCCTGGGGACCAATTCCTATCCTGCTTCAGGTGGTTCATGTTTGTTAACCAGTAAAGGACGTAAGAAGGAAGTTTCGGGTTATCTAAGCTAAGGTGTACACGTTGTAAAGGTATTGCCTGTCAGGACTTAAATTGACCACATGCAGCTTGCCCACTCCTTTTTCCCTTATCATTCTGACTTCTAGGTCAGAAGGGGGCCTGACTGCAAAATTGACTCAAGACCCTGAAACTGGGTGACCTGGATGAGGGCAGTCACCAATGTTTGCTTCCTTGCCCAACCCATGTCAAAACATGACTGGAAAATGCCACAGCCAGCTCCACTCTTCCTCACTTTGGGGTTCCATCCTTTAAAAATGCTGTACAATTTCTCTTCAGGGTCGCAGGCAGTTCAGTTCTAGAGTCTGTTCTACTGATCAATCAGTAGCGGCCTAACTGCAGTAAGATTTTGACATCTGCTTAAAATACTTACAAAATGAACGTTCAAAGACACAGTCAATTCCCGAGTTCGTGCTGTTGTCCCTGAGTGGCCAGTGTTTGCTACCTAATTCCAATAAGGATCTTGCTTTACTGGACTCTTGTGACTACTTGGGTTGTTTTGTTTTTTTCAGACCCCAACACCAGGAACTGGCATTATAGGGATGTGCCATGATGCTGAGCAGTACCTGTGGGTTTTGTCCTATTAATGTGTCTGTGCCTATGTGACTGAACCCATGTATGTCCAGGTGTCAGCCCAGGGCTTTGTGTGTGTGTTCTACTGCTGACCTACGCTCCCAGCCCATCTTATCCCATGTTCTCAGATACACTTAGCATTGTTATCGGGTGGGTGTGAGGTGTCCAACTTAGCTCTTTAGTGATATGCTACATCTTCTGATATGTGATGGTTGCTTTGGATTTCCAAAGTGAGGGGCCACTCAAGTCTGAGGCTATTTTCCTCTTGATTTTGCTGTTTAACAATGTGTGTGTATATGTGGAGGTGAATGTGGAAGCCAGGGGTCAATCTCAAGTTGTTTTATTTATTTATTTATTTATTTATTAAGACAGGTTCTCTTATTGGCTGGCCAGTGACCCACTGAGACCCTTCTGCCTCTGCTTCCCAGGGATTACACACAATCGCCACCATGCCCAGCTCTCTGACATGAGTTTCTGTGGACGGAGCTCAGGTCTGCATGGTTGCATGCAAGCACTTTACCTGCTGAGCTATGCCCCCTAGCACATGGTTTTGATATATTTTTGTTGCAGGCAGTTTCCTTACAGGCTTTTAGAATTTATTTAGATTTATTTGCTATTTATGCATTACACCTGCATATTCCAAATCTGTGTCTTACCCTCTCTCTTAGTATGTCAGGCCCTGAGTGCCTTGCAGTTTACCATTGAGCAACACGCCCAGATATTTTCACTCTTTTGATAAGAACATGGGGTAGTACATTCAGCGTTTGTGCGTTTTATTCAAGCCTTGTTTAAACTGAGATGTAGGTATTCCCCTATGTCGTCAGCCAAAGCTCACTACTCCTGTCACTTTCAGGTCAACAGTTCTCGTGGGATTCACTGCTGTTTTTGGTGTAGACAGGAATCTGATCCCGGACTTCAAGTAGGTCCTTTCTCTTAACTCTGTTGTGCTACCTTTTATTATTATTTAAATTTCGTGACACCTTTGTTATTATAAACTGCCCATAAAGGTGGTGCTGCATCTTGCTTCTCTAGTCTCTTCCATCAGGATGTTTATCCATCTGGACATTATCTTAATTTCTTTAATGTACCATTAACAAGCAGCTTTATTTTCTGGTAGCACAAGTGAGCCTCCTGTCACGTCTTGATATTTTTGAGGCTGGGATGGTTCATTCAAATTGATCCATTCAGATGTTTTAAAGAGTGTGTGGGTCGTGTCTGCAAGAGACATGCTTAGAGAATTAATAAGAGAGCTGAGAGAGGTGCCTTTTTGTTTCCATGGCATCCTCCCAAGAGTGATAACCTATAGCCACAGTGCCAATCACTCTGTAGGGAGACCAGAATGCGTCAGCAGGCTCCCTCGTCATTTATCCCACGGGGACAAACATGTCTCAAACCCCAGATCTGATTCCAAAGAAGATATACTCCCTGTACATATTTTTCACTCGCGGCGCGATGCTGCTGGAGGAATCCTTAGTGATTCCTGCCCTTCGCTCTCAGAAACACTCCACGGTCGGTGAGAAACAGTACTGATCGACTGTCAGCTGACTAAGGGACTGTTGTCTAACTGAAACACAACCTCGCCGGGTGAGCAACGCAGAACCAAGACCAAAACACCGGTTTTTGACCCCTAAACGCACAAGCCTCCGGGAACCACTTGTTTGTATCCAATCAGAGGCCCCCTGGCACCAGTTGCCCGCCCCCTGTCCCTGTCCCGCCACTTCATTCGCGGCTCACAAAGCAATCCCGCCGCATGTTCCGTACAGCAGCCAATCAGAGAATAGGGGGCGGGGACTCCCAGGCGCGGCGAGTGCAGCGGTACTCAGACAGGAAAGCCTCGGGATCCTTCGGGTTCTTTCGTTTTCCCTCCAGGGTAAAGTTATGTTCAGTCTTCATCAACACGTTTATTTTTCCGCCCGACTCGGCGCGCGTGCGCAGTGCCTCCCAGCCCAGGCTGTTCCTGAATTGTAAGCGTGTTGTGACACAGGGAGGGAAGCTGAACGTCCATCCTACAGGTCAGTGCATCCCCCGCGGAGCCTCGGGTTGCTTGCTACTCCCTGCAGGCCCCAAAACAGGGATTCTAGGGCCAAAAAAAAGGTTCAGTGAGGTCCCACCGAGATTTGAACTCGGATCGCTGGATTCAAAGTCCAGAGTGCTAACCATTACACCATGGGACCTGCTGGCGGCTTTAGGCGCCCGGCAGCCTTCTCAAGCCACATGACGTTGGGTAACCTTTTCTCAGCTTCGCTACACTTGGCTTGGGCCCGTGGCTGGTGGCCGCAGTGGCGAGCAGACACGGAACCACTGAGATTCCCATGTTCTTACGAATTCCAAACATTCATGGGCCCCGAGGTGTCACCTCTTCCGGTGCTCCTCCAGGGGACCCGGCTCTTGACTCCGAGTCCTGGGGGCGGCTGGTTGTCCGATCGGACCAAGTCCGGAGAAAGCCGGCTCCGGTCCCGGACTCCGGGCAGGAGGTTCGGCGCACGCAGCCTGGGCTTTCTACTTGTTTCCTGCGTTTATATTGGAAGGGCTGTGGCGAGGACGCTTTGGCCCAGCGGGGAAGGACGCGGACTGGCACGTGGTGGCACAGCCGTTCAAACCCCGGACGAAGCTGGGTTGCAAACCGGGATGCTGGAGAGTGTGTCCCACATGGTTGCCGCAGCCCTGCTCGGCGTTATGCAAATTATCTATAGGAAGATTGGCGCTTCCAGTTCTGCACTTCCGCCCCACGCTTCTAAAGGCCGGACTACGGAAACTTCTAGCGCTCCCATCCTTAGTGAAACCCAGTCAGGTCAGTCAACAATTTGACTCAGCAATTCACCTTCGGAGCATTATCCTACTGGACATCTATCTGCCTCGAGGCTGCTTCGAGAAGGCTCTTGACTATATATTGTTTATTACAATACAGTGAGTATTGGGATGACGATTGTGTAGGTGCGCTACAAGAGTTTAAGAAATAACCTGTGTGTGAGGCACAGAAGTTTCTTCCTCACAGATAAGCACTAAGGAAACCAGGAATGTTAAATACTCAGGGATGTCTGTTCTGTGAGAGAGATGTATGACGTGTTTTCTGCCCAGAAGGCTGGGAGTAGACTATATATATAACCTGTGACCTGATAGCCTGAGACCTCACAAGTTCTAAAAGAAAATTTTATGCGTCCCATGAAAAACAGATATAAAAGGGCCTTATAAATTCTTTCTCCCTAGCCTGAGTAGCTAAAGTTGCCCCTCTGGTTTGCCAACCAGAGGCCAGTTAGTCCGTAAACAAAGAATGCAGAGTTACAGGACAATGGGCTACCGAGCCATCCCAGGAATGAAGATAAAAGATAAACATCCGCCTGCAGGAACTGCTCCCCGCCCCCATGGACCGGTTTGGGTTTGGCCAGATGTTCAAAAATTGGAAAACAACCAATCGTGTGCACCCGCTCGAAAGTTTCTCCTTTTCCTCACCCCGAGCTTATATTAACCCTAAACCTTGGAGCCACGAGGTCGATGCCCCTGTCTCCTACATTGAGACACATGTCGGCCCAGAACGTTCTGCCATTAAACTACCTCGTGTTCTTGCAGCAAGTTGGTCTTCCGTGTGTCCTTTGGGTGCGCGCCATCCTGTGACTAGAGTGGGGTCCCCTTTGGGGGCTTCCGGAGCCTTACAGTTCCTCCCCAGACCCTTATGTTGAACATGTTTTTCTCAGTCTATAGAAACTATCTTTCTGGAAGATGTTACATGTACTGTACTTTACAAAGAGTTTCAGTGAGGTCATGTCTTAAGCTTTGCTGTGCACAGGCAACCGGTTAGGTTAATCATCACCAGGAAAGTTTTCACCCAATAAACTACTTGGGGTCAGACTGGAAAAGTTTGAACCAACACTGGCTACTTAACTGTGTTGAATTGAACAACCTTTTTGCCTCCTACAGATCAATTACTCTGCTGACCTTAGTGATCACAGAAACACTCCCCCACCCCCAAACTTGTATTGAGACAAAAGACAAACCAAACCGAACAGCTCTGTTTTCTAGTTCTTATGTGTAAGATGCTGTCCACAAGCAAACAGAAGAGCTATGCACTAGTGCAATCTGTTTGCTGTATGACATTGTATTAGTCAGGGTTCTATAGGGTAGCAACTGATAGGATGAATATATATATATATATATATATATATATTTATATATATATATATATTATATATTATATATAATATATAATATAATATATATTATATATAGTAGACTATATAATATAAATATTTCTGTTTATAAGTGATTGTGTATTATATATATGGAGAGAGAGAGATTTAAAGTGGATATTCCTGCTTCAAATTGTGCAAAAGTCCCTCACAGGTACGTTCTTTTTGGACTTTGGTTAATCTTAGCTATAGTCAAGTTAACATCCAAAAATAGCATGTCTCACTTTCTCCAGAAACCCAATGTTTTTGCAAGTCTGAGTGATACTAGGCTGTGTCCAAGGTAGATATACTTATTCTCCAGGCTCAGTGTGTGTGCACGTGTGCACACACTCGCACATCAGACATCTGCCTGTCTATCTTTAGCTTGGCCAATTGGACTTAGTCCAGAGACTGACACCCAGAAGCCAGAGATTTTAGAGCTGGATCCAGTTCTGGTGGTGTCTCTGACACCATCGGCCTCAGTGCAGTAGGGCAGCCATACCATGTCCACTCGCTCCTCAGGTGATATCCCAAGCAAACTGGCCTTGTTGGGTTCCTGGTTGCCTCAGTCCTTGGTCTTGGCCACTTTCCTGAGCTTGTTTTGTCCACCCCCTTCCAGTATTATGAGCTGTCCACTCTTCTGCTAAGTTCCTCTTTTGTGCATGCAGTCAAGAGCATGGTTAGTCCAGGTCCAAAAGCCTGATCGGTGAGAGTTTGTCTCCGAGTAAATGTATAAGAACTTTTCTAGTGTGTGTGTATGTTGAAGGGGGGGTTACACACTCGGAGGCAGAGGCAGCACTCGGAGGCAGAGGCAGGTGAGTTTGAGTCTAGCCTGGACTACAGAGTAAGTTTCAGGTCAGCCAGGGCTGGGCTACACAGAGAAACCCTGTCTCAAAAAAAAAAAAAAAAAAGAAAGAAAGAAAAAGAAAAAAAAAGAAAAATAGTTTGTAACTCTTGCATATTATCAGAAGGAACACTAAAGATTTTCAGTTTTGAGAAATAAACCTATCTGACATTGAGCTTCTTGAAACGTTATCAAGACAAACTAAGCAAACTCAAGACAAGTTAAAGTATAAAGGCAGGTTTATTGGGGCAGCTCTTGGACTCCTTCACCAATCCCAAGGACTGAGAGCAGGGAGGTCAACAAGGAGACAAAGGGAAAGGGGAAGAGAAATGCAGAGGAGAGGGGGGGGGGGGGGGGGGGGGGGGGGGGGAGGCGAGGGGACAGGGAGGACAACAGGACACCCAGACCAAAACAAATGTCTGAATTGTATAGTGAAGGGTCTCTGAGGAGAGGCCCAGCTCCTGGGCCTCCCACTGAGATAGATGACTGAGAGGCCCAGCCCCTGGGCCTCTACCGAGAGAGATGACTGAGAGGCCCAGCCCCTGGGCCTCCTACAGAGAGAGATGACTGAGAGGCCCAGCCCCTGGGCCTCCCACTGAGAGAGATGACTGAGAGGCCCAGCCCCTGGGCCTCTACCAAGAGAGATGACTGAGATGTCCAGCCCTTGGGACTCCCACCAAGAGAGATGACTGAGAGGCCCAGCCCCTGGGCCTCCTACTGAGAGAGATGACTGAGAGGCCCAGCCCCTGGGCCTCCCACTGAGAGAGATGACTGAGAGGCCCAGCCCCTGGGCCTCCTACCGACAGAGATGACTGAGAAGCCCAGCCCCTGGGCCTCTACCAAGAGAGATGACTGAGAGGCCCAGCCCCTGGGCCTCCCACTGAGAGAGATGACTGAGAGGCCCAGCCCCTGGGCCTCCGACCCAGAGAGATGACTGAGATGCCCAGCCCCTGGGCCTCTACCGAGAGAGATGACTGAGATGTCCAGCCCTTGGGACTCCCACCAAGAGAGATGACTGAGAGGCCCAGCCCCTGGGCCTCCCACTGAGAGAGATGACTGAGAGGCCCAGCCCCTGGGCCTCCCACTGAGAGAGATGACTGAGAGGCCCAGCCCCTGGGCCTCCTACCGACAGAGATGACTGAGAAGCCCAGCCCCTGGGCCTCTACCGAGAGAGATGACTGAGAGGCCCAGCCCCTGGGCCTCCCACTGAGAGAGATGACTGAGAGGCCCAGCCCCTGGGCCTCCGACCCAGAGAGATGACTGAGATGCCCAGCCCTTGGGCCTCTACCGAGAGAGATGACTGAGATGTCCAGCCCTTGGGACTCCCACCAAGAGAGATGACTGAGAGGCCCAGCCCCTGGGCCTCCCACTGAGAGAGATGACTGAGAGGCCCAGCCCCTGGGCCACCCACTGAGAGAGATGACTGAGAGGCCCAGCCCCTGGGCCTCCGACCCAGAGAGATGACTGAGAGGCCCAGCCCCTGGGCCACCCACTGAGAGAGATGACTGAGAGGCCCAGCCCCTGGGCCTCCGACCCAGAGAGATGACTGAGAGGCCCAGCCCCTGGGCCTCTACCGAGAGAGATGACTGAGATGTCCAGCCCTTGGGACTCCCACCAAGAGAGATGACTGAGAGGCCCAGCCCCTGGGCCTCCTACCGAGAGAGATGACTGAGAGAGATGACTGAGAGGCCCAACCCCTGGGCCTCCCACTGAGAGAGATGACTGAGAGGCCCAGCCCCTGGGCCTCCGACCAAGAGAGATGACTGAGAGAGATGACCTAGAGGCCCAGCCCCTGGGACTCCCACCAAGAGAGATGACTGAGAGGCCCCGAAAGAGATGACTGAGAGGCCCAGCCCCTGGGCCTCCGACCGAGAGAGATGACTGAGAGGCCCTGAGAGGGATGACTGAGAGGCCCAGCCCCTGGGCCTCCCACTGAGAGAGATGACTGAGCGGCCCAGCCCCTGGGCCTCCAACCGAAAGAGATGACTGAGAGAGATGACTGGAGGCCCTGAAAGAGATGACTGAGATCTCCAGCCCCTGGGCCTCCAACCGAGAGAGATGACTGAGAGGCTCAGCCCCTGGGCCTCCGACCGAGAGAGATGACTGAGAGGCCCAGCCCCTGGGCCTCCTACAGAGAGAGATGACTGAGCGGCCCAGCCCCTGGCCTCCAACCGAAAGAGATGACTGAGAGAGATGACTGAGAGGCCCAGCCCCTGGGCCTCTACCGAGAGAGATGACTGAGATTTCCAGCCCCTGGGCCTCCGACCCAGAGAGATGACTGAGAGAGATGACTGAGAGGATTTTAGTGGGAAGATTGAGAGGCCCAGCCCCTGGGTCTCCCACCGAGAGAGATGACTGAGAGGCCCAGCCCCTGGGCCTCCCACCGAGAGATATGACTGGAGGCCCCGAAAGAGATGACTGAGATCCCCAGCCCCTGGGCCTCCAACTGAGAGAGAGGACTGAGAGAGATGACTGAGAGGCCCAGCCCCTGGGCCTCCAACTGAGAGAGATGACTGAGAGAGATGACTGAGAGGCCCAGCCCCTGGGCCTCCCACTGAGAGAGATGACTGAGAGGCCCAGCCCCTGGGCCTCCGACCGAGAGAGATGACTGAGAGGCCAAGCCCCTGGGCCTCCGACCGAGAGAGATGACTGAGAGAGATGACTGAGAGGCCCAGCCCCTGGGCCTCCTACCGAGAGAGATGACTGAGATGTCCAGCCCTTGGGACTCCCACCAAGAGAGATGACTGAGAGGCCCAGCCCCTGGGCCTCCCACCGAGAGAGATGACTGAGAGGCCCAGCCCCTGGGCCTCCTACTGAGAGAGATGACTGAGAGAGATGACTGAGAGGCTTTGAGTGGGATGACTGAGAGGCCCAGCCCCTGGGGCTCCCACCGAGAGAGATGACTGAGAGGTCCTGAGAGAGATGACTGAGAGGCCCAGCCCCTGGGCCTCCTACCGAGAGAGATGACTGAGAGGCCCAGCCCCTGGGCCTGCGACCCAGAGAGATGACTGAGAGAGATGACTGAGAGGATTTTAGTGGGAAGATTGAGAGGCCCAGCCCCTGGGCCTCCTACCGAGAGAGATGACTGAGAGGCCCAGCACCTGGGCCTCCCACCTAGAGAGATGACTGGAGGCCCCGAAAGAGATGACTGAGAGGCCCAGCCCCTGGGGCTCTACGGAGAGAGATGACTGAGAGGCCCAGCCCCTGGGCCTCCCACCGAGAGAGATGACTGAGAGGCCCAGCCCCTGGGCCTCCGACCGAGAGAGATGACTGAGAGAGATGACTGAGAGGCCCAACCCCTGGGCCTCCCACCGAGAGATGTGCCTGAGATGTCCAGCCCTTAGGACTCCCACCGAGAGAGATGACTGAGAGGCCCAGCCCCTGGGCCTCCTACCGAGAGAGATGACTGAGAGGCCCAGCTCCTGGGCCTCCCACCAAGAGAGATGACTGAGAGGCCCAGCACCTGGGCCTCCCACCTAGAGAGATGACTGGAGGCCCCGAAAGAGATGACTGAGATCCCCAGCCCCTGGGCCTCCAACCGAGAGAGATGACTGAGAGGCCCGGCCCCTGGGTCTCCCACCGAGAGAGATGACTGAGAGGCTCAGCCCCTGGGCCTCCGACCGAGAGAGATGACTGAGAGGCCCAGCCCCTGGGCCTCCTACAGAGAGAGATGACTGAGAGGCCAAGCCCCTGGGCCTCCGACCGAGAGAGATAACTGAGAGAGATGACTGAGAGGTCCAGCCCTTGGGACTCCCACCAAGAGAGATGACTGAGAGGCCCCGAAAGAGATGACTGAGAGGCCCAGCCCCTGGGCCTCCGACCGAGAGAGATGACTGAGAGGCCAAGCCCCTGGGCCTCCGACCGAGAGAGATGACTGAGAGGCCAAGCCCCTGGGCCTCCGACCGAGAGAGATAACTGAGAGAGATGACTGAGAGGTCCAGCCCTTGGGACTCCCACCTAGAGAGATGACTGAGAGGCCCCGAAAGAGATGACTGAGAGGCCCAGCCCCTGGGCCTCCGACCGAGAGAGATGACTGAGAGGCCAAGCCCCTGGGCCTCCGACCGAGAGAGATGACTGAGAGGCCAAGCCCCTGGGCCTCCGACCGAGAGAGATAACTGAGAGAGATGACTGAGAGGTCCAGCCCTTGGGACTCCCACCAAGAGAGATGACTGAGAGGCCCCGAAAGAGATGACTGAGAGGCCCAGCCCCTGGGCCTCGCACCGAGAGATATGACTGAGAGGCCCAGCCCCTGGGCCTCCCACCGAGAGATATGACTGAGAGGCCCATCCCCTGGGCCTCCGACCGAGAGAGATGACTGAGATGACTGAGAGGCTCAGCCCCTGGGCCTCCCACCGAGAGAGATGACTGGAGGCCCCGAAAGAGATGACTGAGATCCCCAGCTTCTGGGCCTCCCACTGAGAGAGATGACTGAGAGGCCCTGAGAGGGATGACTGAGAGGCCCAGCCCCTGGGCCTCCCACTGAGAGAGATGACTGAGAGGCCCAGCCCCTGGGCCTCCGACCGAGAGAGATGACTGAGAGGCCAAGCCCCTGGGCCTCCGACCGAGAGAGATGACTGAGAGAGATGACTGAGAGGCCCAGCCCCTGGGCCTCCTACCGAGAGAGATGACTGAGATGTCCAGCCCTTGGGACTCCCACCAAGAGAGATGACTGAGAGGCCCAGCCCCTGGGCCTCCAACTGAGAGAGAGGACTGAGAGAGATGACTGAGAGGCCCAGCCCCTGGGCCTCCTACCGAGAGAGATGACTGAGAGAGATGACTGAGAGGCCCAGCCCCTGGGCCTCCGACCCAGAGAGATGACTGAGAGGCCCAGCCCCTGGGCCTCTACCGAGAGAGATGACTGAGATGTCCAGCCCTTGGGACTCCCACCAAGAGAGATGACTGAGAGGCCCAGCCCCTGGGCCTCCCACCGAGAGAGATGACTGAGAGGCCCAGCCCCTGGGCCTCCTACTGAGAGAGATGACTGAGAGAGATGACTGAGAGGCTTTGAGTGGGATGACTGAGAGGCCCAGCCCCTGGGGCTCCCACCGAGAGAGATGACTGAGAGGTCCTGAGAGAGATGACTGAGAGGCCCAGCCCCTGGGCCTCCTACCGAGAGAGATGACTGAGAGGCCCAGCCCCTGGGCCTGCGACCCAGAGAGATGACTGAGAGAGATGACTGAGAGGATTTTAGTGGGAAGATTGAGAGGCCCAGCCCCTGGGCCTCCTACCGAGAGAGATGACTGAGAGGCCCAGCACCTGGGCCTCCCACCTAGAGAGATGACTGGAGGCCCCGAAAGAGATGACTGAGAGGCCCAGCCCCTGGGCCTCCGACGGAGAGAGATGACTGAGAGGCCCAGCCCCTGGGCCTCCCACCGAGAGAGATGACTGAGAGAGATGACTGAGAGGCCCAACCCCTGGGCCTCCCACCGAGAGATGTGCCTGAGATGTCCAGCCCTTAGGACTCCCACCGAGAGAGATGACTGAGAGGCCCAGCCCCTGGGCCTCCTACCGAGAGAGATGACTGAGAGGCCCAGCTCCTGGGCCTCCCACCGAGAGAGATGACTGAGAGGCCCAGCACCTGGGCCTCCCACCTAGAGAGATGACTGGAGGCCCCGAAAGAGATGACTGAGATCCCCAGCCCCTGGGCCTCCAACCGAGAGAGATGACTGAGAGGCCCGGCCCCTGGGTCTCCCACCGAGAGAGATGACTGAGAGGCTCAGCCCCTGGGCCTCCGACCGAGAGAGATGACTGAGAGGCCCAGCCCCTGGGCCTCCTACAGAGAGAGATGACTGAGAGGCCCAGCCCCTGGGCCTCCCACTGAGAGAGATGACTGAGAGGCCCAGCCCCTGGGCCTCTACCAAGAGAGATGACTGAGATGTCCAGCCCTTGGGACTCCCACCAAGAGAGATGACTGAGAGGCCCAGCCCCTGGGCCTCCTACTGAGAGAGATGACTGAGAGGCCCAGCCCCTGGGCCTCCCACTGAGAGAGATGACTGAGAGGCCCAGCCCCTGGGCCTCCTACCGACAGAGATGACTGAGAGGCCCAGCCCCTGGGCCTCTACCGAGAGAGATGACTGAGAGGCCCAGCCCCTGGGCCTCCCACTGAGAGAGATGACTGAGAGGCCCAGCCCCTGGGCCTCCGACCCAGAGAGATGACTGAGATGCCCAGCCCCTGGGCCTCTACCGAGAGAGATGACTGAGATGTCCAGCCCTTGGGACTCCCACCAAGAGAGATGACTGAGAGGCCCAGCCCCTGGGCCTCCTACTGAGAGAGATGACTGAGAGGCCCAGCCCCTGGGCCTCCCACTGAGAGAGATGACTGAGCGGCCCAGCCCCTGGGCCTCCAACCGAAAGAGATGACTGAGAGAGATGACTGAGAGGCCCAGCCCCTGGGCCTCCCACCGAGAGAGATGACTGAGAGAGATGACTGAGAGGCCCAACCCCTGGGCCTCCCACCGAGAGATGTGACTGAGATGTCCAGCCCTTGGGACTCCCACCGAGAGAGATGACTGAGAGGCCCAGCTCCTAGGCCTCCCACCGAGAGAGATGACTGAGAGGCCCAGCACCTGGGCCTCCCACCTAGAGAGATGACTGGAGGCCCCGAAAGAGATGACTGAGAGGCCCAGCCCCTGGGCCTCCCACTGAGAGCGATGACTGAGAGGCCCTGAGAGGGATGACTGAGAGGCCCAGCCCCTGGGCCTCCAACCGAGAGAGATGACTGAGAGAGATGACTGAGAGGCCCAGCACCTGGGCCTCCCACCGAGAGAGATGACTGGAGGCCCAGCTCCTGGGCCTCCCACCGAGAGAGATGACTGGAGGCCCCGAAAGAGATGACTGAGATCCCCAGCTTCTGGGCCTCCCACCGAGAGAGATGACTGAGAGGCCCTGAGAGGGATGACTGAGAGGCCCAGCCCCTGGGCCTCCCAGTGAGAGAGATGACTGAGAGAGATGACTGAGAGGCCCAGCCCCTGGGCCTCTACCGAGAGAGATGACTGAGATGTCCAGCCCTTGGGACTCCCACCAAGAGAGATGACTGAGAGGCCCAGCCCCTGGGCCTCCTACCGAGAGAGATGACTGAGAGAGATGACTGAGAGGCCCAGCCCCTGGGCCTCTACCGAGAGAGATGACTGAGATGTCCAGCCCTTGGGACTCCCACCAAGAGAGATGACTGAGAGGCCCAGCCCCTGGGCCTCCTACCGAGAGAGATGACTGAGAGAGATGACTGAGAGGCCCAACCCCTGGGCCTCCCACTGAGAGAGATGACTGAGAGGCCCAGCCCCTGGGCCTCCGACCAAGAGAGATGACTGAGAGAGATGACCTAGAGGCCCAGCCCCTGGGACTCCCACCAAGAGAGATGACTGAGAGGCCCCGAAAGAGATGACTGAGAGGCCCAGCCCCTGGGCCTCGCACCGAGAGATATGACTGGGAGAGATGACTGACAGGCTCAGCCCCTGGGCCTCCTACCGAGAGAGATGACTGAGAGGCCCTGAGAGGGATGACTGAGAGGCCCAGCCCCTGGGCCTCCCACTGAGAGAGATGACTGAGCGGCCCAGCCCCTGGGCCTCCAACCGAAAGAGATGACTGAGAGAGATGACTGGAGGCCCCGAAAGAGATGACTGAGAGGCCCAGCCCCTGGGTCTCCCACCGAGAGAGATGACTGAGAGGCCCAGAACCTGGGCCTCCCACCGAGAGAGATGACTGGAGGCCCTGAAAGAGATGACTGAGATCTCCAGCCCCTGGGCCTCCAACCGAGAGAGATGACTGAGAGGCTCAGCCCCTGGGCCTCCGACCGAGAGAGATGACTGAGAGGCCCAGCCCCTGGGCCTCCTACAGAGAGAGATGACTGAGCGGCCCAGCCCCTGGGCCTCCAACCGAAAGAGATGACTGAGAGAGATGACTGAGAGGCCCAGCCCCTGGGCCTCTACCGAGAGAGATGACTGAGATTTCCAGCCCCTGGGCCTCCGACCCAGAGAGATGACTGAGAGAGATGACTGAGAGGATTTTAGTGGGAAGATTGAGAGGCCCAGCCCCTGGGTCTCCCACCGAGAGAGATGACTGAGAGGCCCAGCCCCTGGGCCTCCCACCGAGAGATATGACTGGAGGCCCCGAAAGAGATGACTGAGATCCCCAGCCCCTGGGCCTCCAACTGAGAGAGAGGACTGAGAGAGATGACTGAGAGGCCCAGCCCCTGGGCCTCCAACTGAGAGAGATGACTGAGAGAGATGACTGAGAGGCCCAGCCCCTGGGCCTCCCACTGAGAGAGATGACTGAGAGGCCCAGCCCCTGGGCCTCCGACCGAGAGAGATGACCGAGAGGCCAAGCCCCTGGGCCTCCGACCGAGAGAGATGACTGAGAGAGATGACTGAGAGGCCCAGCCCCTGGGCCTCCTACCGAGAGAGATGACTGAGATGTCCAGCCCTTGGGACTCCCACCAAGAGAGATGACTGAGAGGCCCAGCCCCTGGGCCTCCCACCGAGAGAGATGACTGAGAGGCCCAGCCCCTGGGCCTCCTACTGAGAGAGATGACTGAGAGAGATGACTGAGAGGCTTTGAGTGGGATGACTGAGAGGCCCAGCCCCTGGGGCTCCCACCGAGAGAGATGACTGAGAGGTCCTGAGAGAGATGACTGAGAGGCCCAGCCCCTGGGCCTCCTACCGAGAGAGATGACTGAGAGGCCCAGCCCCTGGGCCTGCGACCCAGAGAGATGACTGAGAGAGATGACTGAGAGGATTTTAGTGGGAAGATTGAGAGGCCCAGCCCCTGGGCCTCCTACCGAGAGAGATGACTGAGAGGCCCAGCACCTGGGCCTCCCACCTAGAGAGATGACTGGAGGCCCCGAAAGAGATGACTGAGAGGCCCAGCCCCTGGGGCTCTACGGAGAGAGATGACTGAGAGGCCCAGCCCCTGGGCCTCCCACCGAGAGAGATGACTGAGAGGCCCAGCCCCTGGGCCTCCGACCGAGAGAGATGACTGAGAGAGATGACTGAGAGGCCCAACCCCTGGGCCTCCCACCGAGAGATGTGCCTGAGATGTCCAGCCCTTAGGACTCCCACCGAGAGAGATGACTGAGAGGCCCAGCCCCTGGGCCTCCTACCGAGAGAGATGACTGAGAGGCCCAGCTCCTGGGCCTCCCACCGAGAGAGATGACTGAGAGGCCCAGCACCTGGGCCTCCCACCTAGAGAGATGACTGGAGGCCCCGAAAGAGATGACTGAGATCCCCAGCCCCTGGGCCTCCAACCGAGAGAGATGACTGAGAGGCCCGGCCCCTGGGTCTCCCACCGAGAGAGATGACTGAGAGGCTCAGCCCCTGGGCCTCCGACCGAGAGAGATGACTGAGAGGCCCAGCCCCTGGGCCTCCTACAGAGAGAGATGACTGAGAGGCCCAGCCCCTGGGCCTCCAACTGAGAGAGAGGACTGAGAGAGATGACTGAGAGGCCCAGCCCCTGGGCCTCCTACCGAGAGAGATGACTGAGAGAGATGACTGAGAGGCCCTGGGCCTCCCACTGAGAGAGATGACTGAGAGGCCCAGCCCCTGGGCCTCCTACTGAGAGAGATGACTGAGAGAGATGACTGAGAGGCTTTGAGTGGGATGACTGAGAGGCCCAGCCCCTGGGGCTCCCACCGAGAGAGATGACTGAGAGGTCCTGAGAGAGATGACTGAGAGGCCCAGCCCCTGGGCCTCCTACCGAGAGAGATGACTGAGAGGCCCAGCCCCTGGGCCTGCGACCCAGAGAGATGACTGAGAGAGATGACTGAGAGGATTTTAGTGGGAAGATTGAGAGGCCCAGCCCCTGGGCCTCCTACCGAGAGAGATGACTGAGAGGCCAAGCCCCTGGGCCTCCGACCGAGAGAGATAACTGAGAGAGATGACTGAGAGGTCCAGCCCTTGGGACTCCCACCAAGAGAGATGACTGAGAGGCCCCGAAAGAGATGACTGAGAGGCCCAGCCCCTGGGCCTCCGACCGAGAGAGATGACTGAGAGGCCAAGCCCCTGGGCCTCCGACCCAGAGAGATGACTGAGAGGCCCAGCCCCTGGGCCTCCGACCCAGAGAGATGACTGAGAGGCCCAGCCCCTGGGCCTCTACCGAGAGAGATGACTGAGATGTCCAGCCCTTGGGACTCCCACCAAGAGAGATGACTGAGAGGCCCAGCCCCTGGGCCTCCCACCGAGAGAGATGACTGAGAGGCCCAGCCCCTGGGCCTCCCACCGAGAGAGATGACTGAGAGGCCCAGCCCCTGGGCCTCCTACCGAGAGAGATGACTGAGAGAGATGACTGAGAGGCTTTGAGTGGGATGACTGAGAGGCCCAGCCCCTGGGGCTCCCACCGAGAGAGATGACTGAGAGGTCCTGAGAGAGATGACTGAGAGGCCCAGCCCCTGGGCCTCCTACCGAGAGAGATGACTGAGAGGCCCAGCCCCTGGGCCTGCGACCCAGAGAGATGACTGAGAGAGATGACTGAGAGGATTTTAGTGGGAAGATTGAGAGGCCCAGCCCCTGGGCCTCCTACCGAGAGAGATGACTGAGAGGCCCAGCACCTGGGCCTCCCACCTAGAGAGATGACTGGAGGCCCCGAAAGAGATGACTGAGAGGCCCAGCCCCTGGGCCTCCCACCGAGAGAGATGACTGAGAGGCCCAGCCCCTGGGCCTCCGACCGAGAGAGATGACTGAGAGAGATGACTGAGAGGCCCAACCCCTGGGCCTCCAACCGAGAGATGTGCCTGAGATGTCCAGCCCTTAGGACTCCCACCGAGAGAGATGACTGAGAGGCCCAGCCCCTGGGCCTCCTACCGAGAGAGATGACTGAGAGGCCCAGCTCCTGGGCCTCCCACCGAGAGAGATGACTGAGAGGCCCAGCACCTGGGCCTCCCACCTAGAGAGATGACTGGAGGCCCCGAAAGAGATGACTGAGATCCCCAGCCCCTGGGCCTCCAACCGAGAGAGATGACTGAGAGGCCCGGCCCCTGGGTCTCCCACCGAGAGAGATGACTGAGAGGCTCAGCCCCTGGGCCTCCGACCGAGAGAGATGACTGAGAGGCTCAGCCCCTGGGCCTCCGACCGAGAGAGATGACTGAGAGGCCCAGCCCCTGGGCCTCCTACAGAGAGAGATGACTGAGAGGCCCAGCCCCTGGGCCTCCTACAGAGAGAGATGACTGAGAGGCCCAGCCCCTGGGCCTCCTACCGACAGAGATGACTGAGAGGCCCAGCCCCTGGGCCTCCAACTGAGAGAGAGGACTGAGAGAGATGACTGAGAGGCCCAGCCCCTGGGCCTCCTACCGAGAGAGATGACTGAGAGAGATGACTGAGAGGCCCAGCCCCTGGGCCTCCCACTGAGAGAGATGACTGAGAGGCCCAGCCCCTGGGCCTCCCACTGAGAGAGATGACTTAGAGGCCCAGCTCCTGGGCCTCCTACCGAGAGAGATGACTGAGAGGCCCAGCCCCTGGGCCTCCCACTGAGAGAGATGACTGAGAGGCCCAGCCCCTGGGCCTCCGACCCAGAGAGATGACTGAGAGGCCCAGCCCCTGGGCCTCTACCGAGAGAGATGACTGAGATGTCCAGCCCTTGGGACTCCCACCAAGAGAGATGACTGAGAGGCCCAGCCCCTGGGCCTCCTACCGAGAGAGATGACTGAGAGGCCCAGCCCCTGGGCCTCCCACTGAGAGAGATGACTGAGAGGCCCAGCCCCTGGGCCTCCGACCGAGAGAGATGACTGAGAGGCCAAGCCCCTGGGCCTCCGACCGAGAGAGATAACTGAGAGAGATGACTGAGAGGTCCAGCCCTTGGGACTCCCACCAAGAGAGATGACTGAGAGGCCCCGAAAGAGATGACTGAGAGGCCCAGCCCCTGGGCCTCCCACTGAGAGAGATGACTGAGAGGCCCAGCCCCTGGGCCTCCGACCGAGAGAGATGACTGAGAGGCCAAGCCCCTGGGCCTCCGACCGAGAGAGATGACTGAGAGGCCAAGCCCCTGGGCCTCCGACCGAGAGAGATAACTGAGAGAGATGACTGAGAGGTCCAGCCCTTGGGACTCCCACCAAGAGAGATGACTGAGAGGCCCCGAAAGAGATGACTGAGAGGCCCAGCCCCTGGGCCTCGCACCGAGAGATATGACTGAGAGGCCCAGCCCCTGGGCCTCCGACCAAGAGAGATGACTGAGAGGCCCAGCCCCTGGGCCTCCGACCGAGAGAGATGACTGAGAGAGATGACTGAGAGGCTCAGCCCCTGGGCCTCCCACCGAGAGAGATGACTGGAGGCCCCGAAAGAGATGACTGAGAGGCCCAGCCCCTGGGCCTCCCACTGAGAGCGATGACTGAGAGGCCCTGAGAGGGATGACTGAGAGGCCCAGCCCCTGGGCCTCCAACCGAGAGAGATGACTGAGAGAGATGACTGAGAGGCCCAGCACCTGGGCCTCCCACTGAGAGAGATGACTGGAGGCCCAGCTCCTGGGCCTCCCACCGAGAGAGATGACTGGAGGCCCCGAAAGAGATGACTGAGATCCCCAGCTTCTGGGCCTCCCACCGAGAGAGATGACTGAGAGGCCCTGAGAGGGATGACTGAGAGGCCCAGCCCCTGGGCCTCCCACTGAGAGAGATGACTGAGAGGCCCAGCCCCTGGTCCTCCAACCGAAAGAGATGACTGAGAGAGATGACTGAGAGGCCCAGCCCCTGGGCCTCTACCGAGAGAGATGACTGAGAGAGATGACTGAGAGGCCCAACCCCTGGGCCTCCCACTGAGAGAGATGACTGAGAGGCCCAGCCCCTGGGCCTCCGACCAAGAGAGATGACTGAGAGGCCCCGAAAGAGATGACTGAGAGGCCCAGCCCCTGGGCCTCGCACCGAGAGATATGACTGAGAGAGATGACTGACAGGCTCAGCCCCTGGGCCTCCTACCGAGAGAGATGACTGAGAGGCCCTGAGAGGGATGACTGAGAGGCCCAGCCCCTGGGCCTCCCACTGAGAGAGATGACTGAGCGGCCCAGCCCCTGGGCCTCCAACCGAAAGAGATGACTGAGAGAGATGACTGGAGGCCCCGAAAGAGATGACTGAGAGGCCCAGCCCCTGGGTCTCCCACCGAGAGAGATGACTGAGAGGCCCAGAACCTGGGCCTCCCACCGAGAGAGATGACTGGAGGCCCTGAAAGAGATGACTGAGATCTCCAGCCCCTGGGCCTCCAACCGAGAGAGATGACTGAGAGGCTCAGCCCCTGGGCCTCCGACCGAGAGAGATGACTGAGAGGCCCAGCCCCTGGGCCTCCTACAGAGAGAGATGACTGAGCGGCCCAGCCCCTGGGCCTCCAACCGAAAGAGATGACTGAGAGAGATGACTGAGAGGCCCAGCCCCTGGGCCTCTACCGAGAGAGATGACTGAGATTTCCAGCCCCTGGGCCTCCGACCCAGAGAGATGACTGAGAGAGATGACTGAGAGGATTTTAGTGGGAAGATTGAGAGGCCCAGCCCCTGGGTCTCCCACCGAGAGAGATGACTGAGAGGCCCAGCCCCTGGGCCTCCCACCGAGAGATATGACTGGAGGCCCCGAAAGAGATGACTGAGATCCCCAGCCCCTGGGCCTCCAACTGAGAGAGAGGACTGAGAGAGATGACTGAGAGGCCCAGCCCCTGGGCCTCCAACTGAGAGAGATGACTGAGAGAGATGACTGAGAGGCCCAGCCCCTGGGCCTCCCACTGAGAGAGATGACTGAGAGGCCCAGCCCCTGGGCCTCAGACCCAGAGAGATGACTGAGAGGCCCAGCCCCTGGGCCTCTACCGAGAGAGATGACTGAGATGTCCAGCCCTTGGGACTCCCACCAAGAGAGATGACTGAGAGGCCCAGCCCCTGGGCCTCCCACCGAGAGAGATGACTGAGAGGCCCAGCCCCTGGGCCTCCTACTGAGAGAGATGACTGAGAGAGATGACTGAGAGGCTTTGAGTGGGATGACTGAGAGGCCCAGCCCCTGGGGCTCCCACCGAGAGAGATGACTGAGAGGTCCTGAGAGAGATGACTGAGAGGCCCAGCCCCTGGGCCTCCTACCGAGAGAGATGACTGAGAGGCCCAGCCCCTGGGCCTGCGACCCAGAGAGATGACTGAGAGAGATGACTGAGAGGATTTTAGTGGGAAGATTGAGAGGCCCAGCCCCTGGGCCTCCTACCGAGAGAGATGACTGAGAGGCCAAGCCCCTGGGCCTCCGACCGAGAGAGATAACTGAGAGAGATGACTGAGAGGTCCAGCCCTTGGGACTCCCACCAAGAGAGATGACTGAGAGGCCCCGAAAGAGATGACTGAGAGGCCCAGCCCCTGGGCCTCCGACCGAGAGAGATGACTGAGAGGCCAAGCCCCTGGGCCTCCGACCGAGAGAGATGACTGAGAGGCCCAGCCCCTGGGCCTCCGACCCAGAGAGATGACTGAGAGGCCCAGCCCCTGGGCCTCGACCGAGAGAGATGACTGAGATGTCCAGCCCTGGGACTCCCACCAAGAGAGATGACTGAGAGGCCCAGCCCCTGGGCCTCCCACCGAGAGAGATGACTGAGAGGCCCAGCCCCTGGGCCTCCTACTGAGAGAGATGACTGAGAGAGATGACTGAGAGGCTTTGAGTGGGATGACTGAGAGGCCCAGCCCCTGGGGCTCCCACCGAGAGAGATGACTGAGAGGTCCTGAGAGAGATGACTGAGAGGCCCAGCCCCTGGGCCTCCTACCGAGAGAGATGACTGAGAGGCCCAGCCCCTGGGCCTGCGACCCAGAGAGATGACTGAGAGAGATGACTGAGAGGATTTTAGTGGGAAGATTGAGAGGCCCAGCCCCTGGGCCTCCTACCGAGAGAGATGACTGAGAGGCCCAGCACCTGGGCCTCCCACCTAGAGAGATGACTGGAGGCCCCGAAAGAGATGACTGAGAGGCCCAGCCCCTGGGCCTCCCACCGAGAGAGATGACTGAGAGGCCCAGCACCTGGGCCTCCCACCTAGAGAGATGACTGGAGGCCCCGAAAGAGATGACTGAGATCCCCAGCCCCTGGGCCTCCAACCGAGAGAGATGACTGAGAGGCCCGGCCCCTGGGTCTCCCACCGAGAGAGATGACTGAGAGGCTCAGCCCCTGGGCCTCCGACCGAGAGAGATGACTGAGAGGCTCAGCCCCTGGGCCTCCGACCGAGAGAGATGACTGAGAGGCCCAGCCCCTGGGCCTCCTACAGAGAGAGATGACTGAGAGGCCCAGCCCCTGGGCCTCCTACAGAGAGAGATGACTGAGAGGCCCAGCCCCTGGGCCTCCTACAGAGAGAGATGACTGAGAGGCCCAGCCCCTGGGCCTCCAACTGAGAGAGAGGACTGAGAGAGATGACTGAGAGGCCCAGCCCCTGGGCCTCCTACCGAGAGAGATGACTGAGAGAGATGACTGAGAGGCCCAGCCCCTGGGCCTCCCACTGAGAGAGATGACTGAGAGGCCCAGCCCCTGGGCCTCCCACGGAGAGAGATGACTGAGAGGCCCAGCCCCTGGGCCTCCTACCGAGAGAGATGACTGAGAGGCCCAGCCCCTGGGCCTCCCACTGAGAGAGATGACTGAAAGGCCCAGCCCCTGGGCCTCCGACCCAGAGAGATGACTGAGAGGCCCAGCCCCTGGGCCTCTACCGAGAGAGATGACTGAGATGTCCAGCCCTTGGGACTCCCACCAAGAGAGATGACTGAGAGGCCAAGCCCCTGGGCCTCCGACCGAGAGAGATAACTGAGAGAGATGACTGAGAGGTCCAGCCCTTGGGACTCCCACCAAGAGAGATGACTGAGAGGCCCCGACAGAGATGACTGAGAGGCCCAGCCCCTGGGCCTCCGACCGAGAGAGATGACTGAGAGGCCAAGCCCCTGGGCCTCCGACCGAGAGAGATGACTGAGAGGCCAAGCCCCTGGGCCTCCGACCGAGAGAGATAACTGAGAGAGATGACTGAGAGGTCCAGCCCTTGGGACTCCCACCAAGAGAGATGACTGAGAGGCCCCGAAAGAGATGACTGAGAGGCCCAGCCCCTGGGCCTCGCACCGAGAGATATGACTGAGAGGCCCAGCCCCTGGGCCTCCGACCAAGAGAGATGACTGAGAGGCCCAGCCCCTGGGCCTCCGACCGAGAGAGATGACTGAGAGAGATGACTGAGAGGCTCAGCCCCTGGGCCTCCCACCGAGAGAGATGACTGGAGGCCCCGAAAGAGATGACTGAGAGGCCCAGCCCCTGGGCCTCCCACTGAGAGAGATGACTGAGAGGCCCTGAGAGGGATGACTGAGAGGCCCAGCCCCTGGGCCTCCAACCGAGAGAGATGACTGAGAGAGATGACTGAGAGGCCCAGCACCTGGGCCTCCCACTGAGAGAGATGACTGGAGGCCCAGCTCCTGGGCCTCCCACCGAGAGAGATGACTGGAGGCCCCGAAAGAGATGACTGAGATCCCCAGCTTCTGGGCCTCCCACCGAGAGAGATGACTGAGAGGCCCTGAGAGGGATGACTGAGAGGCCCAGCCCCTGGGCCTCCCACTGAGAGAGATGACTGAGAGGCCCAGCCCCTGGTCCTCCAACCGAAAGAGATGACTGAGAGAGATGACTGAGAGGCCCAGCCCCTGGGCCTCTACCGAGAGAGATGACTGAGATGTCCAGCCCTTGGGACTCCCACCAAGAGAGATGACTGAGAGGCCCAGCCCCTGGGCCTCCTACCGAGAGAGATGACTGAGAGAGATGACTGAGAGGCCCAACCCCTGGGCCTCCCACTGAGAGAGATGACTGAGAGGCCCAGCCCCTGGGCCTCCGACCAAGAGAGATGACTGAGAGGCCCCGAAAGAGATGACTGAGAGGCCCAGCCCCTGGGCCTCGCACCGAGAGATATGACTGAGAGAGATGACTGACAGGCTCAGCCCCTGGGCCTCCTACCGAGAGAGATGACTGAGAGGCCCTGAGAGGGATGACTGAGAGGCCCAGCCCCTGGGCCTCCCACTGAGAGAGATGACTGAGCGGCCCAGCCCCTGGGCCTCCAACCGAAAGAGATGACTGAGAGAGATGACTGGAGGCCCCGAAAGAGATGACTGAGAGGCCCAGCCCCTGGGTCTCCCACCGAGAGAGATGACTGAGAGGCCCAGAACCTGGGCCTCCCACCGAGAGAGATGACTGGAGGCCCTGAAAGAGATGACTGAGATCTCCAGCCCCTGGGCCTCCAACCGAGAGAGATGACTGAGAGGCTCAGCCCCTGGGCCTCCGACCGAGAGAGATGACTGAGAGGCCCAGCCCCTGGGCCTCCTACAGAGAGAGATGACTGAGCGGCCCAGCCCCTGGGCCTCCAACCGAAAGAGATGACTGAGAGAGATGACTGAGAGGCCCAGCCCCTGGGCCTCTACCGAGAGAGATGACTGAGATTTCCAGCCCCTGGGCCTCCGACCCAGAGAGATGACTGAGAGAGATGACTGAGAGGATTTTAGTGGGAAGATTGAGAGGCCCAGCCCCTGGGTCTCCCACCGAGAGAGATGACTGAGAGGCCCAGCCCCTGGGCCTCCCACCGAGAGATATGACTGGAGGCCCCGAAAGAGATGACTGAGATCCCCAGCCCCTGGGCCTCCAACTGAGAGAGAGGACTGAGAGAGATGACTGAGAGGCCCAGCCCCTGGGCCTCCAACTGAGAGAGATGACTGAGAGAGATGACTGAGAGGCCCAGCCCCTGGGCCTCCCACTGAGAGAGATGACTGAGAGGCCCAGCCCCTGGGCCTCCGACCGAGAGAGATGACTGAGAGGCCAAGCCCCTGGGCCTCCGACCGAGAGAGATGACTGAGAGAGATGACTGAGAGGCCCAGCCCCTGGGCCTCCTACCGAGAGAGATGACTGAGATGTCCAGCCCTTGGGACTCCCACCAAGAGAGATGACTGAGAGGCCCAGCCCCTGGGCCTCCCACCGAGAGAGATGACTGAGAGGCCCAGCCCCTGGGCCTCCTACTGAGAGAGATGACTGAGAGAGATGACTGAGAGGCTTTGAGTGGGATGACTGAGAGGCCCAGAACCTGGGGCTCCCACCGAGAGAGATGACTGAGAGGTCCTGAGAGAGATGACTGAGAGGCCCAGCCCCTGGGCCTCCTACCGAGAGAGATGACTGAGAGGCCCAGCCCCTGGGCCTGCGACCCAGAGAGATGACTGAGAGAGATGACTGAGAGGATTTTAGTGGGAAGATTGAGAGGCCCAGCCCCTGGGCCTCCTACCGAGAGAGATGACTGAGAGGCCCAGCACCTGGGCCTCCCACCTAGAGAGATGACTGGAGGCCCCGAAAGAGATGACCGAGAGGCCCAGCCCCTGGGGCTCTACGGAGAGAGATGACTGAGAGGCCCAGCCCCTGGGCCTCCCACCGAGAGAGATGACTGAGAGGCCCAGCCCCTGGGCCTCCGACCGAGAGAGATGACTGAGAGAGATGACTGAGAGGCCCAACCCCTGGGCCTCCCACCGAGAGATGTGCCTGAGATGTCCAGCCCTTAGGACTCCCACCGAGAGAGATGACTGAGAGGCCCAGCCCCTGGGCCTCCAACCGAGAGAGATGACTGAGAGGCCCAGCTCCTGGGCCTCCCACCGAGAGAGATGACTGAGAGGCCCAGCACCTGGGCCTCCCACCTAGAGAGATGACTGGAGGCCCCGAAAGAGATGACTGAGATCCCCAGCCCCTGGGCCTCCAACCGAGAGAGATGACTGAGAGGCCCGGCCCCTGGGTCTCCCACCGAGAGAGATGACTGAGAGGCTCAGCCCCTGGGCCTCCGACCGAGAGAGATGACTGAGAGGCCCAGCCCCTGGGCCTCCTACAGAGAGAGATGACTGAGAGGCCCAGCCCCTGGGCCTCCAACTGAGAGAGAGGACTGAGAGAGATGACTGAGAGGCCCAGCCCCTGGGCCTCCTACCGAGAGAGCTGACTGAGAGAGATGACTGAGAGGCCCAGCCCCTGGGCCTCCCACTGAGAGAGATGACTGAGAGGCCCAGCCCCTGGGCCTCCCACTGAGAGAGATGACTGAGAGGCCCAGCCCCTGGGCCTCAGACCCAGAGAGATGACTGAGAGGCCCAGCCCCTGGGCCTCTACCGAGAGAGATGACTGAGATGTCCAGCCCTTGGGACTCCCACCAAGAGAGATGACTGAGAGGCCCAGCCCCTGGGCCTCCCACCGAGAGAGATGACTGAGAGGCCCAGCCCCTGGGCCTCCTACTGAGAGAGATGACTGAGAGAGATGACTGAGAGGCTTTGAGTGGGATGACTGAGAGGCCCAGCCCCTGGGGCTCCCACCGAGAGAGATGACTGAGAGGTCCTGAGAGAGATGACTGAGAGGCCCAGCCCCTGGGCCTCCTACCGAGAGAGATGACTGAGAGGCCCAGCCCCTGGGCCTGCGACCCAGAGAGATGACTGAGAGAGATGACTGAGAGGATTTTAGTGGGAAGATTGAGAGGCCCAGCCCCTGGGCCTCCTACCGAGAGAGATGACTGAGAGGCCCAGCACCTGGGCCTCCCACCTAGAGAGATGACTGGAGGCCCCGAAAGAGATGACTGAGAGGCCCAGCCCCTGGGCCTCCCACCGAGAGAGATGACTGAGAGGCCCAGCCCCTGGGCCTCCGACCGAGAGAGATGACTGAGAGAGATGACTGAGAGGCCCAACCCCTGGGCCTCCCACCGAGAGATGTGCCTGAGATGTCCAGCCCTTAGGACTCCCACCGAGAGAGATGACTGAGAGGCCCAGCCCCTGGGCCTCCTACCGAGAGAGATGACTGAGAGGCCCAGCTCCTGGGCCTCCCACCGAGAGAGATGACTGAGAGGCCCAGCACCTGGGCCTCCCACCTAGAGAGATGACTGGAGGCCCCGAAAGAGATGACTGAGATCCCCAGCCCCTGGGCCTCCAACCGAGAGAGATGACTGAGAGGCCCGGCCCCTGGGTCTCCCACCGAGAGAGATGACTGAGAGGCACAGCCCCTGGGCCTCCGACCGAGAGAGATGACTGAGAGGCCCAGCCCCTGGGCCTCCTACAGAGAGAGATGACTGAGAGGCCCAGCCCCTGGGCCTCCAACTGAGAGAGAGGACTGAGAGAGATGACTGAGAGGCCCAGCCCCTGGGCCTCCTACCGAGAGAGATGACTGAGAGAGATGACTGAGAGGCCCAGCCCCTGGGCCTCCCACTGAGAGAGATGACTGAGAGGCCCAGCCCCTGGGCCTCCCACTGAGAGAGATGACTGAGAGGCCCAGCTCCTGGGCCTCCTACCGAGAGAGATGACTGAGAGGCCCAGCCCCTGGGCCTCCCACTGAGAGAGATGACTGAGAGGCCCAGCCCCTGGGCCTCCGACCCAGAGAGATGACTGAGAGGCCCAGCCCCTGGGCCTCTACCGAGAGAGATGACTGAGATGTCCAGCCCTTGGGACTCCCACCAAGAGAGATGACTGAGAGGCCCAGCCCCTGGGCCTCCTACCGAGAGAGATGACTGAGAGGCCCAGCCCCTGGGCCTCCCACTGAGAGAGATGACTGAGAGGCCCAGCCCCTGGGCCTCCGACCGAGAGAGATGACTGAGAGGCCAAGCCCCTGGGCCTCCGACCGAGAGAGATAACTGAGAGAGATGACTGAGAGGTCCAGCCCTTGGGACTCCCACCAAGAGAGATGACTGAGAGGCCCCGAAAGAGATGACTGAGAGGCCCAGCCCCTGGGCCTCCGACCGAGAGAGATGACTGAGAGGCCAAGCCCCTGGGCCTCCGACCGAGAGAGATGACTGAGAGGCCAAGCCCCTGGGCCTCCGACCGAGAGAGATAACTGAGAGAGATGACTGAGAGGTCCAGCCCTTGGGACTCCCACCAAGAGAGATGACTGAGAGGCCCCGAAAGAGATGACTGAGAGGCCCAGCCCCTGGGCCTCCGACCAAGAGAGATGACTGAGAGGCCAAGCCCCTGGGCCTCCGACCGAGAGAGATGACTGAGAGGCCAAGCCCCTGGGCCTCCGACCGAGAGAGATAACTGAGAGAGATGACTGAGAGGTCCAGCCCTTGGGACTCCCACCAAGAGAGATGACTGAGAGGCCCCGAAAGAGATGACTGAGAGGCCCAGCCCCTGGGCCTCGCACCGAGAGATATGACTGAGAGGCCCAGCCCCTGGGCCTCCGACCAAGAGAGATGACTGAGAGGCCCAGCCCCTGGGCCTCCGACCGAGAGAGATGACTGAGAGAGATGACTGAGAGGCTCAGCCCCTGGGCCTCCCACCGAGAGAGATGACTGGAGGCCCCGAAAGAGATGACTGAGATCCCCAGCTTCTGGGCCCCCCACTGAGAGAGATGACTGAGAGGCCCTGAGAGGGATGACTGAGAGGCCCAGCCCCTGGGCCTCCCACTGAGAGAGATGACTGAGAGGCCCAGCCCCTGGGCCTCCAACCGAAAGAGATGACTGAGAGAGATGACTGAGAGGCCCAGCCCCTGGGACTCTACCGAGAGAGATGACTGAGATTTCCAGCCCTTGGGACTCCCACCAAGAGAGATGACTGAGAGGCCCTGAGAGGGATGACTGAGAGGCCCAGCCCCTGGGCCTCCCACCGAGAGAGATGACTGAGAGGCCCAGCCCATGGGCCTCCTACTGAGAGAGATGACTGAGAGAGATGACTGAGAGGCTTTGAGTGGGATGACTGAGAGGCCCAGCTCCTGGGCCTCCCACCGAGAGAGATGACTGGAGGCCCCGAAAGAGATGACTGAGATCCCCAGCTTCTGGGCCTCCCACTGAGAGAGATGACTGAGAGGCCCTGAGAGGGATGACTGAGAGGCCCAGCCCCTGGGCCTCCCACTGAGAGAGATGACTGAGAGGCCCAGCCCCTGGGCCTCCGACCGAGAGAGATGACTGAGAGGCCAAGCCCCTGGGCCTCCTACCGAGAGAGATGACTGAGAGAGATGACTGAGAGGCCCAGCCCCTGGGCCTCCGACGGAGAGAGATGACTGAGAGGCCCAGCCCCTGGGTCTCCCACCGAGAGAGATGACTGAGAGGCCCCGAGAGAGATGACTGAGAGGCCCAGCCCCTGGGTCTCCGACCAAGAGAGATGACTGAGAGGCCCAGCCCCTGGGCCTCCTACCAAGAGAGATGACTGAGAGGCCCAGCCCCTGGGCCTCCGACCGAGAGAGGTGACTGAGATGTCCAGCCCTTGGGACTCCCACCAAGAGAGATGACTGAGAGGCCCCGAGAGAGATGACTGAGAGGCCCAGCACCTGGGCCTCCCACCGAGAGAGATGACTGAGAGGCCCAGCCCCTGGGCCTCGGACCGAGAGAGATGACTGAGAGGCCCAGCCCCTGGGCCTCCTACCGAGAGAGATGACTGAGAGGCCCAGCCCCTGGGCCTCCCACCGAGAGAGATGACTGAGAGGCCCAGCCCCTGGGCCTCCGACAAGTTCATGTAGGGACTAAGGATGATGGGAGAACCTGGAGGACAGGTCTGCTTTGCTATGTGAAATAGGAACCCCAGCCTCTCATCCTGGGTCAGAATCCCAACACTTCTGTTAGGCTTTACCTTCCCTCGAGGCTGAGCCTGAACTGTGGGAAGCGGCTCCACTCTCACCATTACAAAGTGACACGGCATAGGCATTGCTTGAGAGAAAAGACAACTCCATATATGGAGTTGTATGTGCTGAGAGGTGTGGTTACCCGATCACCCCACCTCAGGTGATTGAGAGTGGCCAATTAGTGACTTCGTGGCAGCTGCTGATAGGATCAAGGCAATGCATATAAGGGGCTGCGGGAGCTGGGGAAAGAGGGAGAAGAGAAAGAGAGAGGAAGCGCGCTGTACAGGGATAGCTGAATAAACCGCTTGAAGAAGAACACGGTTGCCGTTGCCTTATTCCACGGGTCGGACGTGGGTAGCAACAAGTGGTGCTGAAAACCGGGATCCACCGAAACCTCTAGGGACGTGTTCAGAACTTCTTTCGTCTTCAGGACAATCAACTGGGTAAGTTTCCAGGTAAGTGGGACAAGTTAGGTTCTCGGGTAGGAGACAAGATAGGTTCCCGGTATTGGGAGGAGTTGAAAGCGAGAGTTGACAGCGAGAGTTGAAACTGACAGTTGAAAGTGAAAGTAGGTTCCCCCGTTAGTGGAACAAGTCAGGCTCTTGGAAGAGACGATAAAGCGCTAAAGTAAAACTAGCCAATAAAGTTCTGGGTTTTCAGACAAGTTTCTTATAAGATGGGAACTTCACAAAGTCACCCAATTTTTTTTGCCCTGAAAGAGCTTTTAAAAGCCAAAGGGCTGGGGATAAAGTTCTCTACATTAGAAAAATTTTTACAAGAAATTGATAAAGTGGCCCCATGGTTTGCAGTTTCAGGTCTCTTGACACTTAAAAGCTGGGATAAGCTTGGGAGGGATCTTGATCTTGTATGGGAGCAAGGAGAGTTAAAAGGTGGTGTCCGCCCTTTGTGGAAGTTGGTGCATAGCTGCATCCAGGATAAAGAAGGAAGATGTCAGAAGAAACTTAAAAAAGGATCCGAAGCATTAAAGCAATTAAAAGAGGAGAGATCGGCAAAGTCAGAGGAATCAGAAGAAACAGATGAGGAGGGAGAGGATACTGATACTGAGGAAGAGCTAGAAAAATTAGTAAGAAGGCTGGAGAAGGCAGAACTTAATGTGGAACCTTCTGCCCCAGGGCTGCCAAATTTGCGGCGGCCACCACCCTATGTCCCAGAATTAGCTATGTCTAGCGGATGGATTTTCTGTCCAGAGGCCTGGAGAGAAGCTAGGGCACAGCAGTGCTTCCCCGTATTTCAGGATGGAGGGGGAAATAGAGTACATGAGCCCTTGGAATTTAAAATAATTCAACGGCTCGCAGAGGGGGTCCGTGCTTATGGCACTACTAGTGCAGCTTTTGTCATAGCACAATTAGAATCTCTTCATCGATTTTGCATGACCCCAAGTAATTGGATGAGCCTAGCCAAGGCCTGCTTAACTCCTGGGCAATATCTTAATTGGAAAGCATTTTTCATAGAGTTCTCAGCAGAACAGGCCGTTGCTAATGTGGTTGCAGGCCAACAGGCCTGGAATCAAGACATGCTACTAGGACAGGATAGGTTTGCCAACCAACAGATTAATTACCCAATGCAGGTATACGAGCAGATTAATCAATTAGGCACCAGGGTGTGGAAGGCCCTTCCTAATAGGGGAGAAATACAAGGGAACCTAACAAAGATAACCCAGGGGTTGGCTGAGCCTTTTGTTGACTTTGTGGCCAGAATGGTAGAGGCCGCTGGTAGAATTTTTGGAGATCCCGATGCAGCCATGCCATTAATCAAACAGCTAATTTTTGAACAGTGCACCAAGGAGTGCCGACAGGCTATCAACCCCTTTAAAAGTAAGGGATTGGAGGTCTGGATGAAGATATGCACGAAGATAGATGGACCGCTATCTAATGCTGGTTTAGCAGCTGCAGTCATGCAACTTATGAGGAAGCAAGGAACCAATACTGGGAATTGCTTTAGGTGTGGTCAGCCCGGCCACCTAAAGAAGAACTGCCCCCAAAAAGGAGGGAGTGGGAGAGTTTCTAAACCCTCCCCAGGGCTCTGCCCTCGATGCAAAAAAGGGAACCATTGGGTCAATGAATGTAGATCAGTCAAGGACATAAATGGGCAACTGCTTGCTCCCGGGTTTGGTGGCACTAAGCCAAAAAATGGGGCACGGGGCCCCCGTCCTCAGGGCCCTCAAATATATGGGGCAATGGAGGAGGAGAGATCCTGGCCATCCCTGAGAAGGCCAATGGCATGGAATCAGCAAGAAGGGCAACAAGAGGAAGTGCAGGGCTTGACCTCTGTGCCACCACCAGACTTGTACTAACACCCCAAATGGGACCCCAGTTGGTAGACTCAGATTTCAAAGGACCCTTGCCTGAAGGAACAGTGGGACTCTTGATTGGTAGAAGCTCTACCACTATGCAGGGGGTCATTGTTCACCCTGGAGTAATTGATTCTGACTATACTGTCATTGTAAAAATCATGGTATCTTCTCCCAGGGGAATAGCTGCGATCTCCCCAGGGGATAGAATTGCAGAATTACTTGTGCTACCAAGCTGCCACTCTTTGTTTCCCTCAGCTGATAAAGAAAGGCAAGATGGAGGGTTTGGATCCTCAGGCACGCCTTATATAGGCTATGCCATAGATTTAGAACAGAGACCCCTTATTGAGTTACAGATAGAAGGAAAAAGTATTCTTGGCCTCTTAGATACAGGAGCAGACAAAAGTATTATAGCCATAAAAGATTGGCCTACAGGTTGGCCTATTCAAAAGTCAGAACAATTATTACAAAGGCTAGGATATAGCAAATCCCTTGATATAAGTGCCCGATCTTTAACATGGAAGGATGGAGAAGCTCATTCTGGCACTATTCTGTTGGGAGCCGTGTGAGCGTGATAGCATTCAGCATTACAAGATGGCGCGGGCATCCTGTCCTCCCACAAGTAAACAACTAACTACGCAGGTTTTCGTTGCTTTCGCTTTTAGCTTATTTGTGTTGTAAAGATCCAACTCACAACACAGCTATTAGTGCAAGTCAAGAGGTTTCAGGAGAGGTCCACTCCAGAGTATCAGAAACAGGGTGTGTTAGCTGGCATCAGGCCAAGGAGCCTGGAAAGGAGAAGCAGGCAAAAAAGCCTGGGCAACAGAAGCAGGCCAAGGAGCCTGGTCATAGGAAAGAGTACTCAAAAGGAACAGGGGCCACTGCAGGGCCTGTTAAGGTTAAGGACCCTTCACCGGCTGGTGAAGAGAGAGTGGAGTTCGGGGGGACCCCCCTGTACCCCATTAAGGAGCCTGCTTCCATAGACCTTAGCAGCTCTGAGGAAGACCTAACGCAAGGAGAGGAAGAGAGCCTAGAGCAGGAAGCAGCCGCCTATGCAAAAAATAGCCGTTCTGGGATAAGATTAAGAAAGACCTTGAATCCCTCGGCCCCGCCCTTGCCTCTGGCCTATGCCTCGGGCAGCGCCTCTAATTCATTTCTCAGCCCAGGAGATCGGAGACAACTACAGCTTGCATTTCCGGTCTTTGAAGCGGCAGAAGGCGCTCATGTCCATGCCCCAGTAGAGTATAGACAGATCAAAGAATTAGCTGAGGCAGTATGTGCATATGGAATTGGGGCTAATTTTACTATATCCCAAGTGGAGAGATTAAGTACAGCTGCTATGACGCCAGGAGACTGGCAGGACACAATGAAGGCCATACTTAACAATATGAGCCAATACCTAGAGTGGAAGGCCTTATGGCATGAGGCACTACAAGCACAAGCCAGGATTAATGCAAATACTGAGGGACAACAATTATGGACTTTTGACATGCTGGCTGGAGTTGGCGTACACGCGAACGACCAGACCGCTTATTCCTGCCAGGTCTACGTACAGATAGCATCAGCTGCAATAAAGGCATGGAAGTCCCTCCCTAGGAAGGAAGGCAGTAACCTTTATTTGTCCAAGATAATTCAGACATCTAATGAGTCTTTCTCTGACATTGTGGCCCGCATGATTGAGGCAGCTGGCAGAATCTTTGGTGAACCAGAGCAGGCAATGCCATTGATAGAACAGATGATCTTTGACCTTAAAACTAGACCCACCTTACAGTTAGCAATAGAGGGGAAGAACTTTACTGGAATTCTGGATTCGGGAGCAGATAAAAGTATTATTTCTTCTAATTGGTGGCCTAAGGCATGGCCTATAAAAAGATCTTCCCACTCCCTACAAGGATTGGGATACGAGGCCAGTCCCGCAGTCAGTTCTTGCTTGTTGACTTGGCAGGCACCAGAGGGTCAAACAGGAAGTTTTATACCTTATGTGCTTCCTCTCCCTGTCAGTCTCTGGGGAAGAGATATTTTACAAGACCTAGGGCTAGTTCTGACTAGTGAATACGCCCCACAAGCTATAAACATTATGAAGAGCATGGGATTTAAAGAAGGGCAGGAACGAACAAGGAAGGTTAGATCCTGTCTCACAAGAATCAAACACAGGAAGACAAGGCCTGGGTTTTCCCTAGTTGCCATTGAGGGTTCTATGCCCATACCCTGGCTCACAGAGGAGGCCGTGTGGGTTCCTCAGTGGTCCCTATCCTCTGAAAAATTGGAAGCTGCTACAAAACTAATTAAAGAACAAGTGCAGCTCAGTCATCTAGAACCTTCTACCTCTCCCTGGAATACACCCATATTTGTCATTAAAAAGAAATCCAGAAAGTGGAGACTTTTACATGATTTAAGAGCCGTCAATGCACAGATGCGACTATTTGGCTCTGTGCAACGAGGCTTGCCTTTACTCTCTGCCTTGCCTAAGCAGTGGAAAATTGTAATTATAGATATTAAAGATTGTTTTTTCTCTATTCCTTTGTGTCCACAAGATAGACCAAGATTTGCATTTACACTACCTACTATTAATCATTTTGAACCTGATAAAAGATATCAGTGGAAAGTTCTGCCTCAGGGCATGGCCAACAGCCCCACTATATGTCAGCTGTATGTACAAATGGCCCTCGAGCCAATTAAGAAACAATTCCCCTCGCTGCTGCTGGCCCATTACACAGATGACATTATTATGTGTCATAAGGATTTAAGTACTTTACAGACCTCATACCCCTTATTATTAAACACCTTGGAACAGTGGGGTCTACATGTTGCTACTGAGAAAGTTCAATTTTCAGAAATTGGCTCCTTTTTAGGGACGGTTATCTATCCAGAAAAGATAATTCCTCAGAAATTGGAGATTCGTAGAGACCATTTACATACTTTGAATGATTTTCAGAAATTATTAGGTGATATAAATTGGTTAAGACCATTTTTTAAGATTCCCTCGGCCAAGCTGAAACCTTTATTTGATATTTTGGAAGGGGATGCTCATATTTCCTCACCGAGGGCCTTAACACCGGCTGCGAGCCGTGCTCTGCAAGTAGTAGAAAATGCTTTACAAGATTCCCAGTTAAAACGCATAGATGAAACCAAAACCTTTGATTTATGTGTTTTTAAAACTAGACACTTACCAACTGTGTATTATGGCAGGAGGGGCCCTTGTTATGGATTCATCCCAGTGCTTCTCCCGCAAAGATTATTGAAAGGTATCCAGATTCAGTCCCTCAGCTTGCCCTTCATGGACTAAAAGCAGCCATTACTCATTTTGGAAGGGAGCCTAAGGTTTTGATAGTGCCTTATACTGCCCATCAAGTCCAAATATTAATGGTGACCTCTGATGTTTGGGCAGTGCTGGTTACTTCCTTCAATGGTCAAATAGATAATCATTATCCCATCTTACAATTTGCCTTAACTCAAGCTATCATATTTCCACATATTGTGTCTCAGGAGCCACTCCCAGATGGAATGGTAGTTTATATGGATGGGTCAAAAACAGGAGTGGGTGCCTATGTGGTTAATGATAAGGTTACATCCAAACAATACCATGAAACCTCACCTCAAATTGTGGAATGCTTAGTAGTGTCAGAGGTTCTGGAAATCTTTCCAGGTCCCTTAAATATTGTTTCAGATTCCTTCTATGTGGTTAATGCAGTAAAAGCATTAGAAGTTGCTGGGTTAATTAAGACATCTAGCAGACTTGTAGAAGTTTTTCAAAAGATTCAGCTTACCCTGGCTAAGCAAAGATTCCCTGTTTTTATAACTCATATTAGAGCTCACTCAGGCTTACCGGGACCTATGTCCCGTGAAAATGACCTGGCAGATCAAGCCAAATTAGATTTGGCTAAAGCCTTTCATAAAAGGTTTCATGTGACAGCTGAGACACTACAATGTCGGTTTAACATCTCTAGAAAGGAGGCCAGAGATATCGTGACTCAATGCCAAAACTGCTGTCAATTCCTAACTGTTCCCCATACAGGAATTAACCCTCGGGGAATTAGGCCATTACAGATCTGGCAAATGGATGTTACTCACATCCCATCCTTTGGCAAATTACAATATTTGCATGTCTCCATTGATACCTGTTCTGGAGTTACGTTCGCCTCTCCATTGACTGGAGAAAAGGCGGCCCATGTTATTCAACATTGTCTCGAGGCTTGGAGTGCCTGGGGAAAGCCTAAAATCCTTAAAACTGACAATGGACCAGCCTACACTTCTCAAAAATTTCAACAATTTTGTTGCCATATGGAGGTGACACACCTGACTGGTCTTCCTTACAACCCTCAGGGACAGGGCATCATTGAGCATGCTCATCGTACCCTTAAAACTTATTTGATAAAACAAAAAGGAGAAGTTGAGGAAGCTCTACCCATGGTGCCACGAGCTACTGTTTCTCTGGCACTTTTTACCCTCAACTTTTTGAATTTGGACAGTCAGGGCAACACTGCGGTTGATCGCCATTGCCTAGAACCAACTAGGCCAAAAGAAATGATAAAATGGAAAGATGTTTTGACTGGTCGATGGAAAGGCCCGGATCCTATTTTAATAAGATCCCGGGAAGCGGTTTGTGTTTTTCCACAGGAAGAAAACAACCCATTTTGGCTGCCAGAGCGACTGACGCAGCGACTCACGGTTCCTGAAAATGACCCCCCGAAGGATTCACCTGCAGATGCTCTCAGTTCTCATTTGGACTCTCCTAAATCGGGTTCCTAGTATATATAGTGAGTTTAGATGGCTATCCTATCTGCTTTTCCAAAACCTATGCCCTTGCCTTCTTAAAAGGCGCCGCTTCTGCTAACTTGTACCAATGTAACTTGCTTTATGTCCCAGTGCTGGTCTGCTCTCGTCTATAAGCAGGCCCTATAGCCAGTATACCACTATGGATCCCTATCCCCGTTCAGACGTCTGGGACCTTGACTTTATTTCGACAGAAGAGAAATTTTGATATAACTGCAGCCATTATCATTGCTATTACCATCTCTGCAGCTGCAGCTGTGACAGCTGGCACAGCCTTGGCTAATCAAGTTACAGCAGCTACTGTTGTTAATCAAATTTCAGAAAGGACTTTTGAGGCTTTGACCACTCCACAGAAAGTGGATGCACACCTGGCATCAGACATTCTGTTGGTCAATCAGAGAGTTGATTTGCTCCAAGCCCATGTAGAACAACTCACAGATGTGGTTCAAATGAGCTGCGTGTCAGCAACCCCACATCTATGTATTACACCTCTGAGATTTATGAATGATACATTTATTCAAAGCCATAATCTTTCTGCTTATTTACAAGGGAAGTGGACTAGGGAGCTGGACCAGATGCAGCAGCAATTGCAGATCCGGATTTCGAGCCTTAATGGAACACGAGTGGACCCTGTTACCCCTGGCGATTTTACTTCTTGGCTTACCTCTGCCTTTTCTTTCTTTCTTAAAGGGTGGGGATAGGCCTGTTTGGTGCAGCCCTATGTTGTGGATTAGTGTTCATGTTATGATTGGTCTGCAAGCTCAGAGCCCAACAAAAACGTGACAAGGTCGCTATCGCCCAAGCACTCGTAGCCTTGAGCAAGCATCTTCCCCTGAAATTTGGCTATGTAGGCTAAGAAAGTAGCTGATGACTGAGACCCTCAGTCGATGCACCCCAAGGGTTCAGCCCATTGCACTGGGTCGATGAGAGGTCTAAGTCTAGCCAGCCCTTGCCTGAATAACTGTGGTACCTGAATATTTAGAGGTGTTGTGAGTGGGTACTCGACAGGGAATGTTCCACGAGTGTGGATAGATTTCCCGAAAGTATGCCTGATTGCACAAAGGTTTGATGCCAAGAAACCTCCTCCCCTGGTGGCACCCCAGGGCGGAAGCTCCCTTTCCCCGTCAAAAGGCATCGAGATGGGTATGGGAAGTATTCCTCATTGCACGACAACGAGCGAAGAAACCCATTACAATATCTCATTTTGCACAGGGGATCAGGCCTCTGCTTTCCCTCACTGAGTTGGTGCTGCGCTTGATAGGCAAAAGGCTGTTCCATCTTAATAAAATTGATAGGGGGAGATGTTGGGAGCCGCGTGAGCATGATAGCATTCACCATTACAAGATGGCGCGGGCATCCTGTCCTCCCACAAGTAAACAACTAACTACGCAGGTGCAAAAGGCAAAAAGCGCGCCAAAGTCACTGCCCATCCAGGGGCGTATTATGAGTAATGAGTGAACAGCCAATCAGAGGTGAACACACCACTCTAGGGTACATATAGCAGTGCCTTTTCCGGGCTTGGGGTCTTTCCGCTTCTGCTGATACAAGAATAAAGCCTCACTGTGGTAACCACCCGAACACTGCCTCATGTGTCTCTTTCGTGGGCGAAGGGGACATGGAGGGGCTCAGAACACTATGCAACCCTATGTTTTAGAAATTCCTGTGTCATTGTGGGGACGAGATCTGTTAAAAGACATAGGTTTTATATTGACTAATGAAGCAGATTATGGAACAGCTGCCCCAAAGCTTGTGAAACACATGGGGCACCACCCTGAACATGGGTTGGGAAAGTATCTACAGGGCAGGAAATCCCCTATACTACCCAACTCGAAAAAGGGAAGAACAGGGCTGGGTTTTTCTCAGGGGCCGCTGAGGAAGCATTACCCATAACATGGAAAGTTGAGGATCCAGCTTGGGTTCCTCAGTGGCCCTTCTCCTCAGAAAAGCTACAGGCAGCCACAGAATTAGTAAATGAGCAATTGGCTTTAGGACATATTCAATCATCCACATCTCCTTGGAATACGCCAATTTTTGTTATCAAAAAGAAATCTGGAAAATGGAGATTATTGCATGATCTTAGAGCCATTAACGCCCAGATGGAAGTTATGGCACCTGTTCAGAGGGGCTTACCATTGCCCTCTACCTTACCAGAGGAATGGCCGCTTATAGTAATAGATATAAAAGATTGCTTCTTTTCCATTCCCTTGTGCAAACAAGATGCCAAGCATTTTGCCTTTACTCTTCCCTCCATTAATCATGCCCAACCAGACCGGAGATGTGAGTGGGTTGTTTTGCCTCAAAGTATGACCAACAGTCCTACCATGTGTCAACTCTATGTGGATAAGGCATTAGTTAACATTAGACAAAAATTCCCAAAGCTTTATTGTTATCATTATATAGATGATATTTTATTGGCTATAAAGAGTAAACAAATTTTAGAAGAAGCATATACATTGATGGTTGAGGAATTGAGACATTTTGGCCTAATTATAGCCCCCAAGAAGGTACAACAAGACAAAGTAATTAATTATTTGGGATCTGTCATTACTACAAAAGAAATAAGGCCACAAAAAATTCAAGTACGTAAGGATGGATTGTGTACCTTAAATGATTTTCAGAAATTGCTAGGGGATATTCAATGGATTCAGCCTTGTTTAGGATTGTCTAATAGCCAATTACAACCACTATATGATATATTGCCAGGAAATGTTGATTTGATGTCTCTTAGAAGTTTGACACCTGAGGCTCGAGTAGCCCTGGATGGGGTAGAAAAGGCCCTGTCGACTTCTTACTTGCGTAGGAGGGTTTTAACAGCCCCTTTAGAATTGTGTATCTTATCTACCCCAAAGCAGCCCACTGGAGTTCTTTGGAAGGGAGGACCTTTGCTTTGGATACATCCAAAAATATCACCTGGAAAGATCTTGGAGTATTATCCAAGTGCTGTGGCTGCTTTGGCCTTACAAGAGTTACAACAAAGCATACAATATTTTGGACGTGAGCCACAAAAAATTGTGGTACCCTATACAGCCCAGCAACAAGAGGTATTATGTGCCACCATGGATGATTGGGCTATATTGAGATGTTCCTTTTTAGGTATTATTGATAATCATTTACCCAAGGATCCCTTATTACAATTTATAAAAGAACATCCAGTGGTTTTTCCAAAGATGACTAGCGCTGTTCCGTTAAAAGATGTAAAAATAATATTTACTGATGGATCTAAAACTGGCTGTGGCTCATATGTGGTTTCTGGTGATAGCCCCAAAGTTGTCCAGTTTGCCATAGAGTCCCCTCAGGTAATTGAATTACGAATTGTATTAATGGTATTTAAAAAATTTAAAGAATCTTTTAATTTAATTTCTGATTCCCAATATGTGGTAAATATTCTTAAGATATTGGAAGCAGTAGGAAAAACAAATGTTAAAAGTACAATTCGAGAAATTTTAATTCAATTACAGCAGGAAATTTTAAATAGGAAAAATCCATTTTATGTATAACATATTCGAGCTCATACTAGACTTCCTGGTCCATTGGCAGATGGAAATGATTTGGCAGATAAGGCTACCAGAGCTATCTTTATATTCTCTGCTCATACTCCTGTTCAAAACGCTAAGACATTCCATGAACAATTTCATGTCAATGCACGAGCATTGGTTACTCGATTTAAGATCTCTCGCGAGGAGGCTCGTAGCATTGTGAAAAGCCGTAATTCCTGTCTGCCATATATTGCTATCCCAACTGTGGGTGTTAATCCCTGGAGTTTATGCCCTTTGCATATTTGGCAAATGGATGTTACACACTTTTCTGAATTTGGAAAATTAAAGTATGTACATGTATCTGTAGACACTGCCTCTGGAGTCATAGCCGCTTCGGCAATGACCAGAGAAAAAGCAAGACATGTCATTGTGCATTGCTTTGAGGCATGGAATGCCTAGGGAATGCCAAAGTCCTTAAAAACAGACAATGGCCCAGCTTACACCTCCTCCCAATTTGAGAGCTTTTGCAAAGCCATGGGAATATCTCATTCCACTGGACTCCCATATAACCCAAGGCAGGGCATAGTTGAGCGTGCCCATAGAACCTTGAAGGAGTGTTTAATAAAACAAAAAGGGGGAGTAGGTATGGGAAAGACACCTAGAGAAAGACTTGCTCTTTTTACTCTCAATTATCTTCAATTGGACAAAGAGGGTAAGTCCGCGGCAGAGTGACATGCGCAACAGTCTCCAGCAAATAAAGGACAAGTGTTATGGAAGGATATCCTTACTGGTCAGTGGAATGGCCCAGATCCAGTGTTGGTGTGGGCGAGAGGGTCTGTTTGTGTTTTTCCACAGGATGGGCAACAGCCATTGTGGGTTCCAGAGAGACTTACTCGGCCAGCGCAAAGCCGACAACAGAAGCTCCTATCTAATCATGATGTTGCTAGTGAAGATGATGCTCATGCTGATGGTGATGGGGGAAAAGATCCTGACCCTGCAGGGAGAAACTAAAGAGTTCAGATGGGAATGCCTAGATTAGTTCCTTGGCCAGTGGAGGCCCCATCAGCTATGACCCTGTTTAGGACATGCAGGGATTTTGGTATTACTGCCGCCATTGTGACACCTATTGCAGTGTCAGCTACTGCTGCTACTGCAGCAGGCCAATGCGGCTATGGCCCTGGATACACAGAGGCAGATTAATTCTCAATTGAGAGCCGGCATTATGCTGGTGAATCAAAGAGTGGATCTAGTCCAGGAGCAAGTAGACATGCTCATGGAATTAGCTCAGTTGGGCTGTCAGTGGAAGTATACAGGTCTTTGTGTGACATCTGTAAGATATGAAAATGCAAGTCAAGCAGCTCATTTGTCTAGAAATTTGTCTCAGTATTTTACAGGAAATTGGACGGAAGATTTCGATGGCTTGATGCAGAAGCTGTGGCTAGCCATGGTGCATGTGAATTCCACCTGTGTTGACCTGTCTGTTGCTGAGGGCCTGGCCTCCTGGATCCGATCTGCAATGAACCACCTAAAAGAATGGGCGGGAATTGCAGCCCTTAGCTTTTGCCTTGTTCTTGTCAGTTGCCTAGCACTATGGTCCATTCTGAAGATGCGTATGCAACAGCGCAATGCTAATGCCATGATTGTTCAAGCATTTGCTGCTCTTGAAGGAGGCCAGTCCCCACAAATCTGGCTAAGCTATTTGAAGTGCTCTGAGTTATAACATGCAGCAGGATGTAGGGCATAGCACCGCAGAGGGCGCTGTACGTCCTCGGACATATGTCTGACTGCATACAGGTTTTGCCATAGTTCCTGTCCCCTGGAAAACAGCATCGGGTTGAGTCGCCCATGGTAACCATACTGTAGACGGCAGGTGGTGAAAATGGGGTTGACAATCTCCCTTCAAATACAGGGGGGTCAGACCTCTGTGTCCTTCTGCTTGCATAAAACAAAAGAGGAGGAGCTGTGGGAAGCGGCTCCACTCTCACCATTACAAAGTGGCACTTGGCATAGGCATTGCTTGAGAAAAAAAACAACTCCATATATGAAGTTGTATGCGCTGAGAGGTGTGGTTACCCGATCACCTCACCTCGAGTGATTGAGAGTGGCCAATTAGTGACTTCGTGGCAGCTACTGATAGGATCAAGGCAATACTTATAAGGGGCTGCGGGAGCTGGGGAAAGAGGGAGAAGAGAAAGAGAGAGGAAGCGCACTGTACAGGGATAGCTGAATAAACCGCTTGAAGAAGAACACGGTTGCTGTTGCCTTATTCCGCGGGTCGGACGTGGGTAGCGACACTGAACACATTTGTAGACCTCATTTTTTTTTCTGCTTATTTCATTCTTAAAAAGGGGCTGTGAGCTGGGAATGGTGGCACATGCCTTTAATTCCAGTACTCTGTGGGCACAGGCAGGCTCATCTCTGAGTTCCAGGACAGCTAGGGCTACATAGACCTGCCCCTGCCCTCCCAAAGGGTCCATGACTGAACAGGACACATAAGCATAATCAATCAATCAATCTCCCCCCCCCCCCGTCCACTCCCCAGAGTTCACTATCCTGCCCCACAACTGGCTCTGTAGACCAGAGATCAAAGACATTGTCACCACAACCGGCCTGGTGTGGGTTCTCAAGAGGATTATATTCCTACAGTGTTGTAGATGGCAGTTCCTTCTGTGTTTACAAGGGTGACAGTCACTGCCCTTGTGTCCCCACGTCTCCCTGCTCAGATTTGTCCTGGGAATTCACCAGTTTCTTAGCTTAATCTCACTAACTGACACTCTCACTGAAACCCTACTTGTGTTCCTTGGGTGGCATTAAAGAATTGCTTTCCTGTCCGTGCTTGTTGCAGTATGAGTTAACAGGAAAGGGAGTTGAGTTTTGTTTTGTTTTGTTTTGTTGTTTGTTTTTTTTAAACCTGCCCTCTCACCCCATTTGATGTGGCTGGCAAATCTCAAGAGCGGGCCCTGGGGCTTCCTAATCTTTAAATGTGGTGAGTGTCTTAACAGACTTGGTCACTGAACCACTTGCTATGGGACACAGGAAGACACAAAGGAAGAAATGTTCCAGTTTTGTGCTTAGAAACTCTTAATATCACATTGCCATGTGACACTTGGGAAGATGGGGACAAACATCTACTTACTCCAGTCAGGGACAAATGACAGACCAAAATAAGGATACCACCCAAGTCCAATGTAGTGGACTGATGAGTTTTATTGGAATTACATACAGAAGTATGGGTGAGGGATTACCACAGGAACAGAAATGACTCAAAAGACAGCTGCACCATGAGAGCTCATCATGTCACAAAAGCTGTAAACTTGGAGCCTTCTGTACAACTTGCAGGCAGCTCAACAGGTTAGAGAATGTTTCAGGCAGCTCAACTTGTCTCAGCAGTCCTTACAGCTAATATCCTTGGAAAGGAGGGGCCCTGGTGTGTCTGGTGGGTTTTAGGGAGTTCCTGAACCCTTTGAATTGGATAGAATGTTTCACATCCTTTTAGAACGTCCTGTGTTCCTGGGGAAGAGGGATTAGTGGATCATAGGAAGCTCCCTCTCCCTCTCTCTCAGCTCCATCTTGACTGTTTCTCTCTCCTGGAGAGATGGTTCTAGATCTTCAAGTAGAGAAAAGACTGTGCTCTACTTGAGCATGCTAATGACAATCCTGTCAAAATGGAGGTTGTTACATTTTCTGTGAGAATGCCCAGGGTTACAGACTAGCAGCCATACCTTACTTTGTATTCTGGGAATCTGAACTCAAGTCCTTATGTTTGAGTAGCATGCATTTCTCTTTCTGAGCCATTTCCTCAGCCCCTGATTTGGGTTTTGGTTTTGTTCTGAAAAAAAAAAAAAAAAACCAAACCCAAAAAAACCCACAAAAAACAAACAAACAAATAAACAAACAAACAAAAAAACCCAGAGCTCACTGTATAGCCCTAGTTGGAGAATCTCTGAATTCAAGGCTGGGATTAAAGGCCCACACCACACCCAGCAGCTGGGGCAATCCCCATCTCCTTACCCCTCCAAGATGATACTTGGCTTTCTATGATCAAGCCCAGAGAAATAATTACCTCTGGAAGTAAAAGATAAAATGTAAGTGTGTTCAGAGTGTTGAAATTTGCACAAAGGGTAAATTGGAATAAATGTAAAGTTTAAAATTAGTGTTACTTTTCATGACTTTAGAAGTCATTTTTATTCTAGAATATCCTATAATTTTAACATCTATTTTAATATCCCATTAAAATCAAAATATAAAAGTTATAATGAATAAGTATCGTATTTAAAAGTCAAAAGTTTAAAAATCAAGCCAGAGGGCTGGAGAAATGGCATAGAGGTTAGTAAGAGCTCCGACTGTTCTTCCAGAGGTCCTGAGTTCTATTCCCAGCAGCCACATGGTGGCTCACAACCGTCTGTAATGGTATCTGATGTCCTGTTCTAGTGTGTCTGAAGACAGTGTACTCATATATATAAAATAAATAATTCTTTGAGAAAATCAAGCCAGAAATCGTGGTTCACGCCTCGTATCTCAGCACTGGGAAGTGGAGACAGGAGGATTGCCATGAGTTTGAGGTAAGTCTGTTCTACACAGTGAGTTCTAGGCCAGGCAGTCTTGACAAAATAAAAATAATAAAATTATTTGGTTAATATTTAGCTATTCACTCATTCTTTCATTTATTTTAAACTTATTTTGTGTGCGTATATATGTATGTGCCTGAGTTTATGTATGCATTGTTTGTATGCAGGAGTCTTTGGAGGTAAGAGGTTGCTTCCAATCCCCGGGAACTGCAGTTACTGAAGTTGTGACTGATCACGTGGGTCCTCAGCACCAGTACTGATCACAGTTACATGCACTGAGCTATCTCCAGCCCCCTAGTCATTCATTCAAAGATGGGCTTTCCCATCGCCCATGCCAGCCTTGAGCTTGACCTCCTACTCCAGTTCTTGAGCTCTCAGATTACAGCAGTACACCAACCATAAAATCTGGCTCTGAATAGCATCATTTTAAATCAACTTTTTGTTTGTTTGTTTTTTCAAGACGGGGTTTCTCTGTGTTGCCCTGGCTGTCCTGGACTCGCTCTGTAGACCAGGCTGGCCTCAAATGTACAGAGATCCGCCTGCCTCTGCCTCTGGTGTGTGCCACCTCCATTCGGCCTTTGTCTCTTATTCCCTGCCCTTTTCCCCCTCTGGGGCAGATAAATTTTCTGTGCTAAGAATTTGGTCTTGGGGTATCTTGAGCCAACTTCAGGGTTCCCTGTACTAGCTCCAGCTTCTAGCTACTTTGCTCCCTGTTCACCTTTTTAGGAGTCTGCTTTTGCTACCCCCTTACGTCCAGTCCAACTATTTTGTTGTTGTTGTTGTTGTTGTTGTTGCCCACAGCCACTCTGTGTATTGCGTTTCCTGTTCTTTGTACTTTTAAGTGGAGCAGTAGAGATGGTTCTTGAAGTAGTGGAGTGCTAGCTTGAATTGGACCTGAGAATTGGTGTTGGCCCGGTATCTGCTGTAAGACGTCTCCAAGGCAGCCAGCTTCGGATCCCTTGATGGTGTTCTTTCCTGATGGTCTACAATCACCCCTGGGCACGAGCCCACCAACAGGCTTCCCAGCCCATCGATAAAAAACTCTGCAAAGAGAGGAGGAACAGGAGACAAAAGGTAGCTAAAGACAGACAGCCGTGGTTCCCCACCCATAGCTGAGAAGAGAACCTGGTTCCAAGCCACAGGGAAGCGTGGCCACACACTTGGCTCCATGGAGCCCTGGTGCTGGAAGGAAAGAAACAGATAACCTCAGTTCAGTTTATCAGATTGGAGTGTGGGCATCGGCACCACTGGGTTCCACTAAACGGTACTGTGGGTTCTGGAGATTCGGAAGGGGTGAAAGGGGAGAGGGAGAGGGCAGACCCTGAGTGCAGTTTTAGGTGGCAAAGACTCTGAAAGAAGACTGAAGCCGACAAAGGTAAAGGACTGAGCTGCAGGGAAGGCAGGAGAATGTGTCTGAAGTGGGCAGAGGCAGCGTGAGGAGACATCGAGAGCTGAGGGACCATGAGCGCCATAGTCTGAGGTGAAAAAGGAGATCCCTGGAGTAGCAAGAAGGGGTTTCCGAGGAGGAGCCCATTTCCCCATTCCCTGGCGCACCCCTCCAAGCCTCTCACCTCCGTGGGCCACTCGTTGCAAGACAGGATCAAAACCGACTCTTCGGAGTTGTTCTGTGTGAGCCAAGAAGAAGTTTACAACGCCACTGGTCAACACGCATCCGGGGAAGCCATCCAGGGCCTGGAATGATCCCTGCCTCCGGTGAAGACAGTCCCCATCCTCGCTCTGTTCCAGCAACAGCCTGAACTGGAACGTATTTCCCTGCACGCTGCCGCCTACCTAGTCAGCAAACCGAAACCAGGGTTTGAGCAGGATCAGTGTTCATCCCTCTAGGAAGCCCCCCTGGACTGCAGCTCTTAAAAGAATAAGAACTGTACTCTGGATCTAGCCTCCAAAGGACCCAGTGGCTCCGCTATGTGGCCACAGCCCCTCCCACACTGTTGCAGGGTCATTGAATCCCTGTCTCCTCCACATGCAGGCACGCACATGCAAATGTGTAGACACATACATACACACTTGCTTTGTAGCGGAAGCTGGCCTCGAACTCCCATCAACCCGCTTCCACCGGTTTGCGCCACCAAACATAGAATAACTTTAAGGGTTTGGTGGTGGTGGTGTCTTTGACATAAGAGCTCACTCTGTAAACCAGGCTGGCCTTGAACTCACAGAGATCCTCCTGCCTCTGCCTCCCCAGTGCTAGGATTAAAGGTGTGTACCACCGTGTCCAACTATATTTTCATATTTAAAATAAAATGTGGGGGCAGTGGGATGTGCAGAGATGACTCAGTGGTTAAAAGCATTTGTTCTTGCAGAGGACGTGGGTTCTATTCCTGTCCAATACTCATGTGGCAGCTCATATCCACGTCTAACTCCAGTTCCAGGGGGTCCAGCACCCTCCTCTGGCCTCTGTTGGCCCAGATATACATGCAGACAGAACAACTATACACATAAAATAAAAGGAAATCTAAAAAAAAAATTTTTTTTAATGTTGTGACTGAACAAGAGCACAGTTCTCTTAAACCTCATATAGTCCAAGAAAATAATTAGAAATCTTGTACAAATATGCTTTTTTACTGTATTTTTTTTTTCGTTGAACAATCGTAAACATTTTTTAGTGTGGCGTATAAAATTTGCTCAAAGAAAACAGTTGAGGAGTCAAAAGCAGAGCTCATGCTCTCTGGCCTGAGCGGCGAGCCCCTCATCCTGTCAGTTCCTCCCTCTGACACTAACTTTCCTTTCTCTTTCTCCATTCTTCCTAGTCACTACAGATTGCAGTTGGCTGGGCTTGGCCATTGTCCCTTACCACATCCAATTCAGTTTTCTCCAGGACATCCACCAGTACCTCAATCTTGGTCTTGTTGCTGAAGAGAAAGTCATCATCCACCCAGAGGACGTATTTAGTAGTCACCTGTGAGACAGCCAGGTTTCTACCAGCAAACCAGCCCTGTAGGCAGCATGGGGTTGGATCAGCAGTTGTCACCTGGGGAGGGGGAGTTCTTGAATTCCCAGTGGCCAGGCTGCCTCCTCCCACCATGGGTGAACTTGGAATCTGTAGAATCCTGTAGTTCAGACAAGGCTGACAACTACAGTCTGCCTCAGAGAAACATGGCAGGGACAGTGACTTTCTGGATCAGAGACTGAGACAAAGACTGGAAAGTCCCTCCTTGGTCCAGTGGCCTCTGTGAATAGACTGGAGTCCTCTCTCATCTTACAGTTGCCTTCTACCTCCTGGGAGATGTTGGTTTGGGGAACATTTGCTATCAGTGACATTCTTCCCTTTTTTGTGCTTGGAAGATGGGAAGGAAGGAGAGAGGAAAGGAAGCAGATGGGTCGGGGAGGGAGGGAGGGAGAGCCTAGCTTGGGCACAATCACAGGGAATAAAAGGCTCCTGTGGCCCCACACATCACAATCAGCTGTCAGGTCCCATATGTCACCTGTGAGAACCCCTGTCAATTTCCACATCAAATAGGAGGAGATTAGAATAAACTACCACCTCATTAATGCGGGATAATGAGATCGATCTAATTTCCCTCTGCATCTGAACAAGAGAAGCCCCAACCCCTCTTATCGCAGGACTCTGCTCCCTAGAGAAGAGCAGGAAAACAGCTGAATCTGGGGCCTTCTTGTTCTGGGAGCTGGATGTCCCCGGTCTGAGGGGGACGTACCTTCCCAAAGGGCATGGTGTAAAGCTCCACGTTGTCATCGTTAATTTCCAGGGGCTCCTTGCTGTCATCAGCCACAATCACGGTTAAGTCTGGGTAGTATTTTCGAATACTCTGAAGCAGGATCTTAAACTTGTGGGGACGGAGAAAAGTCTTGGTGGCAATGGTCACCAGGTTTCTGAGCTTCCTCTCTAGAGAAAAATGTAGAAGTGAATACTAGAACCCCCTTCCAGCCGGGCAGTGGTGGCACACGCCTTTAATCCCAGCACTTGGGAGGCAGAGGCAGGCAGATTTCTGAGTTCGAGGCCAGCCTGGTCTACAGAGTGAGTTCCAGTACAGCCAGGGCTATACAGAGAAACCCTGTCTCGGAAAAAAAAAGAACCCCCTTCCAGATTTCCTTTGTTCAGATGGGTTTTGCTTTGTTTTGTTTCCTACCAGGCCGGAGATTCGAACCTAGGGTCTTACTCGTGCTGAGCAAGCACTGAGTTACACTCCCATTATCTGATGGCCTCTTTATCCTCTAACCCTGTCAGCATTAGGAACCTCATGCCTTCTGTACACAGGGGGTGTTTAATTAGCGTTTTTCAGTTGCACTGGGAAACATTTTAAGGTTACCCAACTTGGTGAAATCTTTTTGTCCCTGGTTGCTTTTGCTGGGCCATTTTCCTGCTGTCTGGATTCCTCATTTCCATCATGCTTGTTAGCAACAACTTGTGTCCTGCTTCCACCTTAACAACTAAAAGTTGAGATGCCCCAAAGCCCAGGAAAAGAAGACAAGATTTAAAGGCCTCATGGCCTACCTTTGCCATCAGTTCTGAGAAGAGCTTTACAGGAGAAGTCACTGCCTCTATCTCAGGAAGGCATGGTTAGAAAGAAGTCTACTTGAAGACCAGAGGACCTGGACCAGGCTATTCACTAAAGCACATGATTTATTAAAACAAACAAGAAACCCACAAGACTTGGAGAGGCTGGGGAGATGCTCAGCGGTTGAAACATTTGCCATTCAAATGTGCAGCTCCCCAAGTTCACATCCCCCAAACCCACAGAAGTGCTGGGAGGGTGTGGCAACATGCCTGTAATTCTAGCTTCAGAAGATGGATTCAGGGGATCCCCAGGGTAAGCTGTCCAGGGAGACTAGCTGTTTATCTGGGTTTGACTCACACCGAATTTCAGTGAACCAGGTGGAAGTGCCATGGAGGTAGATTCCAGGCAGTAACCTTGGGTCTCCGCACGATTTTCATGTACATGTGTATGTGTTCATGTGCACCACTGATACACAAACAGACGTGTTTACACCGAAGCACAACATATGTATACATAAACATGGAAAGGGTAAAAGAGAAAAGGGTCACCCCTTCCACAGAAAAGACACCAAGATGCAAACACCTGAAGCAGCAAGCACCAGCAGCTCTTGCAGATGACTTGGGTTCACAGCACCCATCTGGTGGCTCCCAACCACCTGAAACTGCAGTTCCAGGGGCTCTGGCGCCCTCTTCTGGCCCCCCTAGGCACTGAATGAGTGCATGTTGCACATACATAGTGTAAATAAACACACAAATAAATACATTGATCTTAAAAAGACTCGATATTCATTAATAATAAAAATTCTTAGAAAGGAGATGGAAGAGGAGAGGTTTCTTATCCTGAAACACCTGCCACATGGCAACGTGAATGGTATCATGCAAGAATTTTCTTCTTAAAGTCAGGAGCAAACAAAACTGCCTGCTACTATTATTGGACACCATGGTGGAAATTGTAACCAAATATAACATGACAAGTATCTTAGTTACTGTTCTATTGCTGTGAAGAGACACTATGACCAAGGCAACTTATAAGGGAAAGCATTTAATTGAGAGCTTACTTGTAGTTTCAGAGGTTAGTTCATAACCATCATGGCTGGAAATATGTTAGCAGACAGGCAGGCATGGCACTGAAGCAGTAGCTAAGAACTTGTATCCTGATCCATATGTTGCAAGCAGAGAGAGGGAGAGGGAGAGAGAGAAAGAGAGAGAGAGAGACAGACAGAGAGAGAGAGAGAGAGAGAGAGAGAGAGAGAGACTGAGACCACAAGCACAAGCTGAGACTGGTCCTGGCATGGGCTTTTGAAAACTCAAAGTCGGAGCTGGTGAGATGGCTCAGCAGTTAAGAGCACTGACTGCTTTTCCAGAGGTCCTGAGTTCAATTCTCAGCAACCGCATGGTGGCTCACAACCATCTGTAATGGGATCTGATGCCCTCTTCTGGTGTGTCTGAAGACAGCTACAGTGTACTCACATACATGAAATAAATAAATAAATCTTAAAAAAAAAAAAAAAGAAAAGAAAGAAAGAAAACTCAAAGTCCAACCCAGTGACATACCTCCTCCAAGGCCACACCCCCTAATCCTTCCTAAACAGTTCCACCAACTGAGACCAAACATATGAGCCTCTGGAGGCCATTATCACTGAGGAAAAAGATGTAAAAATTAGGAGACAATGATTCTCATCATGTATCTAAGAAAGTATGCATGTTTTAAAAACCACTGAAAAATTAGCTGATATTCACTCCCCCTTCCCCCTTCCCCCCTCCCCCGACACACACCATGAACTAAGCATGCTCCCACCGCCATGGACCCTTCTGGGAATGTTAAGTGTGACTGTCAAGTTGACAGGATTTGGAATCATCTAGTAATTTCCAAGGTAGGGAAACCCACAGTGAATGAGTGAGTGTGAGTCTTCCATGGGCTGTGGTCCTGGACTGCATAAGTACATACAAAGAGGGGGGAGGGGAGAGAGGAGAGAGAAAGAAAGGGAGGGGGAAAGAGAGAAAGGGAGAGGGAGAAAGAAAGGAGAGAGGAAGGAAAGAGGAAGCCCAGCATGTATTCTCTTCCCTGCACAGGCACAGTGTGCCAGCTGCTTCACACTTCTACTGACAGACCTTCCTTGCTGTGATGGTGATGGGTGGGACCCTCAAACCATGAGCCAAATGAACCCCTTTTCCAGGAAGCTGCTTCTGTATTTTGTTACAGCAGTGAGAAAAATGACCTTCAAAACCATTAGTCAAAATAAATCGAGAGAGAGAGAGAGAGAGAGAGAGAGAGAGAGAGAGAGAGAGAGAGAACTAGGTATACAGGCTCACACCTATAATCCCAGTGCTTGGGAGGCAGAGGCTGCATGATGGTGAAGTCAAAACCAGGCTGTGAAACAATATGCAACCTCACAAAACAAAAAGCAGCATCACTAAAAGAACGTTTATGGATTCAACATTAATAAGAAAACTCACTCAGGACTGGGAAGGTGGCTTGGTGGATAAAGTGCTAGCTGCACAAACATGAGGATCCAAGTTCAAATTCCCAGCACCCATGTAAAGGTAGGCTTAATAGCCATAACCATAACCCCAGTGAGACGCAAGGTGGAGACAGGAGAGTCTCTGGAAGGTCTAGGGCCAGGTACCTTGGCATATGCAGTAGCAAACAAGAAAAGGAGACCTTGCCTCACCTAAGGTGGAAGGAAGGCTAGGACCAATTCTGAGATTGTCATCTGACTTCATATCCCCACTGTAGCAGGAGTGCTTGCCTGTGCGCTCTCTCTTTCTTTCTTTCTCTCTCTCTCTCTCTCTCTCTCTCTCTCTCTCTCTCTCTCTCTCACACACACACACACACACACCAATTACCTGTAATCTCACCACTAACAAGGCTAAATCCAGAGGATTACCAGTCTATCCTGGATTATGGAAGGGATGGAAATTGAACTGTTGGCAGAATGCCTACCTAACACACCCAAAGCCCTAGGTTTCATCCCTAGCAACTGAGTTTCTGGAGCTTGCATAAAATTCCAGCCCAGGGAGAAGTGAGGCAGGAGGTTCAGGAGTTTAATAATATTCTCAACTATATGCCCTACATAGTTTGAGCTCACCCTGGGCCAAGTGAGACTTTGTCTCAAAAAGGGACTGAGGGGACTGAAGAGACGTCTTGGCAGTTCAGAGCATGTACTGGTCTTGCCAAAGACCAGAGTTTGGCTCCCAGCACCCATGTCAGGTGGCTCACAAACACTCCAGCCGTAGGAAGATTGAAATTCTGGCCTTTGTGAACACCCATACACAAGGGCGCATGTGTACACATGTGTGTGTGCACACACACAATTAAAAAGAATAAAAATGAATCTTAGAGAAAAAGTGTTCCCCCTGTCTTAGTTATTTTTCTACTGCTGTGAAGAGACACCGTGACCAAGGCAGCTTATACATAAATCATGTAACTGGAGGCTTGCTTACAGTTTCAGAAGCTGGGTCCATGGCCATCATGGCTGGGAGAAAGGCAGCAAGCGGGTAGACATGGCATTTTAGAAGTAGCTGAGAGCTTATATCTTATTCACAAATTGGAGGCAGAAAGAAAGCAAGACTCTAGCATGAGCTTTTGAACCTCAAAGCCCATCCCCCAGTGAGACACCTCCTCCAACAGGGCCACACCTCCTCCAACAGGGCCACAACTCCTACCCCTTCCCAAAACAATTCCACCAGCTGTAGACTAAGCATTCATATACAAGTCTGGGGGGAGCCTTTGTCATTCAAGCCACCACGACCTCTGAATTTCACCAGGCCTGATACTATGCCAGAGCCCCAGGGATAAGAGCCTTACCAGGTCCAGGGTCATACAACTTGGGTACAGTCTGTTGTTTGATAGTCACTGGAAACTTGGCCACTGACGACTTGGATTCCACACTCACTGGAAGGAGAAGAGAGGTCAGAGCCCAGGCAGTGTCAGATGCGATCAGACTCTGATGCCCTGAGGAACCGAAGGAGACCAGCAGCTGCAGGGAGAGTCTTGCCTTCGAGGAGGCTGAGGGCTCATGTCTCTGTGGCACCCTGACTTCTGACTTGCTGTGCATCCCTGAGGCAACCTGCTTAAGGATGGGCTGCTAGAACGGGCTGGAGATCCAAGGATCTGGACCACTCTGCCATGACCCTCTGTCATGTCTCCAATGGCAAGACCAGAACAGTAATAGCCACTGTACCTTAGAACACAGGGTCACTTTTTGAAGGGAAAGGCTTTAAAATCTGAAGGTGGGGAGGATGCTTACTACAGCTATGAAGGATAACCCAGGACTGCTAGGTTATCCTGATTCTACCTCCCAAGTGCTAGGGTCTTAGGCATAGCACCCCCATGCCCAATTTCATATGATGCTGGGTCTTGAACCCAGGGCTCTGTGCACGCCAGGCAAGTACTCTATGAACCAAGCTGAGCTTTTATTTGTGCAAGTTACATTCTTTCCCCCTTTTGCTGTGCTCAAAAAGGAAAAGGATACTTTTAACTGATGCAGACAAAACTGAGACTGTCCTGAGGGTGGCAAGATTTGTTCTCCCAGGAGTTTCTGTAATGGGGGGTGAGGGAGTGGGGATTTGGAGAGAGACAAGGTCATATCCTTGGAACTGGTCACATTCTCTCTCTGAAGGACTGCTCACAAGATATTGGTGCACAGGCTGGTTAAGTGAGTTACCTCCTCAACAGAAGCTGAAGCAGCTTTAAAAGTTCTAGAGAGGTCATCAAAGTGGTTCAGCAGCTACAGGTGCTTGCTGCTAAACTCAATGACCTGAGTTCGATCCCTGGGATTCACATGGTAGAAGGAGAGAACCAACTCCTACAAGGTGTCTTCTGACTTCCAATGTGATATGTTCATGCCCCTTCTCAATAAATAAGTTAGTGGAAATTAAACAGATAAATAAACAGCTGCTGAGAACAGCTAACAGGACTGGATAAGGCCAGCCAAGCACAGTGATGTGTGACATAATGGAGCCCAAGGCATAGCAATTGAGACTTTGAGGCCAGCCAGAGACACACACAAGATCCTGCCTCAACAAATGGCCAAACATAAAATAAGCAGAGTGTGGGGGTACATATGTATAACGCAGAGTGTGGGGGTACACGTGTATAATGCAGAGTGTGGGGGTACACGTGTATAATGCAGAGTGTGGGGTACACATCTATAACCCCAAAGCTTGGGAGAAGCAGGGAGGGGATCTGGAGCTCAAGACTAGCCAGCCACAACTACATAAGAGAGTTTGGAAAAATCCTGGGTTACATGAGAGCATATCTCAAGAAACAATAAGACTAGGGATGTAACTGGGTTGGTAGAGTGGTTGTCTACCATACAGAAAGGCCTGTCTTTGATTCTCAGCACTGCATAAACTGTACTTAGAGGCGCATTGCCTATAATCCCAGCGTACAGGGGGTAGAAACTGGAGGCACATAAGCTCAGAGTCTGGAGTTAGCCTGGGCTATCTACAACCCTGTATCAAGCAAAACAAAACTCCATTTATAACAGACAGAATGGGGTGGTGTTGTGGTTTGCATCAGTGTCCCCAAAGGTCTGCATAGTATGAGTGTAAACCACTGTTTTGACACTGGGAGGTGGAGCCCTTAGAAACTAGGGTATGACGGGAGGTGTTCAGATCCCTGTGGGCACACCTTTAAGGTGGCAGTAGGATCAGCCACTTCCTAGCTATGAGGTAAGAGTCTCCACCATACTATACTGCCATGCCACAAGGGCTAACTCACCATGGACCGGAGCCTCCAAGCCTGTTAGCCAGAGCCTTTCTATCTCTATGCTGTCTCAGTTATTAGCCACAGTGACAGGACACTGACTTGGTGACCACGTACGCAAGGCAAACAGTGTCAGTGACGTTTTTCAAGTCACTCTGTGAGGTCAATAGCAGCAGGGACTCTATTGGGTGCAGTAAATAGGAAGGTAACTGTCTGGGCTCAGAAACTGGCACACAGGAAGAGTCCTGGAGGAAGGTTTTGAGAGGGCACAGTGCTCTTTTCCAGCATTTTGAGATCAGAAGACAGACTCTCACCTACGTCCACCTTGTGGAGATGGTACACTGTGCTGGTGTACGTCACATGCTGAAGGATGAAATTCAGGACCTTCCGATGTCTGGTGGAGATGGTCAGCTGACTCTGGCCTCTGCCCTGAACCTCATTGTCTGGGACATCAGCAAGGGTGTTCAGTGTCCCCAGAGAAGCTTTCAGGGTGACCTAGGGGTGACATTAGAAGTATTCATATTATTGTACAGCTGTCAGTCACCCCGTCCATCTCTAGAAGCTCGATATCCTACCCAATAAAATGCTATTCCCACCTGACTGCAACCCCTTAGTCTCCCATCCTCTAAACCCTGAAAGATTCTAAATGCCGGGGATGGAGAAAAATCCAGTCACAGGAAAGGCAAGTACCCAGAATAGCCAGCAGGGGGCAGAGCACCCAGGGTAGACAGACTCATCAGGAGCTAGGACAGGATAAGACTGGTTGTAAAGGGAATACATACTACAGTTAAGCCCTCCCTCCCCCACCCCCACTCCCTTTCCCCTCGAGACTTAAAGACTCATGGATTTAAAGGACTCACTCCTGCAAATATCTCTGTCTTTATGGAACATTGTTCATTGAGACTTCTTCAAGAGCCGGGCGGTGGTGGCGCACACCTTTAATCCTGGTGCTCAGGAGGCAGAGGCAGCAGGATCTCTGTGAGTTTCAGGCCAGCCTGGTCTACAGAGTGAGTTCCAAAACAGTCAGGGCTACACAGAGTAACGCTTGTCAAAAAAAAAAAAAGAAAGAAAGAAAGAAAGGAAGGAAGGAAGGAAGGAAGGAAGAAAGAAAGAAAGAAAGAAAGAAAGAAAGAGAAAAGAAAGAAAAGACTTCTAGGTTATTTCTTCTCCTCCTTATTTTTCTTCTCTTCCTCTTCCTTCTCCTCCTCTTTCAACTGAGATGCTAAATCTTTTAAGTTCAGACTTCATTTTAGAGAACTTGATCTAAGTTTGAACTCAGGCAAACTAACAGGCTGGTATCTAGCATTAGTTTCCAAGTTGCTTCCCCAACAAAACCAGGTCTCTAGGCTAATCCCCCAACAAGACCAGCAGTTCCAGGTTACATTCTCAACAAGACTAATGTCTCCAGGTTATTTCCCCAACAAACCTGCACCCCCAGGTTACAAGCCCACCCCCTTCTAAGGACCACCAATGCAGAGGGGAGCAGAAGTTAGGTTTATAATCTGACTCCCAACACCAGCCAGTTATGTTAAAGGCCACAGTAGCTTTCCAATCAGATGCTTGAACACATGCTCCCTGCTTGCTGCTTACTATAAAGCCTTGCCCCATAGACATTCGGGGTTCCCCCACCATCAAAACCATCCTGCGCGGTAGTGCATTGGGAGGGGGGACTGAGCTAGCTCGAGTAGAATAAAGACCCTGCTGTGGGTTGCATCAGATCGGCTCCTGTGTATGTTTTGGGGGGATCATTAACATTTCCCTGGGACAACACAAGGTCTCTAAGGTCTCACTATGCTGCTTGCTCCTAAAGCACACACAGACGTGGAGGTAGCTTTGGAAGTTCTCCCTGCAGCCACTCCAAAGGCTGGAAAACTGTGCAATGCCCCCCTGTCCCACTTTGTATTCATGTGGGGTTTGAGTTGGATTGATGACAGGGTCTAGTTAAAGGCTGAGATCAGCCATACTTGTAGAAGGGAAATCAGAGCTAAAAACGCTGAGTTGGGGACTCTTACCTCATAGACTGGGGCATCTGGCCCTTCATACTGGAGGCCTAAAAGACACAGGAGAGGGGGAAAGTGTCTGAGTGGACACTGAAGCTCCCTCATACACCTACCTTCCTGCCTCTGACTCCTACATATCTGGAGAGCCCCACCAAGTGTCACTTCCTATCAGATGGTTGGCCTACATAGTCCCCATTCCTGGGGCTGTGAGATGGTCCCATGGTCTCAAACCCACACGAGTCTAAGACTTCCACTGCTCATCCTCAGCTTTGGGTTCTGTGAACTCACACAGCCCCTTCCAGATGGTCGTGTTACTGAAGGCAAAACAACAATGGAGACATAATGAATGATCCTTATATGAACCTGGGAATAGTCAGACTCTCAAAAATAGAGTGCAACTTCCCAGGGGGTGAGAGAGAGGATGTGATAGTGTTAATTATGAACCTGACAGAATTTAGAATCACCTGGGAGAAGGGCATTTGGGCATGTCTCTGGAGTAATGGGAAGACCCACCCACTGTGGGTGGCACCGTTCCCTAGGCAGGGGATTCTGGCCTGTGTGAATGGATAAAATGAACCAAATGCAAATGTGCATGTATCCATTGCCCCCTTCTACTGACTGATTGCAAACATAGTATGGCTAGCTGATTCCTGTTCCCAGTGCCTTGACTTTCACCATGACAGTCAGTAAGCTGGAATTATGAGGTAAATAAACCTTTCTCCCTTAATCTGCTTTTGTCAGGGTATTTTTCTTTATAGCAACGGGAAAATATGCCAAGACAGGGGAATTATTGGTTAATGAGTATAAAGTTTCAGTGTGCGTGTAGAGTATGGGGGCAGAGTGCTTGCCTAGCATGCACAATGCCTTGGGTTTGATCTCCAGCACCACATAACCCTAAACATGGTGGTGCATGCTTGAAGGTCAGGAGTTCAAGGTCATTGGCTTACATAGACATGAGGAGTCACATGTGTCTGAATAAAATGACTGTGTCAGCCCTAAGGGAGACATCTCTACCCAACCCCCTCTAAGAATCAGGAAACATCACACAAGAGTTGACAAAAAGAATGTTAGAGTCAGAACCCGGGAGGAGTGCTGTAGAAAGCTGTCTCCTGGACATGACGTGGCCTTTTCTGTCATGAACTCACAGCAGCTGCAATTATCTGAACAAGACCAGGCCCATCACGGATAGAGGAAGAGCTCATGAGGACCTGCCCCTCTCTTGAAGGGCTATTGGCAGTTAATGGTTGGAGGACGGGGATATTATCTTCAGTGGTATAGCTAACAGTAAGTTGTTCACTTAATAAGAAGTAACCCATCACCACCACCATACTCGTGCAAGCAAGCCTAATAAAACTCACTGGAACATATTTATTTCTTTTTTAAATTTTAATTACAAATTTTTATATGTATGAGTGTATTTTGCCTACGTGTATGTATGTATGTGCATTTTTAAGGACATAAAAGCAAAATGGGGGATTTAACTGGGAAGCAAATCGGGTTCATCTGGAGGGGGAGAACTAGAAAAGGTAGTGAGGGTAGAGATGAACATGTATCATAGTTTAAAAAAAAAAAAAAAAAAAAAAAAA